>NC_135881.1:158395372-158696404 GCF_964194155.1 Cetorhinus maximus
ATCAGTATAAGAAATGGTACTGGAGAAATTAATGGGACTAAATTGGCAACAGATTCCCTGGACCTGACAGCTTACAACCTAAGGTTTTAAAAGAAGTAGCTGTAGAGATAGTGGATCCATTGGTTTTGATTTTCCAGACTCTAGAAAGTTTCCAAGCCTTGGAAGGGAGCAAACATAACCCTGCTATTTAAGAAAGGAAGAGGAGAGAAAATAGGATAGTTAGCCTAACATCAGGAAAAAAATCTAGAATGTATTATTAAAGACTTGATAAGGGGCCATTTAGAAAATTGTGTGTTTAAACAGTCAACATGGATTTTTGGAAGAGAAATTGTTTGACAAATTTGAGTTATTGAGAATGTAACCAGAACAATGGATATGTAGTGTAATATATTGTAATAGCCAAGCACTTTGTTATATTGTCTTCCTCCCCTCTATTTTGGAGGTGTAGATTTGCTTATAGTGAATCCACAAGGTGAGTTTTCCTCAGTGCAAAACACTACAGAAATATGATGATGATGCAGATGGAATTGCATTGTCTTTTGCCTTTCATTTGAGAGACTGAAGAACATTTTTTTTAGGAAGTTCAATCATTTTGAAAGATTGCTCTGTGCACACCATGTCCAGGTATAGCTCAGTCAGTCAGTTAGGTACTAACCTAACAAATAGGACTCGTGTAATTAAGAATGATGGTTACATATTTGACTGAAAGCAAATAATAGATGAGGATAAAGTAAATGTTTTCCTCACCATATGGGGTCAGGTGCTTTTGAGGTAGTTGTCAAATCAGTGTTGCCCACAAGAC
Source organism: Cetorhinus maximus (assembly GCF_964194155.1). Taxonomy (NCBI): domain Eukaryota; kingdom Metazoa; phylum Chordata; class Chondrichthyes; order Lamniformes; family Cetorhinidae; genus Cetorhinus; species Cetorhinus maximus. Next base: position 158,396,175 of record NC_135881.1, read on the forward strand.
CCCACTGAGGAACATGCTGAAATTAATTAAATTCTGAACTCCTACATTACAAAATATAAAACTGCACTGAGCTATGGTCTGTCAAAGAAAGCAGTTGCTAAGTGAAACCATTGCAGATTACAATGAAACTTGCACCACTGTGGGTATGGTATGAAATTGAAAGCAACCTGAAGAGAGACGTTTGTAGGAGGCCTAAAGAACAATAAAATCCAGGCCAAGCTTTTGAGCAAAGGCAATAAGCTGATGAGGCCACAGCCATGGAAATGGCAGAAAGAGTTGCGAGCGAGTTCTTTCCCGAGCCAGGCTATGGCAGCTATGTTCACCATCTCAGTCAGAAATTTAGATGTTACAGTTGTCATGAACCACCTAAATGCCCCATTTCCAGCCAGTGCTAGGCCTGTGGGGAAAGTCGATCATATCCAGGTGGCAGGCTGGAAACAGTGTTTCTCTAGGTTACATTAAAGCACCAAGTCACAGCCATGCACCAGGTCGGGTAGATCTAAAGTTAGTTCGAGTCTGGATGTCCTCAAATGCGCATATGATAGATATGGAAATAGAAATTGTTATCGAACTGAAAGATCAAGAGTTCCACTCTGAGCAAGAGAAACAGCACTTGGAAGATGAGAATAAAAGGACTGAATGTTTATTTCAAGTGCCCACAGTAAAGTTGGAGATTCACAACTTATTTTCTTCATTGCTGCAATGGTGTCCGTTATCTTTGAAGGAGAGTACAAGAAATTGAAGTGCCATTTGCTTGTGCAAAACGGGTGTGAAACTGACTATTACTCCAATAACAGTCCATTGTTAAGTGTTTGGATGCATCAACATATTGTACCCTATTACTTGCCATTGATGGTAGTAGGAGGGAGCAAAGTCTCCTTGATAGGAAGAAATTAACCTAAAATAAGGTTAAACTGGGCCAAGTTATTTATGTAGGGATCAGAATACATCTGACATTGTGTGTTGTGGAGCAAGGAGGACTAAAATTAGTTATCACAAGGCTGAAGTTGAGATAAAGGACCATATACAGCCAGCATAAGACGTAGGAGCAGTAGGCCATTCAGCCCATCGAGTCTGCTCCGCCATTCAATGATTTCATGGATGATCTGATAATCCTCAACTCCACTTTCCTGCATTTTCCCCATAGCCCTTGATTCCCTTACTGATTAAAGATCTGTCTATCTCAGCCTTGAATATACTTAACGACCCAGTCTGTACAGCCCCCTGCGGTAAAGAATTCCACATATTGATTACCCTCTAAGAGAAGAAATTCCTCCTCATCTGTTTTAAATGGGCTCTGAGATTATGCCCTCTGGTCCTAGACTCTCCCACAAGGGGAAACAACCTCTCAGTATCTACCCGGTCAAACCCCCTAAGAATCTTGTGTTTCAATAAGGTCGCCTCTCATTCTTCTAAATTCCAATGAGTACAGGCCCAACCTCTACCTCTCATCATAAGAAAATCCCTTCATACCTGGGATCAACCTAGTGACCCTTCTCTGGACTGCCTGTAATGCTAGTATATCTTTAGGTAAGGGGACCAAATTTGTTCACAGTATTCTAGGTGTGGTCTAACTAGTGCCTTGTATAGTTTTAGCAAGACTTCCCTGTTTTTATACTCCATTCCCTTTGAAATAAAAGGCCAACATTCTGTTTGCCTTCCCTATTACCTGTTGAACTTGTATGCTAGCTTTTTGGGATTCCTGCATTAGGATTCCCAACTCCCTCTGTACTGCAGCCTTCTGCAGCCTTTCTCCATTTAAATAATATTCAGCTCCTCTATTCTTCCTGCCAAAGTGCATAACCTCACATTTTCCCACATTATATTTCATCTGCCAAGTTTTTGGCCACTCTCTTAACCTGTCTATATCCCTCTGTAGATGCCTTGTATCATCCTCACCACTTGCCTTCCCACCTATTTTTGTCATCTGCAAACTTGATAGTACATTCACTTCCCTCATCTAAGTCATTAATATGTACTGTAAATAATTGAGGCCCCAGCACTGATACCTGTGGCAGTCCACTAGTTACAGATTGCCATCCTGAAAATGCCCCCCTTATCCCAACTCTGTCTATTAGTTAGCCAATTCTCTATCCATGCTAATATACTACCCCCCAACACCATGGGCTCTTATTAAGTAGCCTTATGTGCAGTACCTTATCGAACACATTTTAGAAATCCAAATATATTACATCTACTGGTTCCCCTTTTATCTATCCTGCTTGTTATCATCTCAAAGAATTCTAATAAATTTGTTAGGCATTATTTCTCCTCCTTCATGAAGCCACACTGACTCTTGATTGGATTATTTATTTCTAAATGCTCTGCTATTACATTCTTTATAATAGACTAACGTTTTCCCAATGACCGATTTTAAGCTAATTGGCCTATCGTTACCTGTTTTTGTCTCCCTCCCTTTTTGAATAAGGGTGTTACATTGGCTGTTCTCCAATCCTCTACGACTTCTCCAGAATCTAAGGGATCTTGGAAGATTACTACTAGTGCATCCACTATCTCTGTAACTACTTCCTTTAATGTCCTCGGATGTAACCCATCAGGTCCAGGGGACTTATTGGCCTTTAGCCCCATTAGTTTTCCTAGTATTTTTTCTCTAGTGGTAGTTATTGTATTTATTTCCTCCCCTTGATTAATTAGTAATTTTGGAATGCTATTAGTATCTTCTACCGTGAAGACTGAAGCAAAGTATTTATTCAACTCCTCTGCCATTTCCTGGTTCCCCATTATTTCCCCAGCCTCATTCGCTAAGGGGCCTATGTTCACTTTGGCCTCTCTTCCTTTTTATGCATGTAAAGAAGCTCTTGCTGTCTGTTTTTACATTACTTGCTAGTTTACCCTCCATGTTTATTTTCTCTTTTTTTTGGTTATCTTTTGGTTTTTAAAACTTTCCCAATCCTTTGGCTTACCACTTTTTAATCTTTGCCACATTGTATGTTTTTTTTTAATTTGATAGTGTCCTTAACTTCTTTGGTTAACCATGGTTGGTTTATACCCTTCCTTGAATCCTTCCTCACTGGGATATATCTTTGAGAGCCATGATCTAATTTCTTAAATGTCTGCCATTGTTCATCAACTGTCTTTTCTGCTAAACTGCATTCCCAGTCCACTCCAATCAACTCTGCCCTCATTCCATTGTAATTACCCTTAAGTTTAGCACAGTTGTTTCCGACCCAAGTTTCTCTCTCTTAGAACCATAGAAAAGTTACAGCACAGAAGGAGGCCATTTGGCCCATCTTGTCTATGCCAGCCTGAGGACACCCAGGTGCCCTTTCTAATCCCACCTTCCTGCACCCGGCCCATATTCCTGCAGCTTACAGCACTTAAGGTGCAGATCCAGTTACCTTTAAAAGAGTTTAGAGTTTCTGCCTCTACCACCAACTTGGGCAGCGAATTCCAGACACCCACTACCCTCTGTGTTTTTAAAAAAAAAAAGTTCTTCCTCATGTCCCCCCTACACCTTCTGCCACTTATCTTGAATTTATGTCCCCTGGTTCTAGAATTCTCCACCAAGGAAAACAATTTTATCCTGTCTATTCCCCTCATAATTTTGTACACCTCAATCACCTCTCAGCCTTCTTTGTTCTAAGGAAAATAACCCCAACCTATCCAATCTCTCCTCGTAGCTACACTTAAACTGAATGAATGCTAAATTCTACCATATTTTGGTCACTGTTTCCTAAAGGATCCCTTACTCTGATCATTTATTAAACCTGCCTCATTACACATTACCAGATCCAAAACCGCCTGATTGCTGGTTGGATTAACAACATATTATTCTAAGAAACTGTCATGAATACACTCTTATGAATTCTTGCTTGTGCCTATCTCTACTAATTTGATTTTCCCAATCTACATGAAGATTAAAGTCACCTGTGATTTAATGTACTGCCTTTTTTTACATGTTAGGCTAGTACCTTTTTGGCAGTTGGAAACAGTAAGTGAAAAGTTATGAAGTGTGTCTCAGAAGGAGAAATAATCCAACTTCCTTTCATTCCATGGTGAAACACAAGCAAACTGTGGAATCCATATTAATTTCTTTGAAGTGGAAAGGAAAGAGAACCTTGTTTTGGTTGATAGCAAGTGAATAAATATTAATAAAAGCAAAATACTGCGGATGCTGGAAACCTGAAACAAAAATAGCTAGAAAAACTCAGGTCTGACAGCATCTGCGGAGAGGAACACAGTTAACGTTTCGAGTCAGTATGACTCTTCATCAGAACTGTTCTGATGAAGTCATGCAGACTTGAAACGTTAACTGTGTTCTTCTCAGCAGATGCTGTCAGACCTGCTGAATAAATATTGAGACTGCCCAATACAACAAAAAAGCTAAAACTATTGAGGCTTTGAGAAATTGGTTTGCAATTTATGATTTCCCAGAGGTGTTGCTGTTAGGTGATGGTCCAGCATTCATGTCAGCAGAATTTGAATATTTTGAGTAAGAATGGAGTCAAACATTTAGCACCACCATAGCATGCTGGGTTATATAGAAAGAAGTGCGACATTATGAAGAGATCTTCACAGAAGTATTTGCTAGGTGATGAGCTAGGCAGTAATTAGATTAAGTGCTTTGACAATTTTGTTCTCTTACAGAATATGCCACAGGTTATACGTCTTAAAGTGTTTAAACACACTCCTAGGACAAGGTGAAAGTAAGCACAAAAAAAAAGCAAGACCAAGTGAATCATACACCAGGCATGAAACTTGGGATTTCAGTGCTGGTCAGAACGTCTGGTGAAAAATACTAGGATAATAAGGAAAAGTATGTGATTGGAGTTCTTATAAAGAGACTAGGTGCATTCACATCCAATAAAGATTGGAGAGAGACTCTGTGTCATGTAAATCATTTGCTTGAAAGAGAAATCTGACAAAAGGAACATGAGAAACCACCTATAGTCCAAATTCCTCCTACAGTCCTGGTATTATGGAGTCCCCCTGTAGAGCAAAGTGAGTCAAGGTCTTTGATTATGTCACAGTACCAACCATGAGGTGGCTTTGGTAGTCAAAGTCAGGTTTGACACAGATGTTGAAAGAGCAGAGCCAAGATAATAGAAATGGAGGATGATACCTAAACAGAGAATCCAGGTAGGTTAATTGAAAGATAAAAGCAAAAAACTGCGGATGCTGGAAATCCAAAACAAAAACAAAAATACCCGGAAAAACTCAGCAGGTCTGACAGCATCTGCGGAGAGGAACACAGTTAATGTTTCGAGTCCATATAACTCATCAACAGAAACATGCTGTGGGAAGGAAGAAAAATTACCTTGATTACTCGGGTGGGTTGCATATTTGTTTTATCAGTCAAATTTTGGGTATTGTTGTTGGTTTAATTATGTGCATGGACTACTTTACACTTTAAAATGGAGTTATTGCCATTGCTATCCCTGCTGCCCTCTTGGTCAGGGAAGTGTAAATAAAAAAAAGTTGTTCAATAATGGCTGCTTACAGTGAATCCATATGGTGAGTTTTCCTCCATGCAGTACACATGTACCTAATTTCAAAAAGCACTTGATAAGATGCTACATGTGGTTATTAAACAATTTGGATCATGGAATTGAGGGTAATATTAGCATGGATTGACAATTGCCCAATGAAGAGTAGGAATAAATGGCACACTTTCAAATTGACAAGCTGTAACTAGTGATATACTGCAAGGATCAGTATTGGTTTAGATTAGGGCACTGATACAAAGGTGGGAAATTAAGTGGTCAAAGCAAAAGAGGCTGCAGAGAAATGTAGACGAGTGTGTGGGCAAGATGATGATGATGGAAGGTTGAATAGCGTAAAGATGGAAGTGTAAAGTGAAAAAGCAGAATATTGTTTGAACGTTGAGATGGGGAAAATGAGTCAGTCATTATGGCACAAGGCTATTGAGCCTATGGTCCATGCTGGTGCTCCATGGAGGAATCCAGTCAGTTCCTTTCCCCTGCTCTATACCATAGTCCTGCAACCCTCCAGATTCTTTCCCTCTTTCTGCAACAAACTCCAGGTTGTTACCACTGTGTACAAGTGTTCTTCCTTATTTTTCCTCCTCTCTCTCTCTCTCTCTCTCTTTCCGCGCCCCCCCCCTGCAGCTCTTGCCTTAACCCTGTGCCACCTAGTCTTTCTACTGTCAGCTAATGAAGAACTTTACTTTTGCCTGCCTGCCTTTTATCTAAACTTATCATCTTGTAAACTTCTACTGAATCACCCCTCAATTTCCTTTGCTCCAGTTTCTCCAACCTAACCTTGTAGCTTTAATCCATCTCTGGAACCATTCTGTTAGTCTCCCCTGCACTCAAGGACCCTCGCATCCTTCAAGAGTTGAGATTAGAACTATTCATAATATTCTAGTCATGGCCTAACCAAAGGTTTTTTTAATTCATTCATGGGATGTGGGCTTCGCTGGGTGGGCCAGCATTTATTGCCCATCCCTGGTTGCCCTTGAGAAGGTGGTGCTAAGCTGCCACCTTGAACCGCTGCAGTCCATGGTAGGTACACCCACAGTGCTGTTAGGAAGGGAGTTCCAGGATTTTGACCCAGTGACAGTGAAGGAACAGTGATATATTTCCAACACAAGATGGTGAGTGACTTGCAGGGGAAATTCCAGACAGTGATGCCCCCATGTGCCTGCTGCCCTTGTCCTTCTTGTGGGTTTGGAAGGTGCTGTCAAAGGAGCCTTGGTGAATTCCTGCAATGCATCTTGTAAATGGTCACACTGCTGTTAACTGTGCATCAACAGTGGAGGAAGTGAATGGCACCACATGCACAAACAATCAAGCGGGCTGCTTTGCCCTGGACGGTGTCAAGCTTCATGAGTGTCGTGGGAGCTGCACTCATCCAGGCAAGGCAAGTATTCCATCAAACTCCTGACTTATGCCTTGTAGATGGTGGACAGGCTTTAGGGAGTTGGGAGGCGAGTTACTTGTTGCAGGATTCCTAGCCTCCGACCTGCTCTTGTAGCCACAGTATTTATATGGCTAGTCCAGTTCAGTTTCTGGTCAATGGTAACCTTCCCCCCTCTCTTTCTCCCCCCCACCCCCCACCCAAAGGATGTTGATAGTGGGGGGTTCAGTGAATTCGGTGATGGTTAGATTGTCTCTTGTTGGAGACGGTCATTGCCTGGCACTTGTGTGGCCTGAATGTTACTTGCCACTTGTCTGCCCAAGTCTGGATAGTGTCCAGGTCTTGCTGCATTTGGACATGGACTGCTTCAGTATCTGAGGTGTCACGAAAGGTGCTGAACATTGTGCAATCATCAGCGAACATTCCCACTTCTGACCTTATGATGGAAGGCAGGTCATTGATGAAGCAGCTGAAGATGGTTGGGCTGAGGACACTGCCCTGAGGAACTCCTGTAGTAATGTCCTGTAACTAGGATGACTGAACTCCAACAACTACAACCATCTTCCTTTGCGCTAGATACAAATCCAACCAGTGGAGAATTTACCCCGATTCGCATTTGACTTATTTTTCTAAGGCTCCTTGATGCCACACTTGGTCAACAAGTTGAACTTGTAGTTCCCTGGTTTTTTTCCTTTGTACTCCCTACTTACTATTTATGAATCCCAAGATTCCATATATTTTGCTAACTGCTCTCTCTCAATATGTTGTGCCACCTTCAAAATTCTATGTGCAGGAGCCCCCAGGTCTCTTTGTCCCTGTACAATCCTTATAACTATATCGTTGCCCTTCCCCTTCCTTTTCCCTATTCTTTGTGCTAAACTGCATCACCTTGCACTTCTCCATATTAAGATCCACCATTTTCTGCCCATTCTGCAAACCATTGGAGTAATTGGGTGTCATCCTCAGTTTGCTGCCACTCCCAAGTTTGAGTGTTTTTACACTCTCAATTCATTTGTGATGCCACTGTTTTTGATGCACTCTTATCATTTTCCATGACTTCGTGTTTATGTCCTTGATCAAAACTGTTTCTAACAACTCGCCCAACCATTTGACCAGTTCATGATGTGTAGGGTGTAAAGGGACATGTCTTGTGTGTTTTCCTCCTACATGGTGAAGGATTTGTTCACCATTTTGCAGTTCACCTTTGCGAAGACAATATCAATAGCAATGCCATAGCCATGTGCTGCTTCAACAATGCTAGCCTACTCACCAACATATCGCTCAAGGAAGCCATGGACCTTTGCACCATGTCACTATATCATGGCAATCTATTGCGCTGCCATTGTCTGAATCGGTATTGATTGAACATATGAACTCTGCAGTTGGTGCAGTTCAGTTTTAACAACACAATGTATGCCCAAATAGATGGTGTTGCCATGGGATTCCCTCTAGGCCCAGCTCCTGACATCTTTCTAGATTTTCATGAGAAACAAATCTTTGATGGAATGACACCAAACCTCCTACCCCTTGTATGTTTCTGATACATTTGCTATATTTGAATCTGCAGTTGCCTGCATGAAATGGGCTCCATCCTGTGCTCAAATTCACCTTTGAAATGGCGCAGTCTAATGAGCTCCCTTTCCTTTGTGCTAGCTGGGAAATCTGCCAACAGGCTCTCTACTACTGTCTGCTGCAAGCCTATCTTCACTGTTCAGGATACATTCCTACAGTTCGATGGTGATAGACTGTCCACCAATATCCATTACAAGCCTACCGACTCCCACAGCTACCTCGACTACAGCTCCTCACACCCCGCTTCCTGTAAGGACTCCATCCCATTCTCTCAATTCAATTGCCTCCGTCGCATCTGTTCTGATGATGCCACTTTCAAAAACAGTTCCTCTGACATGTCCTTCTTCCTTAACCGAGGTTTTCCACCCATGGTGGTTGACAGGGCCCTCAACCGTGTCTGGCCCATCTCCCGCGCATCTGCCCTCACGCCTTCTCCCTCCCAGAAACATGATAGGGTCCCCCTTGTCCTCACTTATCACCCCACCAGCCTCCGCATTCAAAGGATCATCCTCCGCCATTTCCGCCAACTCCAGCATGATGCCACCACCAAACACATCTTCCCTTCACCCCCCCAGCGGCATTCCTTAGGAATCGTTCCCCCCGTGACACCCTGGTCCATTCCTCCATCACCCCCTACTCCTCAACCCCTTCCTACGGCACCTTCCCATGCGACCGCAGAAGATGCAACACCTGCCCCTTCACTTCCTCTCTCCTCACCATCCAAGGGCCCAAACACTCCTTTCAAGTGAAGCAGCATTTCACTTGCACTTCCCTCAACTTAGTCTACTGCACTCGTTGCTCCCAATGCGGTCTCCTCTGCGGTGGAGAGACCAAATGCAGACTGGGTGACCGCTTTGCAGAACACCTTCGGCCTGTCCGCAAGCATTACCCAGACCTCCCTGTCGCTTGCCATTTCAACATGCTGTCTTGCCCACATGTCTGTCCTTGGCTTGCTGCATTGCTCCAGCGAAGCTCAACGTAAACTGGAGGCACCTCACCTTCCGACTAGGCACTTTACAGTCTTCCCGACTGAATATTGAGTGCAACAATTTTAGATCTTGAACTCTCTCCTCTATCCCCACCCCTTTTCCATTTCTTCCCCCTTTTTGTTTTTTCCAATAATTTATCGATTTTTCTTTTCCCACCTATTTCCATTTTTAAATGTATTTCCACCCATTGTTTATCTCTACCTTTCAGCACTTTTAGTATTTCCCCACCCCCAGTAGAGCTATCTACCTTATCTGTCCAGCTTTCCACTCTTAATTAGCACATTCCTTTAGATAATATCACCACCTTCAACACCTCTTTGTCCTTTCTGTGACTTCTTTTGGTTATCTCCACCTATTACTGTTTGCTTGTCCCAACAACCCCACCCCCACACCCACAAACCAGCTTATATTTCACCCCTTTCCTATTTTTACTTAGTTCTGTTGAAGGGTCATGAGGACTTGAAACGTCAACTGTGCTCTCCTCCGCCGATGCTGCCAGACCTGCTGAGTTTTTCCAGGTATTTGTTTCTGTTTTTGTCTTCCTTAAAAAAGCTTTTGTCGGTTCTCCAGCCAGCAGATGAGACACCATCACCTAGATTACCCAAATATCAGGTGGCACTTAAAGTTCCCCAGTGTCACAACTATCCTTGTACAGATTGATAACTAACTTTTTTAGGAAGATATTTTAGTATAGAAATTCAAAGCAACATTAACCAAACACTTTCAGTAGGCAACTTATACTCAACTACAGAAAAGCTTCCCCGCTGAACTTTAAAAAAAAATAACACTTCATTCTGCAGGAACCAATCCAAAGCCAGTCTCAGCTCCCAATGGCTTGCTTCCTTTTTTCCTTTTCCAGCTGGGAAACTTCTAATCGCTGAACTGACTTTTCAGGGTGAGAGGTACCTTCCAAAGCCAGGTGAATCTTTCAGCATTTAATTTCCTTCAAACTTAGTCTGTTTGATCAGAACATGAGCTTCCATCCACATTCTTTGATGAATAGGCTGGCTGCCTCTCTTTTGCTCTGCGCTCATGCTGTCTGATTCTTGCAGGTGAACTGGTTTGTGTAATCTTAAACCTTGTAAGCTGATGTGGATTGCTATCGACCCTTCCTGCTCAAAGCCCATCTCCATGGCAATGTGATAGACATAGGCCTTGTATCCAGCTAGAAATGGTAGCTAGCTATTCTCTAGATCCCCAACTGTTTATAAAATTTAATTCTATTTTTTAAATTTAAAACTGACATTTCTAATACCTTTGCTAGTGCTGCTGGGAGGGCTTTAAACTAACTTGGCAGGGGTGTAGAAATCAAGAAAAAATGTTAGAGGAATACCAGGGTGCACAAAATACTGGGAGGGACAGATAGCACTGGTATAGAGAATAGTAAGCTAATAGGTAAAGTCAGGATAAGGGAGAAAGTAACAATGCAAATCAAGGTTACTATGCATGTATATGAATGCACTGAGTATAGCAAATAAGATTGGGGAGTTACAGGCACAGATTGCCATGTGGAAATATGTTGTGATAAGAGACCTGGCTCAAGGAAGGGTAGAACTGGGTGTTAAATATTCCTGGGTACAAGAAGAGACAGGAAAGGTGGCAATATTGGTTAAAGAGCATTGCAGTACTGGAGAAAAAGGATGTCCCAGAGGGTTCAAGGACCGAATCAATTTGGCTAGAACTAAGGAACAAAAAGGGTGCAATTACATTGCTTGGTGTAGCCTGTAGACGACCAACTAGTGAGAAGGACATAGAAGAACAAATCTGCAGGGAAATTGCAGAGATCTAAGCATTATGAAGTGGTTATAATGGGGGACTTTAATTACCCGAATGTAGACTGGGACAGTGGTAGTGTAAAGAGCAGGGAAGGACAAGCGTGCCTAGATTGTGTTCAGGAGAATTTTCTACAGCAGTGTCCAATCCAACAAGAAAAGACGCACTTTTGGACCTGGTTCTTGGAAATGAGGCGGGCCAAGTAGATAAAGTGTCAGTAGGAGAACATGTAGGAGACGGTGATCATTTGTATTGTACATTTTAGGATGATAAAGGACGATAGGCAAGCCAGAGTAAAAATAATTAACTGGACAAGTGCAGACTTCAATGGCGCAGGTACGATAGTGGTGTTTAAGAGGCAGCTTGACAAATACATGAATAGGATGGGAATAGAGGAATACGGACTCCGGAAGATCAAAACGTTTTAGTTGACGGGCAATATGATCGGCGCAGGCTTGGAGGGCCAAAGGGCCTGTTCCTATGCTGTACTTTTCTTTGTTCTTTGAACGGGGCTGGGCCAGAGATTAGAACGAAAGATTGGCAGGTAAAGCTGTATCTGATGGGCTATCTTCAAGAAAAAGTTGGTTCAGGCACAGGAGAGGTATATTTCATCGAAAGGAAAAGATAGGTCAAACAAATCCAGAGCTCCTTGGATGAAAAAGTGCACTTTTGACAGGCGTCAGGTGGAAAATACAACTGAGAACTAAGAGGAATATAGAAGGTCCAGAGGGGAAGTGAAAAAGCATATTAATGAAGCAAAGGGGGATTATGGGAAAGGATTGGCAGCCAACATAAAAGGGGAATCCCAAAGTCTTCTATAGGCATATAAATAGTAAAAGGAGTAGGGCCGATTAGGGACCTAAAAGGGAAATTACACATGGATGAAGGGGCCATGGCTGAGGTATTAAATTAATACTTTGCATACGTCTTTACCAAGGAGGTAGATGCTACCCAGGCCATGGTGACAGATGAGGAAACTCTGTCACGAGAAGGGTTCAAAATTTATAAGGAGGAAATATTGAATAGACTGTCGGTACTTCAAGTTGACAAGGCACCGGGACTGGATGAGATGCATCCAAGGATATTGAAGGAAGTGAAGAGTAGAAATTGCAGGGGCACTGGTCATAATCTTAGTCTTCTCTAGACTCTGGGTGTGGGGTGGGTGGTGCCAGAGGACTGGAGAATTGCAAACATTACACAACCTTTTTTTTGAACAAGGGTAAGGATAAGCCCAGCATTTACAGATCAGTCAGTTTAACATCAATGGCCACAGTGGGCAAGATTCTAGAAACAATTATTCAGGATAGAATTAGTAGTCACATGGAAAAATATGGGTTAAGGAAGAGCCAGCATAGATTTCCAAAGGGGAAATCGTATTTAACTTGGAGTTTTTTTGAAGCGGTAATGGAAAAGGTCAATTGAGGGTAATGCTGTTGATGTGGTGTACATAGACTATGAAAAGGCATTTGACAGAGTGCCACACAACCGACTTGAGAGAAAAGTTATTGCTTGTGGAATAAAAGGGACAGTAGCAATGTGGATACAAAATTGGCTGAAAAATAGTAAACAGTAATGGTCAATGGATATTTTTCTGGCTGGAGGAAGGTTTGTAGTGGAGTTCCCCAGGGGTTGGTATTGGGACCCTTGCTTTTCCTGATATATATTAATGATCTAGATCTTGGTGTGCAGGGGACAATTTCAAAGTTTGAGGATGATACAAAGCTTCTGAGTACTGTAAACTGCACGGAGGACAGTGTAGAACTTCACCAACTTGTCTGTCCTTTTGGAGTGGGCACATGAAGTTCAATGCGGAGAAGTGTGAGGTGATGCATTTTGGTAGGAAGAACATGGACAGACAATATAAAATAAGGTGAAATTTTGAAGGGGGTGCAGGAGCAGAAAGACTTGTGTATCTGTGCATAGATCATTGAAGGTGGCAGTACAGGTGGAAAGAGCAGTTAATAAAGCATATGGTATCCTGGGCTTTATTAATAGGGGCATGGAGTACAAGGGAAGGAATGTCTTTATATAAGACATGTGTTAGACCTCAGCTGGAATATTGTGTACAGTTCTGGGCACCACACTATAGGAAGGATGTGAACACATTGGAGAGAGTGCAGAAGAGGTTTACAAGAATGGTTCCAGGGATGAGAAACTTCAGCTAGGAGGATAGATTGGAGAGGTTGGGACTCTTCTCCTTGGAGAGAAGGTGGCTGAGAGGAGATTTGATAGAGATGCTCAAAATCATGACAGTAAATAGGAAGAAGCTGTTCCCACTTATAAAAGGATCAAGAACGAGAGGGCACAGATTTAAATTGACTTGCAAAAGAAGCAAGTGTGACGTGAGAAGCTTTTTTACACAAGTGGTTCAGGTCTGGAATGTAGTGGAGACAGGTTCAGTCGAAGCATTCAAGAGGAAATTAGATTGTTTCTATTCAAATAATGTACAACGGTATGGGGAAAAGGCAGGGCAATGGCACTACATCATAATACTCATATGGAGAGCCGGTGCAGACATGATGGGCTGAATGGCCTCCTGTGCCGTTAAGATTGTGGCCTCCCTGAGATCTGGAGACAACGGAGGAGGGGACACAGTTAGCAAAATAGGAACACATCATAATACAGTAAAACAATCAAGTCAGAGGGAGGGGAGTACAGCTGTATTACGTTTCAGGGGAGTAAGGCAAGGCTGGATGGCCTCTACTCTAATGCCAGGAGTATTACAGGTAAAACGGAGGAGTTAAGAGTGAGGATTGACACGTGGAACTGTGATATAGTAGCCATCACTGAGATGTGGTTGAGGGAGGGGCAGGATTGGCAGCTCAACATTCCGGGATATAGAATCTTCAGGCGAGACAGGGGAGGGGGTAAAAGAGGAGGAGGCATTGCATTATTGGTTAAGGAGTCAGTTACTGCAGTAAGGAGAGATGATATCATGGAGGGGGCATCGAATGAAGCTTTGTGGGTAGAGCTTAGGAATAAAAAAAGGGGCAGCCACATTGTTGGGTGTTTATTAAAGACCCCCAGATAGCGGGAAATTGAGGAGCAAATATGTGCACAATTTGCGGAGGTGTGTAAAAACAATAATAGGGTAATTAGGTGATTTCAACTTTCCCAACATTAATTGGGATAGACAGTGTTAAGGGCTTGGGTGGAGTGGATTTCTTAGTGTACAGGAAAACATTTTAGGTCAATATGTAGATGGTCCAACAAGGGATGGCGCAGTGATGGACCTAATTCTGGGGAATGAAACCGGACAGGTGGATGAGGTGATCGTGGGGGAGCATTTTACTGATAGCGACCACAACATGGTACAATTTAAACTCGTTACGGACAAAGAAATAGACAAGTTGCAAAAAAATGTTTTGGATTGGGGGAGAGTGGATTTTAGTAAAATAAGGCAGGATCTGGCCAAGGTAGACTGGGAACAGCTACTAGTGGGGAAATCTAAAGAAGAGCAGTGGGGAGGGCATTCAAAAAGGAAATGGGGAGGGTACAGGCTCAACATGTTCCCTCTAGGGTGATAGGAAGGAGTAACAAGCCCAGAGAACCATGGATGATCAGAGATATTCAGGATACGATGAGAAGGAAAAGAGGCTTTTAGCAGTTATAAGGGGAGCAAATCAGCAGAGGCATTAGTGGAGTGCAGAAAGTGCAGGGTGGAGCTTAAGAAAGCAATTAGGAGAACAAAGAGGGGATATGAGAAAGCTCTGGCTGGTAAAAGTAGGGAAAATCCCAAGATATTCTATAAGTATATCAATGGGAAGAGGATAACCAGGGAAAGTGTAGGGCCCATAAGGGACCAAGGGGCCAAGAGAGTGAGGATGAAGATATCGAACTTGGGGAGAGAGACTGCGAGGTTCTTGAGCAAATTGATATAGGGAGTGACTTGGTATTAGAGGTGTTGGCAGGCTTAAAAGTGGACAAATCTCCAGGTCCGGATGATTTGTGTCCCAGACTGCTGAGGGAGGCAAGGGAGGAGATCGCAGGGGCTCTGACCCAAATGTTTAGTTCCTCTCTGGCCACGGGGGAGGTGCCAGAGGACTGGAGAACAGCTAATGCGGTTCTGCTCTTTAAGAAGGGTTGTAGAGATAAGCCAGGGGTCCACAGACCAGTGAAACTCATGTCAGTGGTAGGGAAACTATTGGAGAAAATTCTGAAGGAGAGAATCTATTTCCACTTAGAGGCAAGGTTTGATCAGGGGTAGTCAGCATGGCTTTGTCAGAGGAAGGTCATGCCTAACAAATTTGAATGAATTTTTTGAGGTGGTGACCAGGCGTGTAGATGAGGGTAGTGCAGTTGATGTAGTTTATATGGATTTCAGCGAAGCCTTTGACAAGGTCCCACATGGGAGACTTATAAAGAAGGAAAATGCACGTGGGATACAGGGTAATTTGATAAGATGGATTCAAACTTGGCTTAGTTGTAAGAGACAGAGGGTGATGACAGAAGGATGCTTTAGTGACTGGAAGCCAGTGTCCAGTGGCATACCACAGGGATCTGTGCTGGGTCCCCTATTCGTCACTTATATAAATGACATGGATGACTATGTGGGGGGTAGGATTAGTAAGTTTGCGGATGACACAAAGACTGGCCGGGTGGTTAACAGTGAGGTTTAGTGTCTTGGGCTACAGGAAGATACAGACGGGTTGTCAAATGGGCAGATAAGTGGCAGATGGAATTTAATCCTGAAAAGTGAGAGGTGATACACTTTGGAAGGAGTAATTTGACAAGGAACTATTCAATGAACGGCATGACACTAAGAAGTTCTGAGGAACAAAGGGACCTTGGCGTGTGTGCCCATAGATCTCTGAAGGCAGAGGGGCATGTTAGTGGGGTGGTGAAAAAGGCATACTTTTATCAAGGCATAGATTACAAAAGTATGGAGGTCATGTTGGAGTTGTATAGCACCTTGGTGAGGCCACAGCTGGAGTGCAGAACTGTGTGCAGTTCTGGTCGCCACACTATAGGAAGGATGTGATTTGTGCTGGAGGGGGTGCAGAGGAAATTCACCAGGATGAAACATTTAAGTTATGAAGAGAGGTTCGATAGACTTGGGTTGTTTTCGTTGGAGCAGAGAAGATTGAGGGGCGACTTGATTGAGGGGCATGGACAGGGAGCAGCTGTTCCCCTTAATTGAAGGGTCAGTCACGAGGGGACATAAGTTCGAGGTGAGGGGAAGGTGGTTTCGGGGGGGATGTGAGGAAAAACCTTTTTACCCAGAGGGTGGTGATGGTCTGGAATGCGCTGCCTGGGAGGGTGGTGGAGACGGGTTGCCTCACATACTTTAAAAAGTACCTGGATGAGCACTTGGCACGTCATAACATTCAAGGCTATGGACCAAGTGCTGGTAAATGGGATTAGGAAGGTAGGTCAGGTGTTTCTCCCGTGTTGGTGCAGACTTGATGGGCTGAAGGGCCTCTTCTGCACTGTGATCCTGTGATAAACAGTCTACACCCAGCCAACACAGATGCTCTTGCCATTATCTACAGGTGTAGACAGTTTGCACCTGCAAGTTTCCAGTAAAACACCCTTTTACCATTTAAGAACCAAGCCACCTGTCTGGCAGAATTCCAAATAGGTCACATGACCCCTTTCAGTGCTCCATTTTAACCCAAAATTAGAAAGTTTCCCAAAGTATAACTACCTTAAATTTCGTATTTGTAACAATAGTTCTTGCGCATCTGATTTCCTTAAATTTGTTCCTCTATCTTGAATGTCTCTACAGAATACCTCAGTTAAGTGTGATCTTGCCTTTTTTTGCTTTTCAGATGTAAGCAAATAGACTGTGCTTGCCTTCCCAAGTACATCCTCTGCATTCCCTCATCAGTACTGTGACCCACCTCCTGTTCTTTCTTACAATTTATTCCTTGTATATTAAGCACCAGTCTTCACCATTTTAAGTCACATTTCTGTCATTGCCACTGTCATATTACCACAGCAATTGTGTTTGTAGTTCACAATCGTTACTCACCATACTTTTGTGCATTGTAATCCTGTATTTGCATTCTATGTGGTCTTTCTTGGTCTGCTTCTATCTAATATGGTGTGACTACCTCTGGAACAGTCCGATAAATGCACCTTATTCCTTTTTTTCCTTCATCGATATGTTGGTGCTCATCCCTCTGCCAACTTAAACCCTCCTCAACACACTTGTGAACCTCCACACAGACATTAAGAGGTGCATTCCATCCTTTTTCGAATAGGTGCCTCTGTCCCAGAACTGGTCCCAAAGTCTCCCTCCTGCACCATGCTTCAACAGATCATCCTGATCTTATTTTTACTCTGGCTAGCACATGGCACTGGGTGACCATAAGACGTAGGAGCAGAAGTAGGCCGTTCGGCCCATGGAGTCCGCTCCGCCATTCATGGCCGATCTGATAATCCTCAACTCCTTTCCTGCCTCTTCCCCATAACCCCGATTCCCTTACTGATTAAAAATATATGTCTCAGCCTTGAATATACTTAACGACCCAGCCTCTGCAGTAAAGAATTCCACAGATCGACTACCATCCAGAAGAAATTCCTCATCTGTTTCCCTTACTCTGAGATTATGCCCTCTGGTCCTAGATTCTCCCACAAGGGGAAACAACCCCTCGGCATTTACTCTCCAGAGATTACTCCTCAGGGTCCAAAGACCTCAATACCTGCATGTTGTTCGTACCAACACAATACTACTGGCTATTTTACCCTGGCACCAGTTTTTTTTAATGCTGTTTGTCTTAAAATGTAAGTCAAAAGCAAAACGCTGCAGAAATCTGAAATAAAAATGGAAAATGCTAGAAATATTTGGGTTAGGATGCAGTTGTGGAGAGAGAGAAACAGGTAACTTTCCATCGGAACTGGAAAACATTAGAAATATAACTAGTGAAAAGGGAGGGTGGTTTTAAAAAAAAAAAGTTCTGTGATAGGTTGGAAGACGAAAGAATTACGATTGGTGCTGCAAAACCAAAAGGAGTGTTAATGGGACAAGTAAAAGACAAATGTTGAAGAGGTGGCGTGAATGGCAGAGCGTGCTGTTTCCTTTTGAGTCCTTATGACTTCAGAACAGTTCTGAAGAAGAGTCATAAGGACTCAAAACATTAACTCTATCTTTTTCTTCACAGATGCTGTCAGACCTTTTTCTTCACAGATGCTGTCAGACCTGCTGAGTTTTTCCAGCAGCTTTTGTATCTGGATTACTAGCCCAGTGACATTACCACCTGCATCAGAGTAATATTTGTGCCACACGGGTGCCAGGCAATGACCATCTCCAATGAGAGAATCTTAACCATTGACATTCAATGGCATTACCATCACTGACATCCTGGGGTTACCATTGACCAGAAACTGACTGGACCAGTAACTCGCCACTTTGACTCTCCGAAGCTTGTAAACCATTTGTAAGGCACAGGCCAGGAATGTGATGGAATACTTCCCAGTTGCCTGGATGAGTGCAGCTCCAACACTCCAGAAGCTCTACACAATCCAGGACAAAGTGGTCCCACTTGATTGGCACTCCCTCCACCACTGATGCACAATGGCAGTGCAACAGTTTGTATCATCTATAAGAGGCACTGTAGCAACACACCAAAGCTCCTTCAATAGCACCTTCCAAATCTGTGACCTCTACCATCTAGAAGGACAGGGCAGCAGATGCATGGGAATACAGCCAACTGAAAGCTCCTCTCCAAGCCACACACCATCCTGACTTGAATGATATTGCCATTTCATCACTGTCATTGGGTGAAAATCCTGTAACTTCCACTTTAACAGCTATATGGATGCACCTACACCATATGGACTGCAGTGGTTCAAAAAGGCCACTCACCACCAAAGAGTAATTGGGAATAGGCAACAAATACTGGCCTAGCCAGTGACACCCACATCCTGTGAAAGAATATTTAGAATATGAACAGCTGCCAGGCAAAAAAAAAGTAGCAACCAAAACCTGCAAAGAAAAATGGGGGCAGAGGTTGCCATCTGAAATCCTGAAGACTATAAAATGCCTGACCAAAATGGGAGGTGCTGTTCCTCAAGCTTGCATTGTTTTTTGTTTTTTTTTTAATGTACAAGATTTGTTTCTCACTTAAATGTGGGACTTCCAAAAGCATAAGTTAATGGCAGGACATTCTAATTAAACATAAATACTGCATTAACTTGTTGGAGAAAATGATTGGCTTTCATTAGTTACCTTTTCTCAAGCAGATCTGCACTAATTTAGTGACCGAATGAGTTCATCGATGGGAGTGTTTTGTGGAGGTAGTATTCATGCATTAAATTGGTTCATTGCTTCTGTGGAACTGTTCTGCTGGTGCAAAGGATTCAGGTGCACCCTTGCCTTAAACTAGCCAGCAGCAGCCTGATAGTTTATTTTGTTCACTTGACTCATTCCTGGGATGAAAAGTGGGCTTTTCTTATGAAGAAAGGTTGGGCCTGTATCCATTGGAGTTTAGAAAAATGAGAGGTGATCTTATCTTGAGGGGACTTGATAGGTTGAATATTGGGAGGATGTTTCCTCTTTTGGGGAGACTAGAACAAGGGGATACAGTTTTAAAAATAAGAGATGAGAACTTTTTCCTCAGGTTAACCTGAGGGATTCTCTTCCCCAGAAAGCAGTGGTGGCTGGGCCATTGAATTTGATCAAGGCTGAGTTACAGATTTTTTTGATAAGACAAGGGTGTTGAGGGTTATGGAGAGCAGACAGGTGGGAGTTGAGACCACAACCAGAACAACCTGGATCTTAAATGGTGGAGCAGACTTGAAGGGCCGAATGGCCTACTCCTCAGTCCTATTATTTGTTTGTTTATTTGTTCTAGGTCTGCTTGATTGAATTACATTATGCAGTGGTCCTTCCCCTATTTTTTGATTCTTATGAAACATAGGCATATAGGCCTCATTGGGGAGACTATGCAGCTGAATGACATCTTTGGATCCCTATATTGGTCATTCTGCACCACAGGTGCAAACAACCAGAAATGATAACTTGTTCAAATCAGTTGAGTATATTATACTAGTGGGCAATTAAGTAAGCCATAAACTCATTTATTGCTGGAGAAATGCTCAAGTGCCATCATATTCTTGGTTTAAATACTCAGCGTGCTGAAACCCTCATCAGTACCCAAGTTGTAGTTCAAGTTGTGTGTAGTGCAGTCCATGTTTGCTGTTAACTAACTGTTGATAGTGACAAAAGTTTTTTGCTTTTCTAAAGCAAGAATGGTTTATACTATTGCATGACAAATGCATAATTAGTCAAGATTTCTGTTTTATTTTGGTATTAACTTAAATAAGCTGCAGATGTTTTGTTCACCGAATTTTAGTATGCTTGTTTGGCAGCAATCTGCCTCACTGCCAGATGGAAGTTGATCTAATTTCGGGATCCTGATTTCCTATTTTTGTGGTAAAATTCATTAGGTTGTGCAAAAATGAGTTGGAAAAATTTGTCTGAAATCCATAAAATGACTGAATCTTTTCTTCAGATCCAGACCCAAAGTTGGATATTGATGAAGTTAACAAACAATTCATGGAACAAAGTGAAGAACTGTATGACTCCTTAATGAATTGTCACTGGCAACCCTTGGATACAATCACTTCAGAGATTCCCACTGCAGTATAAAACAATTTGAAATATATTTTTGTAAATGCTAATTCTTGATGGTATCCTGTAGGGCTATTTTGTTTTCCATTGTATATCAAGCAAACTGACTTCAGAGATATCTGTAATTTGATATTTCAGTCTTAAACTAAGATCTGGTTTCTTACTGTTAATCCTTTTCAATACCCTTTGTAAATGGTTTGGATCCTGTACTAGTCCTTTCATCTTGGTCTGCCCTGCTAAATAAAGTTATCTTCTGTGTACATGTATTCAGTACTTTGTTCATGTAAAAAAAGTAGCTGTCGGTTGAGGAGCTAAGTCTCAATGGCTTGAGAATAGTCAAGTAACAAGATACGTTATTAGTGAATAAGGGAAAATTTTGGAGAGAAGTCTCAAACTGGATGTTGTTACCATCTATAAGACAGGACCCAAACCTTGTGCTGAATCTATACTTCCTAACAATTTTATACCACACTAATCCTTATACAAGGATGGCTCCATTTCTCGCTTTGCAGGTACAAGTTAGATCCTTGGGCTTTCAGAGGTAATGGTGCAAGAGATTCTCTGCTTTTAACTGGATTGATAAACAGAAAATGCTGAAAATATTCAGCAAGTCTGGCAACATCTGTGGAGAGCAAAACAGAGTTAATGTTTCAGTTTGGTCACCCATCATCAGAACTGAGTGTGCTGAGAGGAGTAATGGTTTTTAAGCCCAGTGGGGAAATTAGGGAAAGGGTGTAAAAGATGAGCCCAGCAATTACAGGCCAGTTTGTTTGACCTCCGTGCTGGGGAATTAATCTATGGGGAAACTTCCAGAAATCATAATTTGAGGACAAAGTCAATAGTCGCTTGGGCAAATGTGAGTTAAGGGAAGGCAGCACTGATTTAAGGCAAATTATGTTTAGCTGTAGTTTTTATTTTGAGGTAATATAAGGTTGATGAGGGCTTTGAAATAATTACAGGGGGAGAGGGATAAGCTGAAGAGAGATGTGGTAAATTAAAAGAAAAGACAGAGTATGATAGCAAGATGGATAATGGCAGGAAGGGATATAACAAATTCAGACTGCACCAGCAGAAAAGGGCAAGAGTTTGCAAGAATGGAAAAAGACAATTAAAGGCTCTGAATCTGTGCACAATATTCTTCTACAAAATGGACGAATTAATAGCAGAAATAGAAACATGACCTTAGAGCTTTTTCAGATGTGGTTGCAAGGTAACCAAGGCTGGAACCTAAATATCCAAGCGTATTTGACATTTTGGAAAAACGGGAAGGAGAAGATAACAAGAACTTTATTAAAGATGACATTAGTATAACCGTGACAGATGACCTTAGTTCAGAAGATCAAGATGTAGAACCAGTTTGGGTAGAAATAAGAAACGCAAGAACTTGTGGGAGTAGTTTAGAGGCCCCAACAGTAGTTACAATGTAGCAGAGCACATCAGCAGAAATAATGAGGGATTGTAAGAAAGGTACTACAATAATCATAGGTGATCTTAAAGATTGGACAAATCAGATTGCAGAGGTAGCCTGGAAGTAAGTGTATTCAAGACAGTTAAAACTCTTGTGCCAATTGAGGAGAAGGCTATTTTAGATGTACAATGAGACGGGAGAAATAAAGGAGCCTTGAGGCAACAGTGATCTTTGTATGAGAAAGGTGATCATACTGTTTTGAGGGTAAAGTGTGGGTTGTCTTGTAATTGCCTTTTCATTAATTTAACTTTTAACCTATTTTCCCAGTTCACTTTTTAGTTAACAGTAACAGTGCAGATACTTTAGGAGATGATTCATAATGGAATATATTTTTGCTGAAAGTCAAGGATAAATCATCCATGACTAAGCAAATTAAGGGTAGTATTAAATTGAAAGAAAGTGTACAATTCTGCAAAGATCAGTGATAAGTCAGATTTAGAAACCAGCAAAGAATGACCTTTTAAAGAGAGACAAAGCTAGCTAGAAATAAAAAGAAAGATTTTCAAGTATTTACATAGGAAAATGATAGCTAAAGTGAGTGATTACTTAAAGTGAGAAATTAATAATAGGAAAGAAAAATGGTAGAAATACTGAAAAATCAACAATACTTAAATCGAGGTAAAAGGGAGGGAGGAAATTGAGTCATATTCACTCAGGAAAAAGTAATGGGAAAACTATTAGAACTACATATGAATTAGAAGCAGGAGTAGGCCAATTGACCCTTTGATCTTGCTCTGTCGTTCAACAAGATCATGGCTAATCTGATTGTGGCCTCAACTCCACTTTCTTTCCTACCCCCTTTTTGACTCCCTTGTCTATCAAGAATCTATCTAATTCAGCCTTAAATATTCAATGACCCTGCCTCCTCCACTCTGGAGAAGAAAATTCCACAGACTCTTAACCCTTGAAGGAAAAATATTCCCCCCCCCCTCTCCACCTTAAATGGGAGACTCCTTGTTTTTTTAAACTGTGTCCCATAGTCTCTCTCCCAAAGGGAAACATCTTTTCGGATCCAATCTGTTGAGCCCTTCAGGACCTTACGTACTTCAATAAGATTGTCTCATTCTTCTAAACTCCAATGGACTCCAACAGACCCAACCTGTCCAATCCTTCTCATAGAATTTCCAGGAATCAGTTGTGACCCTTCTCAACTGCTTCTAATGCAATTATGTCCTCTCTGAAATAAGGAGACCAAAACTATACATAGGTCATTGAGACCCATACACAGTACTCTAGATGTGGTCTCACCAATACTATAGCAAAATATCTTTACTGTTATTGCAAGGGGAATGGAAAAGAAATGATGACATTCTATTTGCCCGCCCAATACAACACCCTGTAGCTCAGAAGTTACAACCTAATACTTAAATGGAGTGTGAATGCAGAACTTTAAGGTACAGAGTGATCTGGGTGTCCTGGTGCATGGATCAAAGTTAGTCTTCAGGTACAGCAAGTGATTAGGAAGGCAAATAGAATGTCGTCATTTCTATTCCATTAATTCTGGTGAAGAGTCATACAGACTCGAAACGTTAACTGTATTCCTCTCCGCAGATGCTGTCAGACCTGCTGAGTTTTTCCAGGTATTTTTGTTTTTGTTTCAGATTTCCAGCATCCGCAGTTTTTTGCTTTTATCTCCGCCCACCCTACCCACTTACCTTTATACATTTACTTAACTTATTTACAGCAGCTAGTGGTGTTCAAGAAAACAAGAGTCATGCTTACTTACCCACAACTCTACAGCTTTTCAATGCTAGACCTCAGGAATGTGCTGCACTACACAGATCTTGCCCAGCCTGAGTTGGAAGGTCAGGCGCAATAGTATCGCCTGGATTTCCAGGTGAGAACTTTCGAGCAGAGTGGCAATTTGACTCAATTGCAACCCCGTTGGAAGTTACAGCCCAATATACTGCATTATACTATTCTTCCTGACAAAGTGGACAAGTTCACATTTTCCCACATATTCCATCTGCCAAATTTTTGCCCACTCTTTAAAAATTACATTCATGCCTATCTGTGTTAACAGCAGATTTAGCAACCATACATTCGGTCCCATCATCCAAGTCATCAATATAGCTTGTAAATAGTTGAGGCCCCAGTACTAATCCCTGCAGAACTCCACTTGTTATATCTTGCCAACCTGAAAATGATCCATTTTTGCCTACTGTTTCTTTTGGCTAAACAACCCTGTACCCGTGTGAATACATTACCCCCTACACCATAAGCACTTATTTTGTGTAATAATCCTTGTTGTGGCACCTTGTAAAAAGTTGTCTCGAAATCACCACATCCACAAGTTCCCTTTTATCCACATTGCTTCTTCCTCAAAGAACTGCATTAAATTAGTCAAACATGACTTACCTTTCACAAAACCATGTTGACTCTGCCTAATTGCATTGAGATTTTCTAAGTGCCCGCTATAACCTCAATGACCATTGTTAAGCTAACTGGCCGGTAGTTTCCGGTTTTCTGTCTCCCTCCTATCTTGAATAGAGGAATTACATTCACTATTCTCCAATCTGATAGGACATTTCCAGAGTATAGGGAATTTTAGAAAATTAAAACCAAGGCATTTACTATCACAGAAGCTACTTCTTTTAAGACCCTCCATCAGGATCTGGGGACTGGTCAGTTTTTCTCCAATACTCTTTTCTTGGCGATTTTAATTGTTTTCAGTTTCTCCCTCCCTTTCACCTCTTGATGCACACTGTTTCTGGGATGTTATTTGTATCCACTACAGTGAAGACAGATGCAAAATATCAGTCCACCATTTCCTTATTTAATTCCATTATTTCCATTATTAATTCCCTAGACACACACTGGAAAACTAACACTCACTTACTCTTTTCCTTTTTAAATACTTGTACAAACTGTTAATATGTTTTTTGTATTTCTAGATAGCTTTCTCTTATTTTAATTTCCCCTTCATTTTTTTTTAGCCATTATGGGCTCTTTTTTATATTCTGTCCAATCTTCAAACCCACCACTAATCTTTGCAGAATTGTACACTTTTTCTTTCAATTTGATACTATCTTTAGCTTTGTTAACCACGGATGGTGTGTTCTTCCCCTAGAGTCTTTCTTTACAAAATATCTCCTCAAATGTCTGCCACTGCATCTTTACTGACTTATCCCTTAACCTAGTTTTCCAGTTCACTTTAGCTAGCTCTGTCTTCATACCCTCATAATTGCCCTTATTTAAGTTCAAAACACTAGTCTTCAACCCACCCTTCTCTCCCTCAGAACTGAATGTGAAATTCAATCAGGTTATGATCACCTGGGGGCACCTTCACTTTGAGGTTATCTGCTCATTACCAGATCTAGAATAGCTTTCTCTCTGGTCGGCTTTAGTACATGCTGCTCTAAGAAACTGTCCCAAAAATACTCAATGAACTCACCTTTCAGGCTAGCTTTGCCAATCTGTTTCATCCATCTATATGTAGATTAAAATCACGCATGATTATTACCATACCTTTCTGACAAGCCGTCATTACTTCTTCCTGTGGTATACAGTACCACACTAACAATAACCACTATTGTTAGGGAGCCTATAAACTACTCCCATCAGTGATTTCGTACCTTCCTTATTTCTTATCTCAACCCCAAATCTACATTGTGATCTTTAGAATTAAGGTCATCCTTAATTTACAGAGCAACCCCTCCATTTTTTTGTTAGCTCCTGTCTTTCCAAAATGTCGTGTATTCTTGAATATTCAGGTTTCAGCCTTTGTGATCTTGCAGCCATGTCTCTGTAATGGCTATCAGATCATATATATTTATTAATATTTGAGCTGTCAATTCATCTGTTTTGTTATGAATGCTACATACATTCAGATATAGAGCCTTTAACTCTGTCCTTTTACCACCAACTAAAAGCTGACAAGTCTCCAGGACCTGATGACCTACATCCTAGGGTCTTAAAAGAAGTGACTGCAGAGAGATTATATGCATTGGTTGTGATCTTCCAAAGTTCCCTAGATTCTGGAAAGATCCCAGCAGATTGGAAAATCACAAATTTGACATCCCTATTCAAGAAAGGAGGAAACTATAAGTCAGTTAACCTAACATCTATCACTGGAAAAATCTAGAATACACAATTAAGGAGCAGGACACTTAAATCATAATACTATCAGGCAGATTCAACATAGTTTTGTGAAAAGAAAACAGTGTTTAACTAATTTATTAGAATTTTTTGAGGAAGTAACATCAAGGTGGATAAAGGGAAACCTGTGGAAGTGGTGCACTTGGATTTCCAAAAGGTGCCACATCAAAGGTTACTTTATAAAATAAGAGCTCATGATGTGAAGGGGTAGCATGGATAGAGGATTGGTTACCTAACTAAAGAGTGGAAAAATGGATAATTTCTGGTTTGGCAAGCTGACATTAGTGGAGTGCAGCAATTAGTGCTAGGATCTCAACTATTTATAACCTGAATGACTTGGATGAAGGGACTGAATGTATAGTAACTAAATTTGCTGATCACGCAGACAGGTAAGAAAGTAAGTTGACAAGAGGACATAAGCAGTCTACGAAGGAATTTGGATAGGTTAGGTAACTGGGCAAAAATTTGGCAGATTAAATATAATGTGGGAAAATATGAATTTGTCCAGCTTGGCATGGAGACTAGAAAAGTAGAATATTATTTAAATGGAGAGAGACTGCAGAATTCTACGGTACAAAAGGACCTGGGTGACCTGGTACATGAATGACAATGTTGGTAATGAAGGTACAGCAAGTAATTTGGAAGGCAAATTGAATGCTATTATTTATTACAAGTGGGATCGAGTATAAAAGTAGGGAAGTGTCGCTACAGCTGTATATAGGGACTTAGTGAGACTGCATCTGAAGTACTATGTACAGTTTTCATCTCCCTACTTAAAGGACAAGGTGGTCAAGAAAGCATATGGAATGCTTTCCTTTATTTGGCGAGGTATTGAATACAAAAGCAGGAATGGAACTGCATAAAACGCTGGTTAGGCCACAGCTGGAATTGTGTACACAGTCTGGTCACCACATTACAGGAAAGACATAATTGCTCTGGAGAGAGTGCAAAGGAGATTTACAAGAATGTTGCCAGGGCTTGAAGGTTGCATCTATGAGGAGAGATTGGTTAGGCTAGGGTTATTTTCCTTAGAACAGAGGAGGCCAAGGGGTGACCTAATTGAGGTGCCTAGACAGGGTAGACAGAAAAGGCTCATTTCCCCTAGCTGAGGGGCCAATTACCAGGGGGTGATTGGTAGAAGGATTAGAGGACATGAGGAAAAACCTTTTCATCCAGAGGGTGGTGGGCATCTGGAATTCACTGGCTATGTTGGTGGTTGAGGCTGAAACGCTCAACTCATTTAAAAGGTACCTGGATCTGCATCTGAAGTGCTGTAACCTGCAAGGCTTCAGACCAGGTGCTGGAAAGTGGGATTAAAATAAGTGGCTAGTTTTTTTCTCCTTTTAGCTGAGCAGACATGATGGGCTGAATGGTCTCTTTCTGCACCGTAACTTATCTATGGTTCTAGGACATAATTGCATTAGAAGCCATTCAGAGAAGGTTCAGTCAACCGATTCCTGGGAAGAAGAGGTTAGCTTTTGAGGAAAGGTTGGACAGGTTAGATCTACACCCATTGGAGTTTAGAAGAAAGAGAGGTGATCTTATTGAAGCATAAGATCCTGAGGTTAGTTGACAAGTGTTGCTGAGAGGATGTTTCCCCTAGTGGGGGAGCCTAGAACTAGTGTTCATGCTTAAAAATTATAGGTCTCCCATTTAACACAGATGAGAAATTTTCTCTCTTGTGGCATTCTCTTCCCCTGAGAGCAGTGAAGGCTGTGTCATTGAATATATTCAAGGCTAAATTAGATTCTTATCAAATGGTGGAGCAGGCTCGAGGGGCCAATAAGCCAACTGCTGCTCTTAATTCTTGTGTGCTCGTAATGTTGTTGATGTGGTGTGCATGAACTTCCAGAAAGCATTTGATAAAGTGCCACACAACAGACTTGTGGGAAAAGTTATAGCTCATGGGATAAAAGGGATAGTAGCAACATGTATATGAAATTGGCTGAGTGACAGGAAACAGCAGTGGCTTTTGGACTGGATTGTATTGGAGATCTCCAGGGGTCCCTTGCTCTTCCTGACAAAATATCGATAACCTAGACCGTGGTGTGCAGACACAATTTCAAAATTTGCATATGATACAAAACTTGGAAGCATTGTAAACTGTGAGGAGGATAGTGCAGAACATAGCTTGGTGAAATGGGTGGACCAGTGGCAGATAAAATTTAACACAAAGTGTGAAGTGATTCATTTTGGTAGGAAGAACGTGGAGAGGCAATATAAAATAAAGGGCACGATTTAAATGGGATACAGGAGCAGAAGGACCTGGGTGTATATGTACATAAATCATTGAAGGTGGCAGGACAGGAAAGAGCCATTTAAAAAGTATACAGCATCATAGGCTTTATTCATAGGAGCATGGAATCCAAGTTTCATCTCCAAGTTTCCCTCCAAGTCACAAACCATCCTGACTTGGAACTATATCGCCATTCCTCCACTGTCGCTGGGCCAAAATCCTGGAACTCCCTTCCTAACAGTACTGTGGGTTTTCTGACAACACATGGACTCCAATGGTTCAAGACGGCAAATCACCATCACCTTCTCAAGGGCAATTAGGGATGGGTAATAAATGCTGGCCTAGCCAGCAACGCCCACATCACGTTAATGAATTTTTAAAAAATAGAGTATAAAAGTATACATATTAGATTTGTATAGATCATTGGTTCAGCCTTAACTGGAGTATGACATCTAGTTCTGGGCGCCACACTTCAGGAAACACATGAAGGCTTTCGAAAAAGTGCGGAAAAGATTCACGAGAATGGTCCCAGGGATGAGGAACTTCAGTTATGTAGATAGGCTTAAGAAGTTGGGGCTCTCTTCCTTGGAAAAGAAAGGGTTGAAAGGAGCCTTGGTGAGGTATTCAAAGTCATGAGGGGTTTGGACAGAGTAGACATGAAAAAGCTGTTCCTATTGGTGGAAGGATCGAGAACAAAAGGACACAGATTCAAGATAATTGGCAAAAGAAGCATGAAGACATGAGGAAAAACATTTTCATGGTACAAGTAGTTAGGTTCTGGAATGCACTGCCTGAAAAAGTGTGTTGGAGGCAGGTTCGACCGAGGTATTTAAGACAGAATTGGATTATTTTCTGAAAAGGAAGAATGTGCAGGGGTATGTGAAGAAGTCGGAGTGGCATTAGGTAAATTGAGCTTATGGAGAGCTGGCACAGACAACAGGCCGAATGGCTGCCTTCTATGCTGTAACAATTCTATGAAGATACTGAGTGGAAGAAGAGGCTTTTGAGCCACCATATTGTCTACTCTTGCTCCTAATTCTCATACTTATATCAGTATCTTCCTGCAAACTAAAGCTTTCTTCATTATCAACAATGCAATTAATTTTTGTCCCTTCTGCAAACTACTTCTTCATGCTGCCTATATTTTTAACTCTAAATATATAGCATGAAAATCAAGGGACATGCTGCTAAGCCCCATAGAACAGACACAAGGAAACATGTCGGCTCTTTGCTTCTTGGCACTGAGCCAATTTTGGATCCAGTTTGGGTCCCATGAAATCTTATCAAAAGCCTTACTGAGGTCCAAATACTGCCCTCATCGATGCTCCTGGTTACTTCCTCAAAAAATTCAAACCACCTTCCCATCGCAAATCAATCGTGCCTGTCCTTGACGAATCTGAGCTACATAAATATCAATTAATAGAATGGAATTTTTAATCTCAAATTAGAATTCTAGAATTATTCTGGAATAGACTTTTTCTGATAAATAACCCACCATCAGGGTTAAGTTGACAAGTCTGTCATTATTCGGTCTACCTCTTTCTCCCACTTAAATATTGGTACAATGTTAGCAGTTTTCTAGTACAACGCCTGTAGCAGCAGGATTGGAAAAAGATGGTTGGAGCCTTTGCTATTTCCTCCCTCATTTCTCTTAGCAGCCTGGGATACATTTCATCAGAGTCTGGTGAATTATCCACTTTCAGAAATGCTAAACCACTTAATATTTCCTCTCTCACCATGGTTACCCCATCCAATATTTCACACTCCTCCTCCTTTACTACAATGTCTGCCTCATCCCCCTCTATTATGACAAGAGATGCAAAGTATTTGTAGAGAACCATTTGCCACAAGTTTCCTTTTTGATCTCTAATTAGCCTTGCTCTTTCCTTAGTTATCCTGCTGCTCTTTGTATATTTATAAAACATCTTTGGGTTTTCACAAATTCACAGTACAGAAGAGGCCCTTCAACCCATCGAGTCTCCACCAACATGTGAGAAACACCTGACCTACCTACCTAATCCTATTTACCAGCACTTGGCCCATAGCCTTGAATGTTATGACGTGCCAAGTGCTCATCCAGGTACTTTTTAAAGTATGTGAGGCAACCCGCCTCGACCACCCTCCCAGGCAGTGCATTCCAGACCATTACCACCCTCTGGGTAAAAATGTTTTTCCTCACATCCCCCCTAAATCTCCTATCCCTCGCCTTGAACTTATGTCCCCTCGTGACTGACCCTTCAACGAAGGGGAACAGCTGCTCTCTATCCACCCTGTCCATGCCCCTCATAATCTTGTACACCTCGATCAGGTCGTCACTCAGCCTCTGCTCCAACAAAAACAACCCAAGTCTATCCAACCTCTCTTCATAACTTAAATGTTTCATCCCAGGCAACATTCTGGTGAATCTCCTCTGCACCCCCTCCAGTGCAATCACACCCTTCCTATAATGTGGCGACCAGAACTGCACACAGTACTCCAGCTGTGGCCTCACCAAGGTTCTATACAACTCCAACATGACCTCCCTACTTTTCTAATCTATGCCTCGATTGATAAAGGTAAGTGTCCCATATGCCTTTTTCACCACCCCACTAACATGCCTCTCTGCCTTCAGAGATCTATGGACACACACAAGGTCCCTTAGTTCCTCAGAACTTCCTAGTGCCATGCTGTTCATTGAATACTTCCTTGTCAAATTATTCCTTCCAAAAAAAAATCTCACACTTTTCAGGGTTAAATTCCATCTGCCACTTATCTACCCATTTGACCATTCCATCTATATCTTCCTGTAGCCCAAGACACTCAACCTCACCATTAACCGCCCGGCCAATCTTTGTGTCATCCACAAACTTACTAATCCTACCCCCCACTTAGTCATCTATGTCGTTTATACAAATGACAAATAATAGGGGACCCAGCACAGAGCCCTGTGGTACGCCACTGGCTTTCAGTCACTAAAGCATCCTTCTGTCATCACTCTCTGTCTCCTACAACTAGGCCAATTTTGAATCCACCTTGTCAAATTACCCTGTATCCCATGTGCATTTTCCTTCTTTATAAGTCTCCCATGTGGGACCTTGTCAAAGGCTTTGCTGAAATCCATATAAACTACATCAACTGCACTACCCTCATCTACACACCTGGTCACCTCCTCAAAAAATTCAAACAAATTTGTTAGGCATGACCTCCCTCCGACAAAGCCATGCTGACTATCCCTGATCAAACCTTGTCTTTCCAGGTGGAGATAGATATTCTCCTTCAGAACTTTCTCCAATAGTTTCCCTACCACTGACATGAAACTCACTGGCCTGTAGTTCCCTGGCTTATCTCTACAACCCTTCTTAAATAGCAGAACCACATTAGCTGTTCTCCAGTCCTCTGACACCTGCCCCGTGGCCAGAGAGGAATTAAAAATTCGGGTCAGAGCCCCTGTGATCTCCTACCTTGCCTCCCTCAGCAATCTGGGACACAAATCATCTGGACCTGGAGATATGTCCACTTTTAAGCCTGCCAACACCTCCAATACCTTGTCACTCCCTGTATCAATTTTTTCAAGAACCTCGCAGTCTCTCTCCCAGAGTTCGATACCTTCATCCTCGTTCTCTTGGGTGAAGACAGATGTGAAGTATTCATTCAACACTCTAGTGATGTCCTCTGGCTCCACCCACAGATTGCCCCCTTGGTCCCTTATGGGCCCTACTCTTTCCCTGGTTATCCTCTTCCCATTGATATACTTGTAGAATATCTTGGGATTTTCCCTTTTACCAGCCAGAGCTTTCTCATATCCCCTTTTTGCTCTCCTAATTGCTTTCTTAAGCTCCACCCTGCACTTTCTGTACTCCACTGATTTGCTTCCCTTGTACCTGATAAAAGCATCTCTTTCCCTTCTCATCGTATCCTGAATATCTCTGGTCATCCATGTTTCTCTAGGCTTGTTACTCCTTCCTATCACCCTAGAGGGAAAATGTTGAGCCTGTACCCTCCTCATTTCCATTTTGAATGCTACCCACTGCTCCTCTGTAGATTTCCCCACTTATGTATTTGCATTGAAATGGAATACGACCTTGAGCTGTTCACCTGCCACCCACCCACCACCACAAACTGCCCTGCAGGAGTGCTCTGCAGCTGCTCAGTGACATCATTGATCCTGACACCAAGGACCAACATATCATCCTGGAGACGTCTGCACTCGCCAAAAATGCCCATCTGCTCCTTGAACTATTAAATATTAATTATTAAATCCCCTTTCTGACCCTGCTCCTCCCTGTACAGCTGAGCCATTGATGGCACTGTGGACTTGGTTCTGGCTTTGTGCCCCAGAGGAACCATCACCTTCACCAGTTTTCAAAAATGAAATCCAGTTCATAGCATGATGCACTTAGGGAACTCCTGCACTACCTGCCTGATCCTCCTTATCTGTCTAGTGGTTAGCCATTCCCTTGCTGCCTGAACACTCTTAAGCTGTGGGGTGGTCAGCTCCATAATAACTCTCAGCCTCATAGATGCACTGCGACATCAGCTGTTCTCATGCACCATAACCTGGAGCTTGAGGTCCTCCAACAGACATTTCCTGCACACGCAGCTGTCCAGGACATAAGAATTGCCCTGAAGATTCCAGAGGGAATAATGGGCATTCAGTGGAACTGAGGTGCCTTGTCATGACTCAGAAGACCAGCTGATGTTAACAGAAGTAAATTGAAGATTTGTCCCTAATTGGGACAAAAAAAATCACCTTGTGTTTCCTTATCCTCCAGACCATACCATTTTAAGACTATTTTTGTTAAGAAAGAAATTACTGTTTACTCACCTTCAGAGCTCCTCCTTTATGTTCACAGTGATGTCAACGTTGAAATCACTACCAAAATTCCAATAATCCACTGGCGTTTGTGCCTCCCTCTGTGCTGATTGGCAAATCTCTGATCTCTCACTACTGTTCCTTTTTAACTTCAGACTGACAATTCTCTCCAACTCCCATTTCTTCTTAAGCACAGTTGGCTCTGTGAGTGGTGAATCTTTGGAATTCTTTACTCCAGCGGGCTATGGAGGCTCAGTATTTGACTGTATCTGACAGAGATTAAACTTGTCAGGCTCCTTCAACAGCACCTTCCAAACCCGCGACCGCTACCACTAGAAGGACAAGGGCAGCAGATGTAAGTGTGGTGTTCCCCTCCAAGTCACACACCATGCTAAAAATATATCTCCGTTCCTTCACTTTCGCTGGGTCAAAATCCTGGAACTCTCTTCCTAACAGCACTGTGGGTGTACCTACACCACATGGACTGCAGTGGTTCAAGAAGGCAGCTCACCACCACCTTCTCAAGGGCAATTAGGGATGGGCAATAAATGTTGGTCTAGCCAGTGATGCCCACATCCCATGAACAAATTGAAAAATAAGACTTCTGGATATTAAGAATATCAAGAGTTATGGGGATGATGCAGGAACATGGCGTTGGAGTGGATGATCAGTCATGATATAATTCAGTGGCAAAGCAGGCTCGAGGAGCCAAATGGCCTACTTCTGTTTCTATGCTCTGCCATCAGTGCTCCATTTTCACTGGTGATTCTACCGCGTGCCAACTCCTTTTTAAACACTGTCAACTCTTCCCTTGCTTCATTTTCTGATACCATCTGTTACTCCCATTTTGCTTTGCACAGTCTCTGTTGTGATTTCTGCTACACCAGCAAGAGCAGGATGATAATATAACCCAATTTAGGAATTCCATGCAGTTCTGGTGTACCACATTGCTCCAGTGTGATATGCTATTCCTGTGTATTGTGTTGTTCTGTGGTACTTTGATGTTCTGATGTACTGTAACATTTTTGTCTAACGTAATGTTTGCGTGCACACTTAAGATCTGATGATCTGTGCTGCTCTGGCATACTATGATGCATTTATCTTTAATATAATACTATGATATGATTTGATCCCTCAATGTGCTGTTACTCTAGTGTACCTTGCTGCTCTGGTGTATTGTGATGTTCCAGTTTCCTATGATGCTATCATGTACTGTGATCATTTTGTGAACCAAGTGTAGATTTATGATCCTGTGAACCCTGATGATGGCCTGGGGTACTGTGTTGCATTAATGCGTCAAGCTAGCTTGGTGTGCCATAGTGTTCTGTTGTTCCAAGTTGACTGCTTCAACAGAGTACTTTACTCAGGAAATCTAAGACTCATTAGCAGCAGAAGTTGCAAAGGACTTGGGCGGAGACTGAGTGCAGAGTCTGAGGAGTTAAAGTGGGGGAGAGAGCCTTCAGCAAATCACCAACAAAAGCGGCACCTGCAAAACAGCTATAGTGACACCCCAGCCAGCAAATGAGCTGATAGTTAGTAAATGAGACTATAGTTAATAGTCTAGAAAGTAAAGGAATGGCAGGAAACCTCAGCCCTGTGGCATGCACAGCCTGTGCCATGTGGGAAACCCTGGACGCTTTTCATAGCTTGGATGACCACATGTGCAGGAAATGTCACCACCTAGAGCAGTTCGAGCTCTGGATTTCGGAGCTTGAGTGGCAGCTTCAGTCACTACTGGGTATCTGTGAGCTTAAGATCTTGCTGGACTCTGGAAGTGGTCACCCGCAGCTTAAAAATGTGCAGGTAGGGAGGGAATGGGTGACTGCAAGAAGTTCAAGGAGGACCAGGCAGGCAAGGCAGTGATTCCATGACTATATTTCACTCTCCAACCAGTATTCAGTCTTGATGGTTCCTCTGGGAGTGCAGGCAGAGCCAAGTCCACAACACAGTGGATGGCTCAGCTGCACAGGGGTTGTGGTGGTTGGTGGTGGGAGGAAGAAGAGGGGAACAGCAGTAGTGGTCAGGGAGCTCGATAGCAAGGGAAACAAGTGCTTCTGTGGACATGATTCCAGATGGTATGCTGCTTTCATGGTACCAGGGTCAAAGATGGCTGAGAGGCTACAGGACCTTCTGAACAGCTAGAGGTCACTGACAACACAAGGACAAAGAGGAATGAGATTCTGAAAGGCAGAATTTAGGAAGCAAGGAGCTCAAAGGTAGTGATCTCCAGATTTCTCCCAGTGCCACAAGCCGCTGAGTACAGAAGTAGGAAGACAGAGCTGATGAATGCTTGGCTAGAGAAATGGTGCAGGAGGCTTTTGTTCCGGAGCTGAGACCTCACTCTATACTTTTATAAAATATATCTTATACCATCCTGCTAATGTATAAAATAATTTTAAAAACTGGACACAGGCTTTAAAATGAATGAAGCCATGATTGGCCATGACAAAAGGAATTTCTGGCCTTCAGAACAGCTGCAACCTCTAAAGAGGCACTAATGCCCCCTGTGACTGCAGAGATCAAATCCCAAGTAATTGTACAAAGGCCATTTACATTTCTAAGGCCAAGCCCTGGTCAACACAGACATATGTCTGTAAGTTCAAATGGCCCTGAAACCTCTGATGAACATATTAATGGTTAAAACATTAACCATCTCAAGGATCCAGACATGGAATATACATCCTTTGTCCAAACCAAGGTGGAGAAGTGGGAGTCATGTTAGATGAACCCCCACCCACTCCAAGCTGCCAGAACCTGTAATATTACCTTGTGAGGCTGAAAAGTCTGTCTGCCATTTTCCATCAGCAGGCTGCAGCAGAAAAAGGCTCTGTCCAGGCTTTTGAATTATTTTCTCCCCACCTACACTGTTTTCTCTGGACCTTTTGAACTGCTGTACCAGTGCCTACACGACTAATTCATCTCTAAGGGCTCACCTCATCATGGAAGTCATCTCTACTGGAAAGGTGAATTATTCAGCACCAGTCTTCAGCTTGCTTTCTGAAAGAATACACCATTGGTCTTTGATTCTGGACTCTAGACTCACATGAAACAATAATTCTCACCTTCTCTGTGGTATTGGTCCTGAGTCTCTTCCTTTCCCTTATCCCTCTTTTATTGTATGAATGTACTGGGGGCTACCCTCTCCCATATTTTGGGTGTGTGTAAAATAAACTAACCCTTTTAGTTCATCCCAGCTCGAGTTTGCTGTGGGGTTATCAATAGTTGGATGACACCAAAACTGAGTTGGGAAAATACACCACCACTTAGAAAGGGAGAAATCAAATCACCTTTCTGTTTATGGATGGGTGGTGAGGGGAGAAATCAGGGCTGTTTAAATTAAACCCCCTCCTGTCCATAGTACTTTGTTATCCTGAGGTATTGGGATTGTTTCTGGGGAGGAGACCTGTAACCTGTACAAGACTCAACAGAGGTTGCACCTCAATAGGGCCAGGATCAATAACTAGGGAATTCTAGGGAATAAGGTAGATGAGCCGAGAACACAGCTATAATGTCATACTTTCACATGTCAATATATTTCAAATATGGCTGAAAAAAGACCAGGAATGACACCTCAGTATTCCTAGTTAAAGGATTTTCAAATGCGATAGGGAGTTATTAAAAAAGGAGAATCACAATATTGATTAAAGAAACATTATAGCTGTGAGGGATGAAAGTCACTGAAAGTGGCAACGCAGGTGGATAAGGTAGTCAGGAAGGCATATGGCATGCTTACCTTCATTGGCAGGGGTATTGAGTGTAAAAGCTGGGAAGTCATTCTACAGTTGTATAGAACCTTGGTTAGGAATATTGCGTGCAATTCTGGTCGCCACATTACCAGAAGGATATGGAGGCATTGGAGAGGGTGCAGAGGAGGTTTACCAGGATGCTGCCTGGTCTGGAGGTTATTAGCTATGAGGAGAAGTTGGAAAACTCAGATTGTTCTCACTAGAGCGACGGAGATTGAGGGGCGACTTGATAGAAGTTTACAAAATTATGAGCGGCATGGACAGAGTAGATAGTCAGAAGCTTTCTCCTAGGATGGAAGAGTCAATTACTAGGGGACATAGATTTAATGTGAGAGGAGAAAACTTTGGAGGAGATGTGCGAGGCAAGTTTTTTTACGCAGAGGGTAGTGAGTGTCTGGAATTCGCTGCCAGAGGAGGAAGCAGGTATGATAGTGGTGTTTAAGAGGCAGCTGACAAATACACGAATAGGATGGGAATAGAGGGATACGGGCCCCGAAAGTGCAAAATGTATTAGTTTGACAGGCAATATGGTCGGCACAGGCTTGGAGGGCCGAAGGGCCTGTTCCTGTGCTGTACTTTTCCTTGTTCTTATGTGTCAAACTGGCAGGAGTTTGATCCGGATAAATGCGAGGTAATGCATTTTGGAAGGTCTAATACAGGCAGGAGTTACACAGTAAATGGCAGAACCCTTAAGTGCATCGACAGGCAGAGGGATCTGGGTGTACAGGTCCGCAAGTCACTAAAAGTGGCAATGCAGGTGGATAAGGTAGTGAGTGTCTGGAATTTGCTGCCAGAGGAGGTGGTGGAAGCAGGTACGATAGTGGTGTTTAAGAGGCAGCTTGACAAATACATGAATAGGATGGGAATAGAGGGATACGGACCCCGGAAGTGCAAAATGTTTTAGTTGACGGGCAATATGATCGGCGCAGGCTTGGAGGGCTGAAGGGCCTGTTCCTGTGCTGTACTTTTCTTTGTTCTTTGCTACCCCTCCTCTATTCTTTCCTTTTCTATCTTTCCTGAACACCTTGTATCCAGGAACATTTAATATCCAGTCCTGCCCTTCTTTGAGCCAGGTCTCCATTATCGTCACAACTTATTTCCACATGGCTATGAACCTTCAGGTCATCAACCTTATTTACCAAACTCCACTCATTCATAGTAAATCTAATTTAGACCTTTACATTGCCCCTTACTCTAACCCCACCTAATACCTTACTACTGTCTTTCCCAATTCTTTATGCATTTGGTTTTCCTCTCCAATATTACCTCCTAGTCCCACACATCTGCCAAGTTAGTTTAAACACTTCCAAATTGCACTAGAAAATTTGCATCACAAGGGCATTGGTCTCAGCTCTCGTCAGGTACAACCTGTATGGCCTCTACAGGTCCCCATCTCTCTCAAGACTGGTCCTAATGTCCCAGGAATCTAAAGCCCTCTCTCCTGCACCATCTCTTCAGCCACACATTCATCTGCTCTATCCTCCTATTTATATACTCACCTGCACATGATAGTGGGAGTAATCCATAGATTATCTTGGAGACCCTGCTTGCTAGTTTCTTCCCTAGCTCCTAAACGCTGCCTTTCCAACTTTGTTTCTATTTCTGCCTATGTCATTGGTACCAATACTGACCATGACTAGTGGGTGTTTACCCTCTCCCCACAAAGTGCTCTGCAGCCACTCAGTGACATCCTTGGCCTTGGCACCAGGGAGCCAATATACTGTCTTGGATTCACATCTGAGGTCACAAACACACTTTTCTGTTCCTCTAACTTTTGAATCGCCAATCATTATTGCTTTTCCAATCTTCCTCCTGTGCCCCCCATATAGCTGAGCCAACTGTGGTGCCATGGACTAAGCTCTTGCTGCACACCCCAGCAGAACCATCACTCTCACTCGTATTCAGAATGGAATAGAATGAGATGCACTCAGGACTACCTACCTGGTCATTCATGACTGTCTGGTAGTCACTCATTCACTCTCTGCCTGCATATGTGGTTGGCTCAGCTGTACGGTGCGGGGGGGTGGGGGGAGGTGGGTGGTCAGGGGAGAAACAGGAGGAAGATTGGAAAAGCAATAATGATTGGCGATTCAGAAGTTAGAGGAACAGAAGGGTGTATTTGTGACCTCAGACGTGACCACATCTGAAAACGTACTATCCACTGAAAATTAGAGCTGGAGCACCTCTGGTTAATGACGCTTCCTGCTCACGTGGCTGTCTAGGACACGAGAAGCATCCTGGAGTTCCAACATGGAACAGGATTTGCACTCCACAAGTCCAAGCTTCCCTGCCATGCCTCTATTTATTAGATTATTAAACTTAACTTTAATAAAACAAAGATCACCAGCTATTCACCAATCAGCTGCTTCTGCGCTGTCACTTTATAGGAAGGTAAACAGAAATGCTTTTTACTTCATTCTTAGTGTCTAAAAACCTTGGATTTTAATTTACTAATAAATTCAGACTTCATTAATTTTACTATTCCCTATTATTTAATTTTAACTTTATCCTCTCGATCTGATAGATTAATTGAGCACTACCAATGGATATTGGATTTGATTGGCTTTAGTTTCTAGTCTTTATACTGATAAAGTCTTACTTTATCGTTGATTAATTTAGATTAAATTAAAAGCTTGGCAGTGTACTCACCCCCAAGTGACTTCTTGTCCTGTGATGTCACTTACGATTACTTTTCTTTTCCCTCTTCTCCTGTTTAGTTCAGATCACAGCCCGGTCTGTTCCCAACCTGCTTCACATCATTTCGGGTCCTTGTCTGCATCACAGTTACCACTCCCGGTTGGCTTCACCCGACCTCAAACAATTTTCGTTGATAGAAAGGTTTAATAATGCAGATGCGCTACTTATTTATTCAATTTCAATGGCTGAAAAAAAACATTTGTTTACCAAAAACATTTTAAAAAATTAACTTCAATATTTCCTGCACATTTCTCAAACTTCTTTCCTAATCCTTTAACAATTGCATACATTCCTGTTCCATCCCGATACATTGCACTTCTCCTTCTTGCAGCTGTGTAGTCTGTCACTGATTATATAAATGCTGCCTCTGACTCAGACTTGAATACATTGTGAAAAGCACATGAAGACAGGATACAAGGCAGCACAATGCAGTGCAAAGTGACAAGGAATAATTTTCCTCAGATGCTTTAGGCACTAAAACCTTTGAGATAGCCAAGATGGGGGTCTTGACCCTGCAACATTTGTTTGGCCATATTTAGCGGAAGGCACCGTCCTGTTGACGGAGTTGAAGCACATACTAAGGACTGCCCGTGGAGGGTCATTAAGGAGCTGATTGACAATTAATTATCTGCTAGGGCTCATTAATTGCACACTATTTTGGTGGATAATGCTTCATTTAATAATCTCTGCAAATACCAAACCACTAAACAGAAAAACAAGTTGTTGTTGACAATTTAGAGCCATTTTCGATCTTTCAATGTTCACTTGCTGATTGAGATCGACTGACTACACTCCATTTGGAGAGGGACCTTGAGACACATTGGGAGACTTTCTAGGATTTCATTAATAATCTACAAACATTTTTTCCAGAAAATTGCTCAGGACCTCACCTAAAAGAAGTGCTGTGCTTTCTACCTTTATAGGAAATACCAGAAGAAAGGGACTACTTGATTATAGGCATTCTTGCTGGGGGTCCCCTTTGCTCTGCATAAGGAATTGGTGGGGATGAGGCCATGCAAAGCACCATCACCTGTTGGAGGAGATGGAGACAGGAGGGAAAAAAGGGCTATCAGCAGAAGTCCCATCCATCTGGGTCTTCAAAATCTTTACATCACCCAACAGCAGTCCATGGGGAGGCTGTGCTTTACCAAAGAGGTTATCACAGATGTCTGGACCATGTGAAATCTCATAATCCTGTTGAATCCTAGAGCTCTATGCCTCTGGTCTTCTCTGGCAACCGAGAATGAATTTCAGAGATACAGAGACCTCCATTATGCAGAAGTTCAAAGAGGATTGTGAAATATGACATATCGCCTGTGGCAGCTTGGAAGATTCTAGTACACCCTCTTTCTAGGTCGCTGTAACGTCCTTCCACATTGACTTCTCTCTTAGAAATGTTTCTCTCCAACATACTCCACATCATTACTAAGTGGGTGAGTGCAGGCTACATATACAGCTCTGGAAAATTGTGTTTTAAGAGCTAAACCAGCAATATTTGTTTTCAGCACCTGCAGGCATGTTTAAATCATGATAATCATCAATTAACCCAAAACACTGTGCTAAATCCATACTTTCAGACAGTCACTTATTAGCACAGCACCCATTTAGTACTTGTTTCCCCCCTTTGGCCAAAATAACCTCCAAACAGTTTATTGAGCTGCATGACAGCCAACTGTTTTCACGTTTCCCTTAAACATGTCCTACATAGACAGAGCACCACATGTCCTTTCTGGACAAGGTCAGCCCTAAATTGAATTAACAGAGTGATTAGGAGTAATTCATTCACTGCTGGTCCTTTATTTTAGATGGTGTCCACCAGCTACTGACTGGCCAATCCTGGGTTAAGAATTGTTTTAAATAACATGACAATCTTGTACCTAATCTGAAGTGTTTTCAATTGTTTGAAATGTATTTTTGGTAGGAAGAATGAAGTAAGGTAATAAAAGCTAATTAGTACAATTTTAAAGGAACGGAGGGACCAAGGGGTTTACAGAAATATTGAAAGGTGGCAGGGAAAGTTGAGAGCATAAAAAGGATCCTTAGTTTTAAGTGCAGGGTACAAAAGCAAAGATATACTAAACTTTAAGAAACACTGGTTAAGTCCCAGCTGGAGTACAGTATTCTATTGTAATGCCAGACAATGAGTTCCAGATCATTAACTCTTGCTCAATAAAAAAGGCCTTCCTCACTTACTCCTGTATCTCTTTCCCAAAACCTTAAATTTGTCTCCCCTCAGAATTTGTACCATCAGCTATTGCAGACAGCTTTTCTTTATCTACCTTATCTAAACCTATTCCAATTGTAATCTAGTACACCTCTATCAGATCTCCCCACAAGATCCTTTGCTCCAAGGAGTAAAACAACAGCTTTTCCAACCTAACCTTGTGACTAAATTCACTCATTCCTGGAACCATTTGAGTGAATCCCCTCTGTGCCCTCTCTAAACCTTCACATCCTTCAGTATGGTGGCCTGAACTGGAGACAATACTCAAGCTGTGGCTTAAACAGAGCTTTATAAAGGTTTTGCACAACTTCCCTGCTTTTGTACTCAATAACTCTTTATGAAGCTCAAAATCCCATATGCTTTGCTAACTACTCTCTCAATATGTCCTGTCTTCTTCAAAGATCTATACACATGAACCTCCAGGTCCCTCTGTCTCTGTAGACTCTTTAAAACTGTAGTATATTCTTTAGAACTGTGGTGTTAAGTCTGTATTGCCTCTCCCTATAACTTCTGCCAAAATGCAACACCTCAATTCTCTATTAAATACCATCTATCACCTGTCTGTCCACTCTGCTAGCCTATCAATGTCCTGTTACAGTTAATTGTTATCACACTCACTATTTGCCACATCTTGAAGTTTGGTATAATTGGGAAATGTCAGAATTTTACTCTGTATTCCAATGCTCAAATCATTTGCATATATGAAAAATGCAGAGGTCCCAGCACTGATCCTTTGGAAACACCTTCTTTGTGGAAGAAATTTCCAAAGAGGAAAAAATCCTCCTTCATAAATGGGAGACCCTTTATGTGCCCCCTAGATCTAGGTTCCCCAATGAGGGGAAACATTCTCACAGCATCTACACTGTCAAGCCCCCCCAGGATCTTATATGTTTCAATAAGATCACCTCTCATTCTTCCAAACTCCAATGACTAAATGCACAATCTGCTGAACCCTTCCTCATAGGACAACCCCTTCATCCCAGGAATCAGCCAAGTGAACTTCTTCTGAATTGTTTCCACTCTAAGCATATTCCTCCTTGAGTAAGCAAACCAAAATTGCACACAATACCCTAGAAGCAGTCTCACCAATGCCCTATACAGTTGTAACAAGACTTCCCTACTTTTATAATCCATTGCTTTGCAATAAAGTTCAACATTCCATTTGCCTTCTTAGTTACTTGTTGTATATGCATGATAACATTTTGTTATTCATGCACAAGGACACCTAGATCCCTCTGTATTGCTGCATTCTGCAGTCTCCCTCCATTCAAATAATATTCTGTTTCTCTATTCTTTCTGCCAAAGTGGACAACCTCAAATTTTCACACAATATATTTTTTTTGCCCCCTTACCTAACCCATTTATCTCCCTTTGCAGATTCCTCGTATCCTCCTCAAAATTTATCTTCCCCCCTACATTTGTATAATCAGCAAATTTGGTCACAGTACAAATTGGTTCCATTATCCAGGTCATTAATATAGGCCATAAGTAGTTGACTGATCCCTATGGCACTTCACTAGTTACAATTTGTCAACCTGAAAAATGACCTATTTTTCCCACTGTTTGTTTCCTGTTAGCTAGCCAATCCTCTATCCAAACATCACCCTCAGCACCATGAGCTCTTATCTTTTGCAATAACCTTTTATGTGAAACCTTTGCTGCATGACTGTAGCAAAACTTCCTGACTCTTGTATTCCAGCCCCTTGCAATAAAAGCTGACATGTCATTTGCCACCACCACTCTCCTCCACCTGGCTGAATTTATTCTCTCACTGAACAATTTCTTCTTTAGCTTGACTCACTTCCTTCAAATAAAAGGTGTAGCTATGGGTACCCACATGGGTCCAGTTATGCCTGTATTTTTGTGGGGTATGAGTCCTACTCAGGCCCCCTCCCAAAACTCTTCTCGGTACATCGATGACTGTATTGGTGCCACTTCAAGCCCATGTCTGGACCTGGAAAAATTTATCAATTTTGCTTTCAATTTCCACTCCTCTCCACATGGTACATCTCTGATGCTTCCCTTCCCTTCCTAGACCTTTCTGTCTCCATTTCTCGTGATAGACTGTCTATCAATATTCATTACAAGACAACCGACTCCTATTGCTACCTTGACTACAGCTCCTCACACCCTGCTTCCCATAAGGACTCCATCCCATTCTCCCAGTTCCTCTGCCTCCGTCACATCTGTTTCCATGATGCCACCTTCCAAAAAGGCGCTTCTGACATGTCTTCTTTTTCCCTTAACCAAGGCCCCCCCCACCCCCCTCCCCCCACCCCCCTCCCCCCACCCCACTGTGGTTCAAAGGATCCTCAATTTGGTCTACTGTATTCACTGCTCCCAATGCGGTCAACTCTACATTGAGAGAATAAACACAGACTGGGTGA
The DNA here is from genome assembly GCF_964194155.1 of Cetorhinus maximus. NCBI lineage: Eukaryota > Metazoa > Chordata > Chondrichthyes > Lamniformes > Cetorhinidae > Cetorhinus > Cetorhinus maximus. The sequence goes on from NC_135881.1 coordinate 158,440,574, forward strand.
CTGCTTTGCAGAACACATTTGGTCTGTCCGCAAGCATGACGCAGACCCTCCTGTCGCTTGCCATTTCAACATACCATCTTGTTCTCATGCCCACATGTCTGTCCTTGGCCTGCAGCAATGTTCCAGTGAAGCCCAACACAAATGGGAGGAACATAACCTCATCTTTTGATTAGGGCCGTTACAGCCTTCCGGGTTTAACATCGAGTTCAACAACTTCAGACCACAAAATCTCTCCTCCATATTTACTCCCTTTTTTAACCCAATTTTTCTTATTTTTCTTTATTTATAATTTTTTTAAAAAAAATCACTTTTTATCCTTTTTCCCCAACCGACCACCCCCCACTCACAGGGGCATCTGTCACTTGTTTCTTTGTTGTGCTTTCAGAGCACTGACTCTTGTTATGTTATTAACAGATTCTGCTATCTTGTCTTATGCCACTATCAGCACCTACTTTAGTCTTTAATACAACCATTAACACTCCCTTCATCTTGTGTCCATGACATTTTTATCAATCTCTCCCGAGCTCCCGCCTATCCCTGACCTTCTGTTTTGCTCCACCTGTTCCACCTCCTCTTAAAGAGTATGAAATCCATCAAATTTCTACTTCTTTAGCTCTGAAGAAGTCATAGGGACTTGAAATTTTAACTCTGTTTCTCTCTCCACAGATGCTGCCAGACCTGCTAAGATCCTGAGGGGACTTGACTTGAGAGGGCGTTTCTCCATATGGGAGAGACTTGAACTAGGGGAAACAGTTTAAAAATAGGGGTTTTAAGACTGAGATGAGGAGAACCGTTTTCTCTCTGAGGGTCATTAGTCTGTGGAATTCGCTTCAGCAGAGAACAGTGGAGGCAAGGTCATTGAATATTTTTAAGGCTGAATTTGATACATTCTTGATCAACAAGGGAGTCAAAAGGTATAGAGGGTAAGTTGGAAAAGTAGAGTTGAGGCCACAATCTGATCTGCCATGATCTTATGAAATGGAGGAGCGGGTTCGAGGGGCCGAATGGCCTACTCCTGCTCCTAATTCATATGTATGTACATATTGACAGAGTCATATTTGTGACTTTGATAGAATAGTTTTAGTGCTGTTGCAAGATGGAAAACTTGATTGGAAGGAGTCAAACATTATCCATTATCTGAAACTGTTTGGATTTTAAATGCATAAACTAGTGGAGTCAAGATTGATTTTTCCAATTTTGTTTTCAAACAGCCAATCAATGTAACAATATGGTGTTAGCATCACAGTGAATGATCATTACACTTGTAGTAGCAAGTTTGATATAAGCCATTAAACACCTATAATTGAGCTATATACATATTATTTTTCAATGATACAACTACTAATTAATATTTTTATGACACAATACTACACACGAGCCATACATGCATCGAAAAGTGAAAGGACCCAATATTTTCAAACGTACCAACTGAGTAAGTCGTTTGCTGTTGCTCTGTGATTAGTCTCCCATCATTGGATTTTTGTCAGTTTGACCCAGCTATAACTTCAGAAGAAAACTGTCCTTGCTGCGACAGGAAGTGCTGATTTGCATTCTGTTGCAATACAAATCTCCCAGTCCAACATCTCATCTTGTCATTCTGTGTACGTTTACACCTTGTCACTATACCAGTCTGAATCGGGCGAGCAAACAGCTGCAGTTCAAACACACCAAGTCGGTTTATACCGTCAGACCAACCTTCCGACGCAAACAATCCAGTCTACTGCTTGTCTTTATTGTGTCTGCCTTTAAACAAGCCAGAGCTATTTTAAAACCTTCCTCTAGAGAGTTCCACTGCGGATAAGATTTTGGCGATTGGTCACTGCCGTCATGTGACCAATGCTCGGCAACATGTGCCATTGGTTTGCTTGGTGCAGAATAATCTGGAGTGGCACCAGTTGTAGTCTAAAGCTTCTTTTACAGACAATTTCGAGAAAGATTGTGCACCTCCAGTGAGGTAAGTCTTTCAATGTTTCTATTAAGCAGCATCTAACAACCATTAGACATTTCTCATTTTAAATTCTATTCTATTCCACAGTAGTGGGTTAATGGCCCCTAATCATTTATTCCCAAGAGCAGAGACGCAGTCTTTACGCCGTCTCTCTCTTTTATCAAGGTTGGTCCTGTACGGTTTTGTTATATTTCACAAAAAATGGAAATATGCTCATAAATATGTAAAGAAATAATTAACTTTTAAGTTGATTTTATAGGGCGTGCTATTATCCCTACACTAATTCCTTTTGAGTTGCGCATCTCCAGACCTGAATCTGTCATGTGTTTGAAAGATTTGTCCTTTTTTCTTCGCCGGCAATGTCCATTTGTCAATATATTTAGCGTTGGTGCTGCTGGAAAACACGATAAGCCGTGTGATGAGTCATTCTCTGTATTTCAACTCGCATCCATTACAGTTTGCTAATGGGAAGAAAGAAAATAATACGTTGAGGTGAAAGCTGGTGACCTCTGAGGATGCAGGAACGTTTCAGGGAATCTATGCATCCCACATCAAGGTAAGATTTTGTTTTCTAATTTCCATGTTCATTAGTTATTCTTTCAAGTGTAAAGATAATGATGAATGAGATGTACATATTCAGATAACATGCGGAGGGGGGTCTCCTTTGAAAATCTGCACTTTCAGTATTAATAGAATTTGGCTTGGTTCTGCTTGTAACTGAATACAGTTGAAATAACCAGTTATACCACAGTGGCATTTAGACAACACTGCCATAGCAGGGCACTGATAAAATTAACTGGTAGGATACATATTCCAATGTGTTGAATGAAGCAGGTCTGAAATAATTCACTTCTCTCCACAATAAATTTTCCGATTATACAGTTTTGCCAGTGATATCTGATTTTATTTCCATATAGTTTAATATTACTCTTTTTATTTATATGCTGGATGCTGAATTTAAAGGGATGATTCTGATTGTGAATTCAAATTCTGATGTGTTGAGTTAGCCAGCTGTTCTCCCTTTAAGAAACCCCACTTGTGTTTCCGAAATGGTGTCAGTTAGGATTCAAACCTTTGTCTATTAATTTATAGCACTTTATAGTCTCTGGGGAAGAATCTTTTGGTCACTATGGGGGAATTTCACAGTATGTGCTGCCGTGGAGAACCTCAGCCACGAATAGCACAATTTTATTAAAATTAAGGGATACAGCCTCTGACATTTTCCATCAGCAGTTTAGACTGGTAAAATTATGTGTACTGACATTATTCATAGTGAATCTGAAAACACATTTACAATGAATAAAAGAAACCTTCTCAAAATCCCTTATGAGTTTCCTATGCATTGGTATAAACTTCATAATTTACCGCTCCTAACACAAAGTTGCATGACCACATCATATTTTTTTTAAAAGCTCATGGTCAGTATGTGAATGTTGCTAGCAAGGCCAGCATTTATTACTTATCCATAGAATCCCTTGAGAAGGTGGTGAAGGGCTTTCTTGAACAGTGCTATCGGCACACAGTAAACACTACAGCCATGGTGCACCAGTTGTGGAGAGAGTGGGTGTTTAAGGTGGCTGATGGGGTGCGGATCAAGTGGAGTGCTTTATTATGGATCATTCCAGCTTCATGAGCATTGTTACAGCAGCATCCATCCAGACCAGTAGATCACTAACATCACACTATTTACTTGTGCTTTGTCGTTGGTGAAAACACTTTAGGGAGTCATGAGGTGAGCCACTCATCACAGAACACCCAGCCCCTGACCTGCTTTGGTAACCATGGCATTTATGTGGCTGATCCAGTTTTTGATTAATGGCAACCCATGGATGTTGATTCTGAGTCTGGGAGGGTATCAAGGTACAGAAGGGTGTTGGATTCCGTGACATAGAATATACAGCACAGGAACAGATCATTCAGTTTAACCAATTCATGTTTATTCTGTACTTGAGGTACTTGCCTTCCTACCTCGTCTAACACTATCATTATCATTCTCGTCTTTCTCATATGGTTATCTACCATCACTTTAAATGCACCTGTACTGTTTGCCCCAACTATTCCCTGTGGTAGCAAGGTCCACGTTCTAACTACTCTCTGGCTAAAGAAGTTTCTTGGGTGAATTTCTTATTTGATTTCTTGATGGCTTCTATTTTTGTTCTTTCTCATAAGTGGAAACAATCCATAAAGGCCTCAAATGCAGCAGTTGAAAATACTTAAGAGTATTTGGTTTTATTGGAAAAGAGGCAGGCTGACTACCATGCCCAGTATTTGCTGCCGTCACCTGAAGCTCTTACATGTGTGCCAATGAGATAATTCATTCTCATCCTAGCTTGAGTTAGGGACTGATAAATGAAATCAGGTACTGTGGTGATCTCCCACCATTATGTAGTGTAAATGAACAGATATGTCAGGACAACAAAGGAGTGCATGAGGAGAAAAACAGATTCTGCAGAATTTTTAGAATAATCCCGATGTTCTACTTGTTGCAGTGCAGGGTGGTGCTGGTAAAATGGCTACGTTGTATAATGCCCATGATAATGTGTCAGGTTCTCAGCTGCACTGACAGACATTGTTTGCAGGTTTTAAAATGGGACAGTAAGGTATACTTTAGTGAGAAACATGTTTGGTTCTCAGAGCCGCTGTGTAAGTTTGATTACATATGTAATAGAATTTGAGAAATTTAAAGCAAAGACATGTCATTTGTTCCTCAGATTTACACTTGTGCTGATTTCTACATGAACCATCTAGTTTAATCCCATTTCCCTGTTCTTTACCATACCTTTTAAAGCAACCCTTTAAAATAATTTAGGGACTTTACTTCAATAATTATTTCCAATGGCGGATTTCACATTTTAACCACCCTCTGTGCAATTACTTAACTTCTACCCTCCCCATTTAAAAGTTTTTATGTTTATGCACAATCTTTGAAGACTGTCATCAAGTCACAATTAATGTAAAATGTATTTATTTCTCAAGTTTTCTTCGGTAATGGTAACATTGTAGTGAATGTACACCTCACTCTTTCCATTGTTTTATACACCTCCCCACCCCAGGCAAACATGGTAAAGTATCTAAAACTATGTTTTGTAAAACATGCCTCAGCTTTGGTCTAATTACCTCTTTGCTTTTGTCTTCCATGCCTCTGGATGTAAGAAAAAACAAGGGTTTTCATTGCCTTCCACTGTTAACAGGAACGATGGCAGTTTATCACAGAATCAAATAAATTTATGCACATCGTGGAGGTTATGGCACTTCAAGTGCATATCCAAATGCTTTTTAAATATGATGAGAGTTTCTGTCTCTATCAACCTTTCAGGGAGTGAGTTCCAGTCCCAGCACCCTCTTGATGAAAAACTTTCTCTTCACCTCCCATCTAATTTTCTGCCAATTGCTTTAAACCTATGCTCCTGGTTATTGACCACACTACTAAGAGAAATAGGCCCTTCCTATCCACTCCATCTAGGCTCCTCAAATTTTTCTACATCTCAAATAAATCTCCCCTCAGCCTTTTCTGTTCCAAAGAAAGCAACCCCAACCGATCATAAATGTTCTTTGCATTCTTTCCAGTGCAATCACATCCTTCTTAAAATATGTTAACTAGAATTGTATGCAGTTCTCTCTCTGTTGCTGAAGTTCTAGCATAACCTCCCTGCGCTCATATTCTATGCCTCGGCTAATAAAAGAAAGCATCCCTTATGCCTTTTAACTACCTTACCTACCTGCCCTGCTACCTTCAGTGATCTGTAAATGTACACTGCAAGGTCTCTCTTTCTATCTACACTTCTCATCATCTTAACATTTATTGTGTATTCCCTGGCCTTTTTTGTCTTCCCCAACTGCAATAATTTCCACTTTTCCAGATTTAGTTCTATTTGCTAATTTCCAGCTCACCTGACTAGTTCATTGATGTCACCCTGCAGTCTTCAGTGTTAACCAATTTTTGTATCATCTGCAAACTTTTTCATCATACCACCTAATCATAGAATCAGAATCACAGTGCAGAAGAGGCCCATCGGCCTACACTGACATGTGAGAAGCACCTGACCTACCTACCTAATCCCATTTACCAGCACTTGGCTCATAGCCTTGAATGTTATGATGTGCCAAGTGCTCAACCAGGTACTTTTTAAAGGATGTGAGGCAACCCGCCACCAGCACCCTCCCAGGCAGCGCATTCCAGACTGTCACCACCCTCTGGGGAAAAAGGTTTTTCCCCTCATCACACCTCCCACCCCCCCCCCCCCCCCCCCCCAAAAACCTCCTGCCCCTCACCTTAAACTTATGTCCCCTTGTGACTGACCCTTCAACTAAGGGGAACAGCTGCTCCCTATCCACCCTGTCCATGCCCCTCATAATCTTGTACACCTCGATCAGGTCGCCCCTCAGTCTTCTCTGCTCCAATGAAAACAACCCAAGTCTATCCAACCTCTCTTCATAACTTAAATGTTTCATCCCAGGCAACATCCTGGTGAATCTCCTCTGCACCCCCTCCAGTGCAATCACATCCTTCCTATAATGCGGTGACCAGAACTGCACGCAGTACTCCGGCTGTGGCCTCACCAAGGTTCTATACAACTCCAACATGACCTCCCTACTTTTGTAATCTATGCCTCGATTGATAAAGGTAAGTGTCCCATATGCCTTTTTCACCACCCCACTAACATGCCTCTCTGCCTTTGGAGATCTATGGACACACATACCAAGGTCCCTTTGTTCCTCAGAACTTCCTAGTGTCATGCCGTTCATTGAATACTTCCTTGTCAAATTACTTCTTCCAAAGTGTATCACCTCACACTTTTCAGGGTTAAGTTCCATCTGCAACCGATCTGCCAATTTGACCATCCCGTCTATATCTTCCTGTAGCCCAAGACACTAAACCTCACTGTTAACCACCCGGCCAATCTTTGTGTCATCCACAAACTTACTAATCCTACCCTCACATAGTCATCTATGTCGTTTATATAAATGACGAATTATAGGGGACCGAGCACAGATCCCTGTGGTATGCCACTGGACACTGGCTTCCGGTCACTAAAGCATCCTTCTGTCATCACCCTCTGTCTCCTACAACTAAGCCAATTTTGAATTCACCTTACCAAATTACCTTGTATCCCATGTGCATTTGCCTTCTTTATAAGCCTCCTATGTGGGACCTTGTCAAAGGATTTGCTGAAATCCATATAAAGTACATCAACTGCACTACCCTCATCTACACACCTGGTCACCTCCTCAAAAAATTCAATCAAATTTGTTAGGCATGACCTCCCTCTGACAAAGCCATGCTGACTATCCCTGATCAAACCTTACCTCTCCAAGTGGAGATAGATTCTCTCCTTCAGAATTTTCTCCAATAGTTTCCCTCCCAATGACTTGAGACTCACTGGCCTGTAGTTCCCTGGCTTATCTCTGCAACCCTTCTTAAATAGCGGAACATTAGCTGTTCTCCCGTCCTCTGGCACCTCCCCTGTGGCCAGAAAGGAATTAAAAATTTGGGTCAGAGCCCCTGCGATCTTCTCCCTTGCCTCCCTCAGCAGTCTGGGACACAAATCATCCGGACCTGGATATGTCCACTTTTAAGCCTGCCAAGACCTCCAATACTTTGTCACTCCCTATATTGATTTGCTTAAGAACCTCGCAGTCTCTCTCTCCGAGTTTGATACCTTCATCCTCATTCTCTAGGGTGAAGACGGATGTGAAGTATTCATTCAACACTCTAGCGATGTCCCCTGGCTCCACCCATAGATTGCCCCCTTGGTCCCTTTCCCTGGTTATCCTCTTCCCATTGATATACTTATAGAATATCTTGGGATTTTCCATACTTTTACCAGCCAGAGCTTTCTCATATCCCCTCTTTGTTCTCCTAATTGCTTTCTTAAGCTCCACCCTGCACTTTCTGTACTCCACTAATGCCTTCGCTGATTTGCTTCCCTTGTACCTGCTAAAAACCTCTCTTTCCTTCTCATCGTAACCTGAATATCTCTGGTCATCCATGGTTCTCTGGGCTTGTTACTCCTTCCTATCACCGTAGAGGGAATATGTTGAGCCTGTACCCTCCCCATTTCCTTTTTGAATGCCCCCCACCGCTCCTCCTGTAGCTTTCCCCACAAGTAGCTGTTCCCAGTCTACCTTGGCCAGATCCTGCCTTATTTTACTAAAATCCACTCTCCTCCAATCCAAAACACCTTTTTGCAACTTGTCTGTTTCTTTGTCCATAACAAACTTAAACTGTACCATGTTGTGGTCGCTATCAGTAAAATACTCGCCCACCACCTCAGCCACCTGTCCGGCGTCATTCCTCAGAATTAGGTCCAGCAATGCACCGTCCCTTGGACCCTCTACATATTGACCTAAAAAGTTCTCCTGTACACAATTCAAGAAATCCACTCCATCCAAGCCCTTAACACTATGTCTATCCCAATTAATGTTGGGAAAGTTGAATCAACTAATATAATTCCCCAATTGTTATTGTTTTTACACACCTCTGCAAATTGTGCACATATTTGCTCCCCAATTTCCCATTGGCTATCTGGGGGTCTATAATAAACACCTAACAATGTGGCTGCCCCTTTTTTATTCCTAAGCTCTACCCACAAAGCGTCATTCGATGCCTCCTCCAAGATATCAACTCTCCTTACTGCAGTAACTGACTCCTTAACTAATAATGCAACGCCTCCTCCTCTTTTACCCCCTCCCCTGTCTCACCTGAAGATTCTATATCCCAGAATGTTGAGCTGCCAATCATGCCCCTTCCTCAACCACATCTCAGTGATGGCTACTATATCACAATTCCACGTGTCAATCCTCACTCTTAACTCATCCGTTTTACCTGTAATACTTCTGGCATTAAAGTGGAGGCCATCCAGCCTTCCCTTACTCCCTTGAAACTTAATGCAACTGTACTCCCTCTGACTTGATTGTTTTACTGTATTATGATGTGTCCCTTTTCTGCTAACATTCTGTGTCCCCTCCTCCTGCCGAATTAGTTTAAACTCCTCCCAACAGCACTAGCAAACTCACCCGCAAGGATGTTAGTCCCACTCTGGTTCAGATGTAGACAGGTCCCACCTTCCCCAGAAACGGTCCCAGTGATCCAGGAATGTAAAACCCTCTATCCTCCACCAACTCTTAAGCCACGTATTCATTTGCACTATTCTCTTATTTCTGAGCTCGCTAGCACGTGGCACTGGGAGTAATCCAGAGATTACAGTCCGGATGTCTTGCTTTTTAGTCTACTGCCTAACTCCCTGAATTCTTGATGCAAGACCTCATCCCTCTTTCTATCATTGGTACCAACATGTACCATGACCTCTGCCTTATCACCCTCCCCCTTCAGGATGCCCCGCAGCCATTCAGTGACACCCCAGACACTGGCACCAGGGAGGCAACATACCATCCTGGAGTCATGTTGATGGCCACAGTAGCGCCTATCTATTCTCCTGACTATAGAATCTCCTATTACTATTGCTCTTCCTCCCCTCCTGTACAGACAGGCTTGTGGTGCCAGAAGCTTGGCTCTGTCTGCACTCCCTGGAGGAACCAGCTCCCTCATCAGCCTTCAAAATGGAATACCGATTTGCGAGCGGGACCCCAGGGGACTCCTGAACTACCTGCATGTTTCTCTTGGGCTGCCTGGTGGTCACCCATTCCCTTCCTTCCTCAAGTTCCTTCAGCTGGGGTTTGACCACCTCTCTAAACATTCTATCCACGATGCTGTCAAACTTGCGGATGCTCCACTGTGTCCCCAGCTGCCGTTCCAGCTCTGAAACCCGAGCTTCCAGGAGCTGCAGCTGGACACACTTCCTGCACAAATGCTGGTCCCAGGCACTGGAAATGTTCCCGGCTTCCCACATGGAGCACAAGGAGCACACCACAGCTTTGGGCTCTCCTGCCATGACTTATCCCTTTAAATTAAACCTTTTAAATCAATTACTCATAAATTTAAGTCTAAATCATTGATAGATACCAGGAAAAGCAAGGGACTTGGTAGTGGCCCCTGCCCCACCCCACTGGAAACAGCCTTCCAGTCACAAAAATACCTGGTGACTTTGCTTCCTGCCATTGCGTTGATTTTAGATCCAACTTGTCATCTTCCCTGGGATCCTATGGACTTTTATTTTTCTGACAAGTCTGCCTGTAGGATGTTGTGAAAAACCTTGCTAAAATTATTGTAGACTACGTAAAGGCGTTGACCTTCCTTGTTATCTCCTGAAAAACGTCAGTCATGGTTAAACAGACAAGATCTATCCTTATTAACCATGCTGCCCATCCTTGATTAATCCCTTCACCTGCAGAGGTTAGGCAAACTGATCTGCAATTACTCAGTCTGACCCTTTCTGCAGTATAACATTAGCAGTCCTCTAATCCTCTGGCACCGTGTCTGTAGCCAGAGAGGATTAGAAAATGATGGTTAGAGCCTCTGCTATTTCCTTCCTTGTTTCTCTTAAGAGCCGGAGATACATTTTATTTAAGCTTGGTGATTTACTTACGTTCAAAGATGCTAAACCCCTTTATATTTCCTCTCCCTATGTTTATTTCATCCAATATTTCACACTTCACTTCTTTAACTACAGTGTCTGCACTGTTCCCCTCTTTTTGTGAAGACAAACGTATTCCCGAAAAGAGAACCGTGTCTTTGGCCTCTGCACACACCTTCCCTTTTTCGTCTCTACTTGGCCTTACATTTTCTTTAATTATCCTCTTGCTCTTAATGTATTTATAAAACATTTATATTTATAAAAGGTTTTCCTTGACTTTACTTGCCAATATATTTTCATGTGGGGGTTTCTGGCAAGGCCAGCATTTGTTGCCCATCCATAATTGCCCCCGAAATGACTGGCTTGCTAGGCCCATTGCAGGTGGCAGTTAAGAGTCAACCACATTGTAATCACACTTAGGCCAGACCAGGTAAGGTTGGCAAGTTTCCTTCCCTAAAGGAAGAACATTAGTGAACTAGATGGGCTTTTATAACAATTAATAGCTTCATGGTCACCGTTACTGAGACTAGTTTTATATTCAAAGTTTATTAATTGAATTTAATTGTACCAGCTGCTGTGGTGAGATTTGAACACATGGACCAGAGCATTAGCCTGGGCCTCTGGATTACTAGCCCAATGATATTACCACTACGCTACTGTCTCCCTGTTGTGAGGACATGTTTATTTTGAACACTCATTATCTCCTTCTTGAATATCCCTGACTTCTAATACTGATTTACTTTAAAGTTGCCGTTTCCATTCCACTTTTGTGAAATCACAGATCAGCAAAATTGGTTTTTCCCCAATGTGAACCTTTACTCCCAGTCTACCTTTTTCCAAACCTATGCTAAATTTAACTGAATTGTGATCATTACCAACAAAATGCTCTCCCACAGATGCATATGCCCAGATGCATATTCCATATGCCCAGCTGCATTCCCTAAAACTAAAAGTTTGGAACTGTCCCTTCTTTAGATGGCATTGCTTATGCACTAGCTAAAAAGCTTCTCTGGGACGCAGTTTAAGAATTCCTGTGCCATCCATGCATCTTACACAGTTAGAAATCCTCCACTATTACTGACCTATTGTTTTTGCACTTCTTGGGTATTTGTCTACGTATTTACCCTTCTATCTCCCACTGACTGTTTGAGGGTCTATAGTAAATTTCCAACAGTATGATTGCCACTTTTTGTTCTTCAGTTCAACTCATATGGCCCCATTTGTTGATACTTCCAGCTACTACAGAACAGAACCTGCAATCCCAAGCGCTTTAATTTTACATGCCAAACTCTTATGTGGGACTTTGTCGAAAGCCTTCTGAAAGTCCAAATAAACCACATCCACTGGCTCCCCCTCCTCAACTCTACTAGTTACATCCACGAAAAATTCCAGTAGATTTGTCAAGCATGATTTCCCTTTCATAAATCCATGCTGACTCTCTCCGATTCTGCCACTGTTTTCCAAGCGCTCAGCTATTAAATCTTTTATAATGGACTCTAGAATTTTCCCCATTACCGATGTCAGGCTGACTAGTCTATAATTCCCTGTTTTCTCTCTACCTCCCTTTTTAAATAGTGGGGTTACATTTGCTACCCTCCAATCTGTAGGAACTGTTCCAGGGTCTATTGAATCTTGGAAGATGACGACCAATGCATCCACTATTTCTAGGGCCACTTCCTAAAGTATTCTGGGATGTTGATTATCAGGCCCTGGGATTTTTCGGCCGTCAGTCCCATCAATTTCCCCAACACCATCTCCCTACTAATACTGATTTCTTTCAGTTCCATCACTAAACCCTGTGTTTCACAACATTTCTAGTATGTTATTTGTGTCCTCCTTTGTGAAGACAGAACCAAAGTATTTGCAGTTCTGCCGAAGGGCCATGAAGGCTCGAAACGTTGACTGATTTCTTCTCCGCTGATGCTGCCAGACTTGCTGAGTTTTTCCAGGTAATTCTGTTTTTGTTTTGTTTTGGATTTCCAGCATCCGCAGTAGCTTTTAGCTTTTTGTTTTTACCAAAGTATCTATTTAGTTGGTCAGCCATTTCTTTGTTCCCCATTATAAATTCCCCTGTTTCCGACTGTAAGGGACCTACATTTGTCTTCACCAATCTTTTTCTCTTCACATACCTATAGAAACTTTTACAGTCAGTTTTTATGTTCCCCGCAAGTTTACTCTCGTACTCTATTTTCCCCTTCTTAATCAATCCCTTGGTCCTCCTTTGCTGAATTCTAAAGTGCTCCCAATCCTCAGGTCTGATGTTTTTTCTGGCCAATATGTATGCCTCTTCCTTGGATCTAATACTATCTCTAATTTCCCTTGTAAGCCATGGTTTGGCCCCCTTTCTTATTTTACTTTTGTGCCAGAAAGGAATAAACAATTGTTGCAGTTCACCCATGCGCTCTTTGAATGTTTGCCATTGCCTATCCACCATCATCCCTTCAAGTAACGTTTCCCAATCCATCATAGCCAACTCACAGTTATCGTATGCCATCATAGTTTCCTTTATTAAGATGCAGGACCCTAGTCTCAGAATCAATGACGTCACTCTCCATCTGGATGAAAAATTCTATCAGATTATGGTTGCTCATCCCCAAGGGGCCTCCCGCAACTAGATTGCCAATTATTCCTTTCTCATTACACAATACCCAGTCTAGAATGACCTGTTCTCTAGCTGGTTCCTCAACGTATTGGTCCAGAAAACCATCCTGTATACTCCAGGAATTCCTCCTCTACAGTATTGTTACTAATTTGATTTGCCCAATCTATATGCAGATTAAAGTCACCCATAATTACAGATGTTCCTTTATTGCATGAGTCTCTAATTTCCTATTTAATGCCATTCCCAACATCACCACCAGAGTTTGGGAGTCTATATACAACCCCCACTAACGTTTTTTGCCCCTTGGTGTTTTTCAGCTCTAACCTTACAGATTCCACATTGTTGGAGCTAATATCTTTCCTCACTATTGCGTTAATTTCCTCTTTAACTAGCAATGCAACTCCACCAGCTTTTCCTTTTTGTCTGTCCTTCCTAAATACTGAATACCCCTGGATGTTCAGTTCCCATCCCTGGTCACCCTGCAGCCATGTTTCTGTAATCCCGACTATATGTTTACATCTAATAGCGCAGTTAATTCATCCACTTTATTGCGAATGCTCCTCGCGTTAAGGCACAAAGCTTTAAGGCTTGTCTTTTTAACATTACTTGTCCCATTCCCACTATTTTTCACTGAGACCCAGTTTAATTCTTGCCCTTGATTTCTCTACCTATCACTTATCTTACTCCCCTTTCTGTCTTTTATTCTTATCCTTGATTCCCCTTCCTTTGACACCTTGCATACGTTCCCATCCCCCTGCCATTTTAGTTTAAACCCTCCCCAACTACTCTAGCAAATATTCCCCCTAGGACATCAGCCCAGGTCCTGCCCAGATGTAACCCATCCAGTATATATTGATCCCACCTCCCCCAGAACTGTTCCCAATGTCCCAGGAATCTGAAACCCTCCCCCTCACACCATCCCTTCAGCCATGTATTCATCCGATATATCCTGCTATTTCTACTCTGCCTAGCACATGACACTGTTAGTAATCCTGAGATCACTACCTTTGAGGTCCTACTTTTCAACTTACTTCCTAACTCCCTATATTCTGCTTTTAGGACCTCATCCCTTTTTTTACCTATGTCGTTTGTGTGTACCACGACCACTGGCTGTTCACCCTCCCCTTTCAGAATATCCTGTAGCCGCTCTGAGGCATCCTTGACCCTAGCACCGGGGAGGCAACATATCATCCTGGAGTCTCGTTTGTGGCCACAGAAACATCTGTCTATTCCCCTTACAATTGAATCCATTATAACTATTGCAGTCCCACACTTTTTACTCCTCCCCTGTGCAGCAGAACCAACCGTGGTGCAATGAATTCGGCTGTTGCTGCTTTCGCCTGAGAGGCCATTCCCCCTCAACAGCATCCAAAGTGGTATATCTGTTTTGCAAGGGAATAGCCACAGGAGATTCTTGCTGCCTGCCTAGTCCTCTCGCTCTGCCTGTCTGTGGACTCTTAGCTTGTGGTGTGACCACCTCTCTACACTTGCTATCCAAGATACTCTCTGCCTTGCGGATGCTCCACAGTGTCCCCAGCCACCGCTCCAGCTCTGAAACCCGGGCTTCCAGGAGCTGCAGCTGGAGACATCTCCTGCACACATACTGGCTCCGGGCACTGGAAATGTTTCCGACTTCTCAGATAGAGCAGGAGGAGCACACCATGGCTTTGAGCTCTCCTGCCGTGACTTAGCCCTTTAAATTAAATTAAACCTTTTGGAAGATACATAATATCAAATAATATCAATTACTCTAGGGCTCTTCTTCCCTGCTCCTCGTTGCTACAGAATATAGCCCTTACAAATAATGAACCACAAAATAAGACCTTAAAAACTATAAGTGATAAAATTAGTAAATACTTACCCGACCATACTCAAGGTACTCAAATGATCACTTCTTTCCCTCCTCACCGAACTCCCTCAGTCACCCTGCTTTCCCAGCTCCTCTCCAGCTCCCGGCTCACCTGGCGCTCCTCTCCAGCTCCCGGCTCCCCTCGCGCTCCTCTCCAGCTCCCGGCTCCTCTCCAGCTCCCAGCCCCCCTCGCGCTCCTCTCCAGCTCCCGGCTCCTCTCCAGCTCCCAGCTCCCCTTGCGCTCCTCTCCGGCTCCCCTTGCGCTCCTCTTCAACACCAACGGTAAAATGAATCTTACACCACTAGCCTTCAGCCAGCTGACTTCTGCAAAATAATCCCTCACTCGACTCTGATTCTGGACTCTGGAACTCATGTGGACCAATATTCATTTTCTCTGTGGTCCTTGTACTATATAACCTCCTTTTCTCTCTTATCCTCTTTACTGTATGAATGTGGAGTGAGAAGTTGTAGACACTCCTTTTCGCTAATTTTTAAACCTTTGAGTTAATCCTGACTCGAGTTTTCTGTGGGGTTATTAGTAGAAATTGGATCACGCAAAAACCGAGAGGTTGGGAGATACGCCACTGCTTATTCTAAAAAAAAATTCAAAACACCTGTTTACGAACAGGTGGTAAGAGAGAAATCAGTGCTGTTTGAACTAACCCCCACTCCGGTCCGTAACATAGCATACATCCCTCCTCGAGATGTAATTGCCAAGCTTGGTTAAACTCTCTCCAAAGAGCACTAGCAAAAGGCTCTGCGATGATTTTTGGTCCCAACCTTGTTGCGATGCAACCCATCTGGCTTGTACAGGTCCCACCTCCCCCCAGTAATGGTTCCAAAGTACTCCCTCTTACACTATAACACCCACCACACTATCTTCCTATTTCTGTACCCATCCGGGCATGGCACCAGGAGTAATCTGAAGATTGCTACTTTTGACTTTCCGCTTAACAGTTTCTCGCCTTGCTTCCTAAAGCCTGCCTGCTGGATCTCATCCCTTTTTCTGCCTGTGCAATTGGTACTGATATGGACCACAACCTCTGGCTGTTGGTCCTCAAATCTCAGACTGTTCTGTAGATACAGTTATGATCTGGCAGGTGGTAATTGCCTCTTGACTAAATCCCAAAGGGAAACTTGGCCAAGCTATCACAACGATTTGTAATTTGTATGTTTATTACCAGAAGGTACGTGTTCTGAAGTCAAAAATAGAGAGGCCACTACCACTTCTGGAGATTTTAAATATTAAATTGAAACATTTATTAAGAAAAGAAAATTTAAACACAGAAGAGAGCACATTAAATTTAGTCTTATAATATTTCCCAAAAGATTTCTACTTGGCTAGTCTCCCAAATACACACCCTTTTCAGGCAACAGTCCAAATAGATTCTTAATCTATAAAACATCCAGTAATATTACTACAAGGCACCCACTGTTGCTACATGGGAGGGATTTCACAGCTTCTCTCTCCCTCCCACTTGACAATGGAACTCCAAGGCTTTTAACAAAACCTTGCTTTCTGGAGCAAGCAAGCACCTCTCTGGGTTGGCTGGAGGCTATTTTTTCACAGGTCTGTCTTCACACTGCCCATCTTTCAAGGTCTCACATGCCCACTCCTCCATACAGCTTTCAATCTTTCCCTAAATATAATTTTCCTCTTTTTATCGTTAAACCCATTGTTTTAAACTTTCCTTGAAACTCAAACTTTTCCAAATATAAGATCTTTCATGTCTCCATCTTGTCTTTGCTCTTGGGTCAGTAAGACTTGTTTCCCTATGAACTTCTGCAAGATGCAAACATTTTCCTTGCCACCATCTAATTCCCCTTTGGAATTCAAACAACCTCTCAACTTATCTACAAATGCAAATGTTAGCTGATCCATTTCCATTTCAAAATGCATGCTTTTACACCTAACCCCTTTGATGATTTAAACCTTGCAGTCTGTCTTTCTTCAGTTTAAATTAGTTGCACGCACAGTGAAAACACACATGCACAGCCCCCACAAGCCTGCTTCAATATCCCACAGTAATATCAGAAAAAAATGATATTTCCTTTACAGTACTCAGTGATGTGCTTAACCCTGGCACTAGGGAGTCAACATATCATTCTACGGCTGCAGAAAAGCCTGTCTACTCTGCTAACTTCAGAACCCTATTAGTATTACTTTCCTGACCCTCCTCCCACCTATATAACTGAACCACCCATGGTGATGTGGATTTGGTTTTGGTTTTTTCCTTCTGCAGAATAGCAACAATTTATATTTATTTGGCAGCTTTAAGGTAATGATACATCACAAGGCACTTCACATGAGCATTATAAAACAAAGTATGACACTGAACCACATAAAGAAACACTAGGTCAGTTGACCAAAAGCTTAGTCAAAGAGGTACGTTTTTGTCTTGAAGGAAGAAAGTGAAGTAGACAGGCGGAAAGGTCTAACGAAAGAACTCCAGAGCTTAGGTCAACTGAAGGCATGGCCACCAATGGTGAAGCATTTTAAACTGAGAATGTTTAAGCAGCTAGAATTAAATGTGTGAGGTTTGTGGACCCTGAGGAGAAAGGGAATGGTGAGGCCATGGAGGGATTTGAAAACAAGGATGAAAATTTTAAAATCAAAACGTTGCTTGACCTGGAGCCAATGTAGGTAAGTGAGCATGGATGATTAGTGGAACTGGACTTACTGCAAGTTAAGACATGAGCAGCAGAGTTTTGGATGACCTCCGGTTAATAGAACGTGGGTGACCAGCCAGAAGTGTGTTGGATTAGTCAAGGCTAGAGGTAACAAAGGCATCAATGAGGGTTTCAGCAGCAGATGAGCTGAGACAGGGACGAAGTTGTGGGGTGGGGAGGCGGGGTGATACAGAAGTAGAAATAGGTGGCCTAAGTAATGGTGCACACATTTGGTCAGATGTTTATCTTGGGATCAAATGAAACACAAGTTGCGAATCGACTTGATTGGTCGCAGACTGTTGCCATGGAGAGGGATGAAGTCTTTAGCTAGGGAACAGAGTTTGCAGCAGAGACTGAAAACATGGCTTTCAATCTTCCCAATATTTAATTGGAGGTAGTTCTTACTCATCCAGTTCTGAATGTTGGATAAGCAGCCAGATAATTTAGCAACATTGGAGGAGTCAAGAGAAGCGGTGGTGAGGTAGAGCTGGGTGTCATTGACATACATGTGAAAACTAATGCTGTGTCTTCGGATGATGTCACTGAGAGGAAACATGTAAGTGAGAGATCCGAGGAGACCAAGGGTAGCTCTTTGGGGGACACCAGAGGTAGCTGTGGGAGTAGGAAGAGAAGTCGTTGCAAGTGATTCTTGGATAAGAAGTGTTTTGGTACTGTGGCAGGACCAAAAACATGATTGGGTGGATTCAAACATGGAGTTCCAGGAAAGATGGGCATGGATTTGGAGACTAAAGCACATTCAAGGTCTTTGGAGAGGAAATTGAGGTTGGAGATGGGATGGTAGTTTTCAAGGGTTGGGGTCAAGGGTTGATTTTATTTTTGATGAGAGGGATGATGGCAGCAAATTAAAAGGAGGGAGGGACAACACCTGAAGAGAGAGAACTATTTACAATATTAACTAACATGGGAGTCTGGAGGGGAAGTTGGGTGATCAATTTAGTCGGCACAGGAGATGGGTCTCGTGGACAAAATGAAATCTGAAAGGACATGGCAGGAGAAAAGAGAGAAACTAGAGAAAGATGAGGGTTCAGGTCTAGGACACTGGGGAGCATTAAAGGAAGTTTGGCCAAGTGGGCTAGTGGAGGCAGTTGATTGGATTGTCTCAGCCTTAGTGACAAAAAGGTCCGTGAGCTTCTTGCATTTGTTGGAGGTGAGGGTGAAGGAGAGAGGGGTTTAACAAGATGGTTTGCAGTAGAGAAATGTAGTCGGGGGTTATCTTTACATTCCAGGATGATCCTGGAATAGTGAACAGTTTTGGCAGACAAGAACAGGACCCGATAGCGGTTTAAATGGCCCAGTCAGATCTGTTTGTGGATTGCTAAACCAGTTGTCTGCCAAATCCTTTCAAGTCTGCATCCCTTAGGCTTAAGGGACCAGAGGTGATGGCTGTACCAGGAGGAATGGCCAGGGTGAGAGGGAGTAATGGGTTTATTGGTGACTAGGACATTAAAAGTAGAGATATGAGTGTGGTTGAGTAAATCAGTAGCAGCAGAAATGTTGTGGTGAATGGAGGGCCAAAGGCTAAATAGTTGGGATTTTGAAAGTGCTGTTGGAAATTAATTGGGGGATAGTTTTCCCAGGAACGGATATGGAAGGGGATAGGAAAGTGGCGTAGAAGGGGGTTGTGGGTTCTAAGTGATGCAAGGAAGTGATCAGAGATGGCTTTATCTGTAATTGATACAACGGGACTAACAAGAGGTGGCAAAGTCAAGGGACTGGCCATGAATATGGGTTGTCGAGTTTACATGGAGGGAGAGATTTTGGGATGATAAGAGTGCAGTGAACTCAGAAAAGAGGGACCACGATGAGTTGACATGGAAGTTGAAATCATCAAGGATGAGAAGTGGAGAATGTTATGCTCAGTGAAGGTATATCTTGTCATCACTTTAAACATCGACTGTGCTTGTATGGAAGCTTCTGGAACTGTCTTTTACTTTTTAAAGTTGACACTAACCAGGTGGCTAAGGGTCAGATAACTTTTGCAAATTCAGCACAGACTCCATAAAGTTTCTAATTGAATCAGCCTGGGTGGGGTACTCCCAGACAGCATCCCTTTTGTAGAATTTATGCCTGCCATTGTTCAATGCTTTCTCCAAACTCAGAATCAGTGGGCTTCTACACTCCATTGGCTGGTGGCAGGAATTGGTAACATCCTCAGGTCAGCCCGCCTGTCTGTAGAGAAAGTGCCTGCAAGGACAGGATTTTCATTGAGGGTGGGGGAGTGGAGTGGTTTAGTGGTGGTGGTGCAGCTGTTTTAGTACTCCAATAGATGCCTTGGCTCTCAGCCAAGAATACATAATGAGGCTTGGCTGGGAGCCTAGAAATCGATTAACCTGTTGATTCACCTGAGCCCAGGGAAAACATTACTTGATTGACAGCTCTGGCTGCCTGATCTATGCGGTCAATTGCACAATGTTTATTTATAAAAAAATAAAAAGGTTCAAGTGCTTGCAGTTTCTGCTATTGCTACTTTAAAGGGTCTAGTTGATTGACTCTTTTATTGGCCTGTATCAAAAAGGAGTTTTTATTTAAGAAAGTGGAAAGTTACATCCTACACTCTGCCACCACAGGGTCATTGGTTCTATACAATGTATAGTGGGTGAATGGACATGGAAGTGCCATGTCTTGGCATGGGGGCAAGAGGAGTCATGATGGGGTGTATACCCTTTACCTTGGAATGGAGTGGGGTGTGGGCATGAGGAGGACCATTTGAATTTACGTTTCAAAGTGTTGCCTCATGTAGACTTATAGTTTATGACACCTCTGAGGTGCCGTGAACCATGACTCTGAAAAGCTGGACGGACTGCATGAACATTGTGGAGGACTAAGGCATACCTATCTTCACAATGGAGTCAGTGAGGTCAGGAATGCCCGGTGGGGGCTTGCAACTTGAACCAGCCAGCACCCTTAAAAAGCCATATTGAAAATTGGAACCTCCAGGAAAGGGGTCAGGAATCCTGGAATTGGTTGCTAATTGCCATTTTTAAGGTCCGCAGAGCATCCCTGATTTAGCTCAATGTCTCCAAGTTTACAATTCAATGAAAGGAGAACTGCAGAAAACTCATTATCCACAAGTGGATGTGAAGAACCATCATCTATCTCCATTGTATAGCAATGTTTTCTAGCTTTAAGCCATTCTGGGTGGATAATAGCAATTGATCATGTGACCAAAACTGGTTTCTGACGCCAAAATCCTTTATTATCCAAAGACCTAGAAAGATCTGGGCAGTCTGCAAAAAACATTGCAAAAAACAGCAGCGGCAGGAAAAAGTTGTCATCTTTGCCTTGAGGAAACTGGAGGCAGTAAAATCATAAGCTCCCAACCTGATCCTAAATCCAGGTCTAACTGTAAAAAAATGGATCTCCTGATACAAAAACAACAAGTGCCTAAGTTCGTGACCTGCTGAACATTCATCTCTTAGAGGAAATCTTCTGCAATCTTAATATCCAACTTCAACTATTTGAACTCATCTAAACTACAATTCATGGTGGTATGGTAAAGAATGATGATTTTGAAAGATAGGTGAGAAGCTTCAAACAAGGTGAGATGCTCAAAGGAGCAGAAAGTGTCAGAGAAGTAGGGGGTCAGGTCAGGATGTGATCTGATGATAAGTGGCACACCACCACCGCAATGCTCTTGATAGGACAAGTGGTGGAAGATGTAGCCTGGTGGAGAGACTTCATTATTCATCGCCCCTCAGCCAGGTTTCTGTTAAGGCTATCATTTTGATGCAATAATCCACAATAAGTTCATGGATGCCAGGGCCTTTGTTCACAAGTCAACGGGCATTCTGGAGAGAGTTGTGTAGAGGGGTGGTGAGAAGCTGATCCATTGGCAGAGTCCACAAGGTCAGCATTGGGAGGAGTGAGTTGAAAAACTAGCCCCTGGCGGCATACTGGGCAGGAAGGTCAACAGGAGAGTGGGATGGGGCAATTGGAGTTGCAGCTCATAATAAGGCCTTGATGAGCCCCTCAGAGGATGCCAAGAAAGGCACGAAGGGAAGGTGTATGTTTACCTAACAGACAGTAGAGAGTGGACTGGCGGCAAGAAAGTAGGAAGGATGAGGAGTACTGAAGGGTTGGGGTAGAGAGTTGAGAGGGCAGAATACCTTAGAGCTGAGAAATGAAAGGAGGCATGACAATAGAAAAAAGTATAGCAGGGTGAAAAGAAAAGAAGTTAAAAAGGAACGAGCAGAAGTGGAAATGGATTGATGGAACTAGGGTTTGGAGCGATAGCCAAAATGTGCATTTGAATGGACGCAGTTACATAGGTCTAGTTACAAAAATTAGGGTACATAAAATCATAATCAAGGAAGTAGATAGTGATAAATAGGATGGAGTCCAGAGTTAAAGTTGCATGTTCCATGGTGGAATAATGATGACTTAGGGTGGAATCTAGCATCAGTGATCTGTTGTCTAAATTTTGAGAAGTGAAGTTCAGAAGCTGAGGGTACAGCATCAGAAGATGTATTTTCATAGAAATGGAGATTCAGATGGTGTTCAGAGTCAGGTGCAAGATGAAAGTTGATGGTGAAGTTACAGAACACCACAAAATCCAAAAGCAGCAAAAATTTATTCTTCTGCACAGGTGGGTGACTTTCCCCCCATATCGTCCTCACCAGTATTCAAAACTGAATATCAGTTAGATAGCAAGATGCACTCATGGGATTCCTGTACTACCTGCTAGGTTGTTCATACCTATCTGGTAGTCATCCATTCCTCCTCTGCCTACACAATTAAGCTGTGGGGTGATCAACTCTTGGAAGTACTATCCACATAGTTCTTAGCCTCGCGTATGCGCTGAAACAAATTCAAGCTCTGAAACTCAGTGCTTGATCTCCTGCTGCAGACGATACTTTCCATGGATGTGGTTATAAGAAATACGAGTAAGAGTAGACCATTTGTCCCCTTGAACCTGCTCCTCCATTCAATAAGTTCACAGTAGATCTGATTGTAGCCTCAACTCCATTTTCCTGCTCACCCCCCTCCCCCCGCCTCCCCACTGGCATTCCGTAGCCCTTGACTCCCTTGTAGATCAAAAATCTGACTTACTCAGCCTTGAATGTATTCAATGACGAAGACATAAAAACAGAGAATGCTGGGGAAAAATACTCAGATGCTGCCTAACCTGCTATGTAGAGGACAGAGTTAATGTTCCTGCTTCGTGATCTTTTAGTTTTCCAGCATCCCCAGCTTTCCGTTTGATGACCCAGCCTCCATTGTTCACTGGGGAAGAGAATTCTAAGATTAATGACCTTCAGAGAGAAGAAATTCCTCCAGATCTCTGCTTTAAATGAGATACCCCTTATTTTGAAACTGTGCCCTCTAATTCTAGATTCCCCCACCGGGGGAAACATCCTCTCAGCATCAACCCTGATCTTGTACCTTTCATTCTTCTAAACTCCAATGAGTATAGACCCAACCTTTTCATTCTTTCTTCACAAGACAAACCGTTCATTCCAGAATTCAACCTAATGAACCTTCTCTGAAATGCCTCCAACACAAGTATATCTCTCCTTAAATCTGGAGATCAAAATTGTTGGTAGTACTCCACGTATGGGTTTCACCAATACCCTGTACAATTGTAGCAAGACTTCCCTACTTTTATAATAAAAACAGAATGCGGGAAATATTTAGAAGGTAATTGCAGCATCTGTGGAGGGAACAAGAGTTAATGTGTCAAGTCTGTGACCTTCTTACCAGAACTGGGAAAAATTAGTGATGTAATAGATTTTAAGCAAGGAGTGGGTGGGACAAGACAAAAAGGAAAATATGTGATAGGGTGAAAGTCAGGAGAGATTGAATGACAGGAGAGTTTATCTTATAGAGCCAAAAGAATAGTGATGGGACAAGAAAAGAAACAAAGAAAGAAAAGATGTGCCTAGAGCAGGTGTAATGCTGACTGAAAGGGGAAAAAAGAACAAAACAAGTAGGGAAAAGGAAACAAAATAGAGAACTGATTATGAAATTGTTGAACTCAGTCTGGAAGGCTGTAAAATGCCTAATCGAAAGATGAGGTACTGTTCCTCAAGCTTATGTTGAGCTTCACTGGAACAGTGCCCTAGGGCCAGGACAGGTATCAGCATGAGGACAAGGCGGAGAATTAAAATGATATGCCACTGGAAACTCAGGGTCACGCTTGCAGACTGAACAGAGATGTTCCACAAAGCGGTTATCCGGTCTGTGCTTGGTTTCTTCAATGTAGAGGAGACCACATTGTGGGCAGTGAATACAGGAGACACTTAAATTTGCAAGGACTGTTTAGGGCCTTGGACACTGAGGAGAGAGGAGGTAAAAGAACAGGTGTTATATCTCCTGTGTTTGCATGGGAAGGGGACAGAGGGTTGTGGGTGGTGACTGAGGAGTGGACCATGGCGTCCTGGAGGGAACAGTCCCTTCAGAGTGCTGAAAGAGGGGGAAAGGAAGATATGTTTGGTGGTGGCATCACACTGAGGTGGTGGAAAATGGGCGGTTGAATACGGGGTAGAAGGTGAAGCCTATCAATGTTCTGGGAGGTAGGGGAAGGGGTGAGGGCAGAAGTGCGGGAAATGTGGTGGACATAGTCGAGAGCCCTGTCAATCACTGGTGAGAGGGGCAATTCTCAGTTGAGGAGAAAAGAAGATATCTCAGAAGTGCTGTTGTGGAAGGTAGCATAATCAGAACAGATGCAACGGAAATGGGAGAATGGAATGGAACTCTTATAGGGTGCAGGATGCAAGAAGGTGCAGTCGAGGTATCTGTGGGAGTCATTGTCACTGGATCAAAATCCTGGGACTCCCTTCCTAACAGCACTGTGAGTACACACGTATGGACTGCTGCGGTTCAAGAAGGCAGTTCACCACCACCTTCTCCAGGGCAATCAGGGATGGGCAATGAATGCTGGCCTAGCCAGTGACGCCCACATCCTATGAACAAATAAGAAAAAGTCAGTGGACTTATGGTGAATATTAGTTGGTAGCCTGAAATGGAGACAGCAAAGTTAAGAAAGGGAATAGTCAGAGATGGACCATGTGAAACTGAGACAATGTTGGAAACTTGAAGCAAAGTTGAAATTTTCCAATTCAGTTTGAGAGCAGGACACGGCACTGATACAGCCATCAATGTACCAGGTAATTGGGAAGTATTCCATCTGCTCTTGGCTTGTGCCTTGTAGATGGTGGACAGGCTTTGGGAAGTCAGGAGATGAAATACTTGCTGTTCCTAGCTTCAAATGAGCTCTTGTAACCACATTATTTAAGTGGCTAGTCTGGTTAAGGCTCTGGTTGATGGCAACTTTAAGGATGTTGCTGGTGGGAGTTCAGTAATGGTCATGCTATTGAATGTCAAAGGATAGTTAGATTCTTCTTTGGAAATGGTCCTTGCCTGGTACTTACCACTTATCAGCCCAAGACTCAATGTTGTCCAGGTTTTAGTGCATGCTGGCACAGACTGTTGCAGTATTGAGTTACAAAATGGGTCTGAACACTGTGCAATCATCAGCGAACATCCCTACTTCTTATCTTGTGTTGAAGGAAAGGTCAGAGATAGATGGGTCCAGGAAACAGCCCCAAGGGACTCCTGCAGTAACCTTATGTTAACCTTAACTTTATAGGAGCTTCCTGGGCCTGACATGATTGGCCTTCAACAGCCACAACCATCTATCTTCCTTTTATGCTAGGTTTGTCTCCGGCCAGTGGAAAGTTTTCCCCTATATTCCAAAAACCTCAATTTTTCTAGGTATCCTTCATGTCTTTTGTCATGTGCTCCCTTGATGTCAAGGATCACTACTTCCACCTCCCCTATGGAACTCAGCTCTTTTGTGAGCAAGGCTGTAATGAAGGCTGGAGCCAAGTAGTCCTCAGTAAACCCAAACAGCATCAGTGAAAAGGTTATTTAGTGAGTAAGTGCTGCTCGATAGCATTATCAATGACACCTTTCTTCATTTTGCTGATGATTGAGAGTGGACTGATGGGATGGTGATTGGATGTGACCTTTTTGTGGTTAGGACATTTCTGGGCAATTTTATACATTGTTGCGTAGATACCAATGTTGTAGCTATACTGAAACAAGAGCT
This sequence comes from Cetorhinus maximus, assembly GCF_964194155.1. Lineage (NCBI taxonomy): Eukaryota > Metazoa > Chordata > Chondrichthyes > Lamniformes > Cetorhinidae > Cetorhinus > Cetorhinus maximus. The sequence goes on from NC_135881.1 coordinate 158,466,188, forward strand.
CAGTTGGTTTAGTAGCACAGGTTTTCAACACTATAACCTCAATGTTGCCAGGACCCACAGACTTTGCAGTATCCAATGCATGCAGCTATTTTTTGATATCATGTGGAGCGAATTGATTTGGCTGAAGACTGGCATCTGTGATGCTGGGGACCTCCGGAGAAGGCCGAGATGGATCATCCACTTGGCACTTCTGGCTGAAGATTGTTGCAAATGCTTCAGCCTTATCTTTTGTACTGCTGTGCTGGGCTCCTCCATCATTGAGGATGGGGATATTTGTGGAGTGAGCTACCTCAAGTGAATTGTTTAATTATCCACCACCATTCACAACTGGATGTGGCAGGACTGCAGAGCTTAGATCTGATCAGTTGGTTGTGGGATTGCTTAGCTCTGTCTATCACTTGCTGCTTATGCAATTTGGCACACAAGTAGTCCTGTTTTATAGCTTCACCAAGTTGACACCTCATTTTTAGGTATGCCTGGTGCTGCTCCTGCCCTCTTGCACTTTTCATTAAACCAGGGTTGATTCCCTGGCTTGATGGTAATGGTAGAGTGGGGGATATGCCGGGCCATGAGGTTACAGTGTGTTCGAGTACAATTCTGCTGTTGCTGATGGCCCACAGCATCTCATGGATGCCCAGTCTTGAGTTGCTAGATCTGTTTGAAATCATTTAGCATGGTGGTAGTGCCACACAACACGATGGAGGGTATCCTCAATGTGAAGGCGGGACTTCATCTCCACAATGACTGCGGCGGTCACTCCTACCAATACTGTCATGGACAGATGCATCCACGACAGGCAGGCTGGTGAGGATGAGGTCAAGTATGTTTTTTGCTCTTGTTGATTCCCTCATCACCTGCCGCAGACCCAGTCCAGCAGCTATGTCCTTTAGGATTTGGCCAGCTCGGTCAGTAGTGGTGCTACCGAGCCACTTTTGGTGATGGACATTGAAATCCCCCACCCAGAGTACAATCTGTGCCCTTGCCACCCTCAGTACTTCCTCCATGTTGAACAAGTGATGTTCAACATGTAGGAGCACTGATTCATCAGCTGAGGGAGGGCAGTACGTGGTAATCAGCAAGAGGTTTCCTTGCCCATGATTGACCTGATGCCACAAGACTTCATGGGGTCCGGAGTTGATGTTGAGGATTCCCAGGGCAACTCCCTCCCATCTGTATACCACTGTGCTGTCCCCTCTGCTGGGTTTGTCCTTCCGGTGGGGCAGGACATACCCGGGATTGGTGATGGTGGAGTCTGGGGCATTATCTGTAAGATATGATTCCATGAGGATGACTATGTCAGGCTGTTGCTTGACTAGTCTGTGAGACAGCTCTCCCAATTTTGGCACTAGCCCCCAGATGTTAGTAAGGAGGACTTTGCATGGTTGACAGGGCTTCGATTGCCGTTGTCATTTCCGGTGCCTAGGTTGATGCCGGGTGATCCGTCTGGTTTCATTCCTTTTTTGTGTCTTTGTAGTGGTTTGATGCGAGTTACTCAGTTGTTGGGCTATTTCAGAAGGCATTTAAGAGTCAATCACATTGCTGTGGGTCTGGAGTCACATGTAGGCCAGGCCAGGTAAGGGCGACAGATTCCCTTCCCTAAAGGACATTAGTGTTGGGTTTTTGCAACAATCGACAACGGTTTCCTGGTCATCATTGGACTTTTAATTCCAGATTTTTTTTGAATTCAAATTCCACCATCTGGTGGGATTTGAACCCAGGTCCCCAGAGCATTACCCTGGGTCTCTGGATTACTAGTTCAGCGACAATACCACTATGCCATCACCTCCACCTCCCCCTCCCCCTAACAAGGCAAGGGATTACACTACGAATGGTAGGACCCTGGAAAGTACTTAAGATCAGAGGGACCTTGGCATGCATATCCACAGATCCCTGAAGGTAGCAGGTAGATAAGGTGGTTAAGAAAGCATATGGGGTACTTGCCTTTATTAGCTGAGGCATAGAATACAAGAGCAGGGAGGTTATGCTGGAACTGTATAAAATGTTGGTTAGGCCACAACTGGAGTACTGTGTGCAGTTCTGGTCAGCACATTATTGGGAAGGATATGATTGCACTAGAGAGGGTGCAGAGGAGATTCACCAGGTTGCCGCCTGGGCTGGAGGGTCTGAGCTATGAGGAAAGATTGGATAGGCTGGTGTTATTTTCCCTGGGGCGGCGAAGGTTGAGAGGGGACCTGATAGAGGTGTATAAGATTATGAGGGGCACAGATAGGGTGGATAGGAAGGCACTTTTTCCATTAGTAGAGGGGTCAGTAACCAGGGGGCATAGATTTAAGGTAAGAGGTAGAAGGCTAAGAGGAGAGTTGAGGGGAAATTTTTTCACCCCGACGGTGGTGGGAGTCTGGAACTCACTGCCCCAAAGGGAGTTTGAGTCAGAAACTCCTGTAACATTTAAGATGTATTTAGATATTCACTTGTGTTGCCATAGTCTCCACGGCTATGGGCCAAGCAGTGGAGCATGTATTAGTGTCGTCAGGTCATCGTCGACTGGTGCGGACACAATGGACGGAATGGCCTCCTTCTGTGCTGTAAATGTCTGAGTCAGGGCGAAGAGAGAGATGAGGATGGGTTGTGAACAGCACAGAGTGAGAAGTGAGGGTTGATTGTGAACATGGTTGAGGAAGAAGGGAGAGTTGATTGTCAACAACACGGCGAGAAAGGCAACAAATGATTGGAAACAGCATGGAGAGAGCTAATTGTGAGCAGCCTGGAGTGAGAGGCAAGAGTTGATTGTGAACAGCATGTAGAAAGAGGCGAGAACTCATTGTGAACAGTGCGGAGAGAGAGGTGAGACTTGATTGGGACCAGCATGGAGAGAGGTCTGAGCTCCTTGCGAAGAGCGTGGAGTGAGACAGGAGAGTTGATCGTGAACAGTGCGGAGAGGCGAGAGATCATGTTGATCAGTGCAGAATGAGAGGCGAGAGTTGATTGTGGGGAGGTGAGAGTTGATTGGAATCAGCAGCGAGAAGAGGTGAGAGTTGATTGTTAACAGTGCGGAGAGCAAGGCGAGAGCTCATTGTGATTAGTGTGGAGAGAGAGGCAAGAGTTCATTGTGTACCCTGTGGAGAGAGAGAGGCGAGAATTAATTGTGAACAGCACAGAGAGCGAGGCAAGAGTTGATTGTGAGCAGCATGGAGAGGGAGGCAAGTAACAGTGAGAGCTGATTGTGAAGGGCGCTGAGTGAGACCTGAGAGTTGTTTGGGAACAGCGTGGAGAGAGAGGCAAGAGTTCATCGTGATCAATGCGGAGAGAGAAGTGAAGTTGTCTGTCAACAGTGTGGAGAGGGGGGCCAGGGTTGATTGTGAACAGCATGGAGAGAGAGGCAGGAGATGATTGTGAACAGTGCAGTGAGAGGTGAGACTTGATGCTGAAGTGTGCAGAGTGAGAGGGCGGAGTTTATTGTGTACAGTGCAGAGGGAGAGCCAAGAGTTCATTGTGAACAGGCAGGGGGAGAGAGAGAGAGAGAGAGAGAGAGGTGAGATTTGTTTATGAACATTGCAGACATAAAGGTGAGAGTTCATTGTGATTAGTGTGGAGAGAGAGGAAAGAGTTCATTGTGTACCGTGTGGAGAATGAGAGAGAGAGGTGAGAGTTGATTGTGAACAGCACAGAGAGTGAGGCAAGAGTTGATTGTGAAAAGGTTGGAGAGGGGCAAGTGTTGACTGTGAATAGCGCGGAGAGTGAGGCGAGAGTTCATTGTGAACAACGCAAAGTGAAAGTCAAAAGCTTATTGTGAACAGTGCAGAGTGAGAGGTGAGCATTCCTTGTGAACAGCACAGAGAGAAAGGCGAGCGATGATTGTGAATAGTGCATAGTGAGACAGAAGAGTTGGTTGTGTACAGTGCAGAGGGAGAGGAAAGAGTCCATTGTGAGCAGCGTTCAGAGAGTGTGAACAGCATGTAGAAAGAGACGAGAGCTCATTGTGAGCAGCGTGGGAGAAACAGGAGCTGATTGTGAACAGCGCAGAGGGAAATTTGAGAGTTGATTGTGAACAGTGCGGAGAGAGAGGTGAGCACCTTGTAAAGAGCATGAAGTGACACAGGAGAGTTGATCATGAACAGTGCGGAGAGGCGAGAGTTCCTCGTGAACAGTGCAGAGTAAGAGGCAAGACTTGATTGTGAACAGTGCAGAGAGAGAGGTGAGAGATGATTGTGAGCAGCACTAATGGAGAGGGAAGAGTTGATTGTGAGCAGTGCAGAAAGGCGAGAGTTGATTGTGAACAGCGCTAACGGAGAGGGGAGAGTTGATTGTGAACAGTGCAGAGAGAGAGGCGAGATTTGATTGTGAGCAGCGCTAATGGAGAAGTGAGAGTTGATTGTGAGCAGTGCAGAGAGGTGAGATTTGATTATGAACAGTGCAGGCGTCGAGGCGAGAGCTCATTGTGATTAGTGCAGAGAAAGGTAAGAGATCATTGCATACCCTGCAGGGAGAGAGAGAGGTGAGAGTTGATTGTAAACAGCGCAGAGAGTGAGGTGAGAGTTGATTCTGAACAGTGTGGAGGGAGAGGTGAGAGTTGTTTTTGAACAGCGTGGAAAAAGAAGTGAGAGTTGATTATTAACAGTGCGGAGAACGAGGTGGGAGCATATTGTGAACAACGCAAAGTGATACGCAAGAGCTCATTGTGAAAAGCGCAAAGTGAGAGGCAAGAGTTGATTGTGACCAGCGCGGAGAGAGAGGTGACAGTAAAATTGTGAACAGCGTGGAGGGAGAAGTAAGAGTTGCCTTTGAACAGTGCCAAGAGGGAGAAGTGAGATTTGATTCTGAACAGTGCAGACGTAGAGGCAAGACCTCATGGTAATTAGTGCGGAGAGAGAGGTGAGAGTTCATTGTGTACCCTGCAGAGAGAGTGAGGTGAGAATTGATTGTGAACAGTGTGTAGAAAGAGTTAAGAGCTCATTGTGAATAGCATGGGAGAGAGACGGGAGTTGCATTAACAGTGCAGAGAAATTTGAGAGTTGTTTGTAAACAGTGCAGAGAGAGAGGTGAGAGTTGATTTTAAATAGCGCAGAGAGGTGAGAGTTCATTGTAATTATTGTGGTGGGAGAGGCGAGAGTTGATTCTGAGCAGCACAGACAGGTGAGAGCCCATTTTATACTGCACGGAGAGAGCGGTGACACTTGATTGGGAATAGCACGGAGAGAGAGGTGTGAGCCGCTTGTGAAGAGCGCAGAGTGAGAGGGGTGAGTTGATTGTGAACAGCGCACAGCGAGAAACGAGAGTTCATTGTGAATAGAGTAGAATGAGAGGCAAAAATAGATTGGGAACAACGTGGAGAGAGAAGCGAGAGTTCATTGTGAGCAGCGCGGAGTGAGAGGTGAGAGTTGATTGTATGCACTGTGGGAGAACAAGGCGAAGTTGACTGAACAGCGCGGAGAGAAGCAAGAGTTGATTGTGAATGGCACACAGCGAGAAACGAGTGTTCGTTGTGAATAGCGCAGAGTGAGAAGCAACAATTGATTGGGAACAGCGTGGAAAGAGAGGTGAAAGTTGAATATGAACCGCTGGACAGAGAGGCAACACAACAGATGTTTGCAAACAGCATGGAGAGAGAGGAGAGAGCTCATTGTGAGCAGTCCAGAGTGAGGGGCGAGAGTTGATTGTGAACAGCGTGGAGAGGGAGCTGAGAGCTCATTGTGATTTGTGTTCAGAGATGGGCAACAGTTGATATTGAGCAGTGCGAAGAGAAAGACAAGAGTTGTGTGAACAGCACAGATTGAGAGGCAGAGTTGATTGCGCACAGTGTAGAGAGAGGCGAGAGTTTATTGTGAAGGGGGCAGAGTGAGAGGCGAGAGTTGATTGGGAACAGTGTGGAGAAAGACGAGAGATGATTTTGAACACTGCAGCGAGAGGCAAGAGTTGATTGTGAACAGCGCAGGGTAAGAGGCAAGTTTTTTTTTCTTGTTCATTGTGAACAGCGCAGAGTGAGAGGTGACAGTTGATTCGGTACAGTGCAAAGAGATAGGTGAGAGTTGACTGTGAACAGCACAGGGAGAATAGTGAGAGCTGATTGTGAACAGCATGAAGAGAGAGGTGAGATCTTGTTGTGAGTTGTGTCCCAAGATGGGCAAGAGCTGGTATTGAGCAGTGCGAAAAGAGAGGAAAGAGTTGATTGTGCACAGCGTAGAGGATAAGGTGAGAGTTGATTATGTACACCTCGAAGAGAGAGCTAAGAGTTCAGAGTTAGCGCGGAGAGAGAGGCAAGAGTTGATTGTGAACAGCATAGAGAGAGAGGCGAAAGCTGATTGTGAAAAACATGGAGAAGAAGGCAAGAGTTGACAGTGAGTAGTGTGAAGAGAGAGGCAAGAGTTGATTGTGAGCAGCGCAAAGATAGGCAATAGTTCATTGTGATCAATGCAGAGAGAGAGAAGAATTGATTGTGAAGAGCACAGAGCGAGAAATGAGAGTTGCTTGTGAACTGTCTGGAGTGAAAGGCGTGAATTCATTGTGAACTGTGCAGAGTGAGAAGCAAGAGTTCATTGTGAGTTCTTGTCAGAGGGGGTAAGAGTTGATAGTGAGTAGTGCGAAGAGAGAGGAAAGAGTTGATTGTGAACAGCATATAGATAGTTGATTCTGAAAAACGTGAAGGAGGTGGTAAGAGTTGATAGTGAGTAGTGTGAAGAGAGAGGAGAGTTGATTGTGAAGAGCGCAGAGTGAGAAATGAGAGTTGATTGGGAACAATGCAGAGTGAGAGGTGAGAGTTGATTGTATACAGCGGAGAGAGAGAGGCCAGATCCCATTCTCAACAGTGTGGAGAGAGAGGCGTGACCTGATTGTGAACAGCGTGGAGAGAGAGAGACAAGACTTCAGCGTGGAGACAGAGGCGAGAGTTGATTGAGAACCGTGCAGAGGGAGTGGCTAGAATTGATTGGGAACAGCATGGAGAGAGAGGTGACAGTTGATTGTGAAGATCACAGAGAGGGAGGCAAGAGTTGATTGTGAGCTGCACGGAGAGTGAGGTGAGAGTTCATTGTGAACAATGCGGAGGAAGAGGAAAGAGTTTATTATGAATAGCGTGGTGAGATTTGATTGTGAACAGCACACAGAGAGGAATGAGTTCAATGTGAACGGCACGGAGGGAGAGAGGCAAGAGTTTGATTGTGAACAGTGCAGAGAGAGAAAAGCGAGAGTTGATTGGGAACAATGCAGAGAAAGAGGCGAGAATTGATTTTCAACAGCGCAGAGAGAGGCGAGAGTTGATTATGAACAGTGTGGAGAGAGACGAGAGTTAATTGTGAACAGCACAGGGAGAAATGTGTGAGTTGATGCTGAACAGTGCAGAGTGGGAGGTGAGACTTCATTGTGAAGTGTGTGTGCAAAGAGGCAAGAGCTCATTGTGAACAGTGCAGAGAGGGGAGAGTTGATTATGAACAGCGCAGAGAGTGAGGCGCTAGTTGATTGTGAACAGTGGAGAAAGGCGAGAGTTGATTGTGAATGAGGCAGAGTGAGAGGCGAGAGCTGATTGTGAACAGTGCAGAGAGAGGGGCTAAATGGATTGTGAACAGTGCAGAGGAAGAGACGAGAGTTCATTTTGAACAGTGCCGAGAGAGAAAAGCGAGAGTTGATTGGGAACAATGCAGAGAGAGGTGAGAGTTCATTGTGATCAGTGCAAAGAGACAGGTGAGACTTCATTCTGCATAATGCAGAGGAAGAGGACAGACTTGACTATGAAGAGTGCAGAGTGAGAGGCGAGAGCTCGTTGTGAACAGCGCAGAGTGGGGGGAATGAGTTCAATGTGAATGGTACGGAGAGAGAGGCAACAGTTTGATTGTGAACAGTGCAGAGAGAGGGGCTAGGTGGATTGTGAACAGTGCAGAGAAGAGGCAAGAATTGATTGTGAACAATGCAGGGAGAGAGAAGTGAGTGTTGATTGTGAGCAGCGCAGAGAGACAGGTGTGAGTTGATTGGGAACAGTGTGGAGAGAGATGCGAGAGTTGATTGTGAGTGGGGCAGAGTGAGAGGCGAGTGTTAATTGTGAACAGCACAGTGAGAGCAGCGAGAGGAGGTTGTGGACAGTGCGGAGAAAGAGGTGACAGTTGATTGTGAACAGTGCAGAGAGAGAGGCGAGAGTTGATTGCGAACAGCGTGGAGAGAGAGACAAGATTTGATTGGGAACAGTGTGCAAGGCGAGCTGAGAATTGATTGTGAACAGTGCAGAGAGTGAGGCGCTAGTTGGTTGTGAACAGCGGAGAGAGGGGAGAGTTGATTGTGAATGAGGCAGACTGAAAGGTGAGACTTGATTGAAAACAGTGAGAGCTGATTGCAAACAGTGCAGAGAGAGAAGTGATAATTGATTGTGAACACTGTGGAGAGAGATGTGAGAGTTCATTGTGATCAGAGCAGAGAGAGAGGCGAGACTTAATTCTGCACCATGCAGAGGAAGAGGATAGAGTTGATTAAGAAGAGTGCACAGTGAGAAATGAGAGTTCATTGTGAACAGCGCAAAGAGAGAGGTCAGAGCTGATTGGGAACAGTGCGGAGAGAGAGGTGAGAGTTGATTGTGAATAGTGCAGAATGATAGGCGAGAGTTGGTTTGTGAACAGCGGAGAGAAAGAGAGGCCAGATCTCATTCTGACGACCTGGAGAGAGAGGAAAGAGTTGATTCTGAACAGCAGAGAGAGAGAGGTGAGAGTGGATATGGAACGACGCAGAGTGAGAGGTGAGAGTTGATTGGGAAGAGCGCAGAGTGAGAGGCAAGAGTTGATTGGGAACAGTGTGGAGAGAGAGGTGGGTGTTGATTGTGAATGGTACAGAGGAAGAAGCTAGGTTGATTGTGAACAACGCAGAGAGAGAGAGGAATGAGTTCAATGTGAACGGTGCGGAGAGAGAGGCAAGTGTTTGATTGTGAATGGTGCCGAGAGAGGGGCAAAGTGGATTGTGAACATTGCAGGGAGAGAGAAGCGAGAGTTGATTGTGAACAGCACAGAGACAGAGGAGAGTGCTGACTGTGAATGGTGCAGAGAGAGAGAGGCGAGACTTGATTGGGAACAGTATGGAGAGAGATGTGAGAATAGATTGTGAACAGCACAAAGAGCGAAGTGAGAGTTGATTGTGAACAATGCGGAGAGAGGGGCGAGAGTTAATTGTGAACAGCGCAGGGAGATATGCATGAGTTGATGATGAACAGTGCAGGGTGAGGGGTGAGATTTCATTGAACAGCATGTGGCGAGAGGCGAGAGCTCATTGTGAACACGCAGAGTGAGAATTGATTGTAAATAGCAAGCGAAAGTTGGTTGTGATCTGTGCAGAGAGGGGAGAGTTGACTATGAACAGTGCAGAGAGCGAGGTGCTAGTTGATTGTGGAAAGTGGCGAGACTTGATTGTGAATGAGGCAGAGTGAGAGTCGAGGATTGATTGTGAACAGCACAGTTAATGTAATGAGAGTTGATTGTGAACAGTGCAGAGAAAAAGGTGAGAGTTGATTGTGAACGGTGCAGAGAGAGAGAGGAACGAGTTCAATGTGAATGGCGTGGCGAGAGAGGCAAGAGTTTGATTGTGAACAGTGCAGAGGAAGAGGCAAGAATTGATTGTGAACAGCGCAGAGAGAGGTGAGGGTTCATTGTGATTAGTGTGGAGATAGAGGCGAGAGTTGATTGTGAAAAGTGCAGAATGATGGGCGAGAGTTGATTGTGAACAGCGGAGAGAGAGAGAGGCCAGATCGCATTCTGAACAGCATGGAGAGAGGCAAGATTTGATTGTGAAGAGCAGATAGAGAGAGGTGAGAGAGGGGAACAACATGGTGAGAGATGCGAGACTTGATTGTGAACAGCCTGGAGAGAGAGGCGAAAGTTTATCGTGAACAGTGCGGAGAGAGCCGCGAGTATTGATTTTGAACAGCAGAGAGAGGCGAGAGTTGATTGTGAATGGTATGGAGGGACAGGCGAGAGTTCATTTTGACTAGTGTAGTGAGCGTTGATTGTGAACAGCTTGGAGGGAGAGGAATGAGTTCAATTTGAACAATGCAGAGAGGTGAGATTTGATTGTGAATAGCACAGAGCGGGGTGAGGTTGGTTGTGAACAGTGTACAGAGAGGGGCTAGGTGGATTGTGAACAGTGCAGAGGAAGAGGTGAGAAATGATTGTGAAAACCACAGAGCGAAGCTAGAGTTGATAGTGAACAGTGCGGGGAGAGAGGCGACAGTTAATTGTGAACAGAGCAGGGAGGGATGCGCGAGTTGATCATAAACAGCGCAGAGTGAGAGATGAGATTTCATTGTGAACAGCATGTGGAGAGAGGAGAGAGCTCATTGTGAACAGTGCAGAGTGAGAGGTGAGAGTTGACTATGAACAGCGTAGAGAGCGAGGCGGTCGTTGATTGTGAACAGCGGAGAGAGAGGCGGGAGTTGATTGCGAACAGTGCAGAGAGAGAGGAATGAGTTCAATGTGAACGGCATGGAGAGAGAGAGGCAAGAGTTTGATTATGAACACTGCGGAGGGAGGGGCAATGTGGATTGTGAACATTGCCGGGAGAGAAGCGAGAGTTGATTGTGAGCAGTGCAGAGAGAGTGGTGAAAGTTAATTTTGAATGGTGCAGGGAGAGAAAAGCAAGAGTTGATTGTGAATAGCACAGTGAATATAATGAGAGTTGATTGTGAACAGTGTGGAGAAAAAGGTGAGAGTTGAATGTGAACAGTGCAGAGAGAGAGGAATGAGTTCAATGTGAATGGTGTGGAGAGAGAGGCAAGAGTTTGATTGTGAACATTGCAGAGGAAGAGGCAAGAATTGATAGTGAACAGCGCAGATGAAGATGCAAGAATTGATTGTGAACAGTGCAGAGAGAGAAGCGAGAGTTGATTGTGAACAGCGGAGAGACAGAGGCGATGCTGATTGTGAACAGTACAGAGAGAGGCGAGGGTTCATTGTGATTAGTGTGGAGATAGAGGCGAGAGTTGATTGTGAACAGTACAGAATGATAGGCGAGAGTTGATTGTGAACAGCGGAGAGAGAGGCCAGATTGCATTCTGAGAAGCGAGAGCTTATTTTGAATGGCGCAGAAAGAGAAAAGCGAGAGTTGATTGTGAACAGTGCGGAGACAGAGGCGATTGCTGATTGGGAACAGTGCAGAAAGAGAGAGAGAGGCGAGAGTTGATTGGGAACAGCGTGGAGAGAGAGGCGAGAGTTCGTTGTGATCAGTGCAGAGAGAGAGGCGAGACTTCATTCTGCACATTGCAGAGGAAGAGGATAGAGTTGATTCTGAAGAGTGCAGATTGAGAAATAAGAGTTCATTGTGAGCAGTGCAGAGAGAGGCGAGAGTTCAATTTGAATAGTGCAGGGAGAGAGAAGCGACAGTTGATTGGGAACTGTGTGGAGAGAGCGGTGAGAGTTGATTGTGAACAGCCTGGAGAGAGAAGCGAGAGTTTATTGCGAACCATGCGGAGAGAGGCGAGAATTGATTTTGAACATCACAGAGAGAGAAAGGCGAGAGTTGTTTGTGAACAGCGTGGAGAGTGTGGCACGAGTTGATATGGAACAGCATGGAGAGCGAGGTAAGACTTAATTAGGAATTGCTTGGAGAGAGAGGCAAGAGTTGATTGGGAAGAGTGCGGACAGAGAGGAAAGACTTCGTTGGGAATAGCTTGGAGGGAGTGGTGTCAGCTCCTTGTGAACAGCGCACAGAGAGAGGCAAGAGTTGATGGTGAACAATGTAGAGAGAGGTGAGAGTTCACTGTGAACACTGCAGAGAGTGGGGCTATAGAGTTGATTGGGAAGAGCACGGAGGGAGAGACAACAGTTGATTGTGAACAGCGCAGGATGAGAGCTGAGAGTTGATTGGGCATCACATAGAGAGAGAGAGGCGAGAGTTGAAGGTGAAAAATGTGGAGAAGGACGCAACAGTTGATATGGAACAGAGCGGAGAGAGAAGCGAGAGTTGATAGTGAACAGCGCAGAGATAGAAGCATGAGTTGATTGGAAACAGTGCGGATCAGTGTGGAGGGAGAAGCGAGAGGCCATTCTGTACAGTGTAGAGAGAGAGGTGAGAGTTGATTGTGAACAGCGCAAAGTGAGAGCTTTGAAGGGTGTGGAGAAAGAGGTAGGAGCTCATTGTGTTCGTAGAGGGACAAGAGTTGATAGTGAGCAGTGCAAAGAGAGAGGCAAGAGTTGATTGTGACTAGCAGGGAGAGAGAGGCGAGAGTTAGTAGCGAACAGCATGGAGAGAGAGTCGAAACTTGATTGTGAACAGCACGGAGAGAGAGGCAAGAATTGATTGGCAACAGTGTGGAGTGAGAGGCGAGATTTGATTGTGAACTCTCCAGAGTGAGAGGCGAGAGTTCTTTGTGAATTGTGCAGAGTGAGAAGCGAGAGTTCATTCTGTACAGTGTAGAGAGAGGTGAGAGTTGATTATGAACAGGGTGGAGAGAGTTACAGGAGTTGATTGTGAACTCTCCAGAGTGAGAGTCGAGACTTGATTTTGAAGAGTGCAGAGAGAGAGACGGGAGCTCATTGTGAGTTGTGTTCAGAGAGGCGAGAGCTCATTGTGAGCAATGTGGAGAGAGGCAAGAGTTGACTGTGAACAGTGTGAGCAAGAGGTGAGATTTGATTGTGCACAGCGTAGAAAGAGGAGCGAGAGTTGATTGTGAACAGCGCAGAGTGAGAGGTGAGAGTTGATTGTGTAGAGTGCAGATCAAGAGGCGAGAGTTCATTGTGAACAGCAGAGAGAGAGGTGAGAGTTGATTGTGAGCGGTGTGGAGAGACAGGCGAGAGTTTATCATGAACACTGAAGAGAGAGATGTGAGAATTGATTTGGAATCGCTTGGAAAGAGTGGCAAGCGTTGATTGTGAACAGCACGGAGAGAGACGCGGGAGTTGATATGGTACAGTATGGAGACAGAGGCAAGAGTCGATTGGGAATAGCTTGGAGAGTGAGAGGCGAGAGTTGATTGTGAACTATCCAAAATGAGAGTTCATTCTGTACAGTGTAGAGAAAGAGGTGAGAGTTGATTATGAACAGCGTGGAGAGTGTTACAGGAATTGATTGTGAACAGCGCATAGTGAGAGGCGAAAGCTGATTGTGAACAGGGAGATGAGAGTTGATTGTGAAAAATGTGGAGAGAGAGGAAAGAGTTGATTGGGAACGGCGCGGAGAAAGACCTGCAATTTGATTGTGCAAAGTATAGAGAGATAAGCAGGAATTGATTGGCAACAGCTTGGAGAGTGAGAGGCGAGAGTTGATTATGAACTCAGTGGAGTGGAAAGTGAGAGTTCATTTTGAACAGCGCAGAGTGAGAGGCAAGATTGTTCATGAACAGTGTGGAGGGAGAGATGAGGTTTATTGTGATCAGTGCAGAGAGAGAGCAGAGGATGGATTGTGAACAGCGCTGAGAGATAGGAATGAGTTCAATGCGAATGATGTGGAGAGCGAGATGAGAGTTGGTTGTGAAAAGTGCAGAGAGAGAGGCAAGAGTTGATTGTGAACAGCGCAGAGGGAGAGGCGAGACTTGATTGTGAACAGCGCAGAGAGGTGAGAGTTGACTGTGAATCTGCAATCTCACCTGTCTGCACTGATCACAATGAACTCTCGCCTCTCTGTCTGCACTGTTCCCAATCAAATCTCTCTTGTGCAGTTCGCAATCAACTCGTGCCTCTTTCTCCACACTGGTCACAATAAACTCTCACCTGTCTCTCTGCACTGCTCACAATGAACTCTCGTTTCTCTCTCTGCGCTCTTCATAACCAACTCTACACTCACTCGCTGCACTGTACAGAATAAAGTCTCATCCCTCTCTGTACTGATCACAAACTATCGCCTCTGCCTTTGTGCTGTTCACAATCAACTCTCGCCTGCCTCTCTGCGCTGTTCAGAATCAACTCTCACCTCTCTCCATGAACAGCGCGGAGATATGTGAGAGTTGATTGTGAACAGTGTGTGGAGACAGGAGAGAGTTGATTGTGAACAGTGTGTGAAGAGAGATGAGAGTTGATTGTGAACAGCGCAGAGAGGGAGGTGAGAGTTGATTGTGAACAGCGCAGAGAGGCAGGCGAGAGTTGATTCTGAACAGCATAAAGGCAGAGGCGATAGTTTGTGATCAGTACAGAGAGGGAGAGGCGAGGTTGGTCGCAAACACTGCGGAGAGAGAGATGAGAGCTCATTGTAAACAGCGCAGAGTGAGACGAGAGTTGATTGTGAACAGCGGAGAGAGGCGAGAGCTGATTGTGAACAGCCCAGAGAGAGAATTGAGAGTTCATTGTGAACTGTATGGAGGGCGGGGGGGTGAGAGTTCATTGTGAACAGTGCAGAATGAGAGGCGAGAGTTCACCGAACAGTGCGGAGAGATAGAGGTGAGATGAATGACGCAGGGAGAGGATAGAGTTGATTGGGAACAGCTTGGAAAGAGAGGCAAGACTTGATTGGGAACAGTGTGTAGTGGGAGGTGAGAGTTGATTGTGGACAGTGCGAAATGAGTGGCATGGGTTCATTGTGAGCAGCGGAGAGAATGAAGCGAGAGTTGGTTATGAGCAGTGGAGGGAGAGAGAGAGAGACGCAAGAGTTGGTTGTGAGCAGTGGAGAGAGAGTGCTGAAACTTGATTTGGAATAGTGTTGAAAGAGGTGAGCTCCTTGTGTGCTGAGCGGAGAGGGAGGCGAGAGTTGATTGTGAACAGTGCAGAGGGAGAGGCGAGAGTTGATTGTGAGCAGTGCAGGTATAGTTCATTGCGATCAGTGTAGAGTGAGCAGTGAGAGTTGGTTGTGAAAGCATGGTGAGAGAAATGAGAATTGCTTTTGAACTGTGTGGAGAGAAAGGCGAGAGTTGATTATGAACAGCGAAGTGAGACGAGAGTTGATTGTGAACAGCGAAGTGAGACGAGAGTTGATTGTGAACAGCGAAGTGAGACAAGAGTTGATTATGTACAGCGAAGTGAGACGAGAGTTGATTATGAACAGCGAAGTGAGACGAGAGTTTATTGTGAACAGCGAAGTGAGGCGAGAGTTGATTATGAATAGCGAAGTGAGGCGAGAGTTGATTATGAACCGCGAAGTGAGGCGAGAGTTGATTGTGAACAGCGAAGTGAGGCGAGAGTTGATTGTGAACAGCGAAGTGAGGCGAGAGTTGATTGTGAACAGCGAAGTGAGACGAGAGTTGATTGTGAACAGCGAAGTGAGATGAGAGTTGATTGTGAACAGTGAAGTGAGACGAGAGTTGATTGTGAACAGCGAAGTGAGACGAGAGTTGATTGTGAACAGCGAAGTGAGACGAGAGTTGATTGTGAACAGCGAAGTGAGGCGAGAGTTGATTATGAACAGCGAAGTGAGACGAGAGTTTATTGTGAACTGCGAAGTGAGGCGAGAGTTGATTGTGAACTGCGAAGTGAGGCGAGAGTTGATTATGAACAGCAAAGTGAGACGAGAGCTTATTGTGAACAGCGAAGTGAGGCGAGAGTTGATTATGAACAGCGAAGTGAGGCGAGAGTTTATTGTGAACAGCGAAGTGAGACGAGAGTTGATTGTGAACAGCGAAGTGAGGCGAGAGTTGATTGTGAACAGCGAAGTGAGACGAGAGTTTATTGTGAACAGCGAAGTGAGGCGAGAGTTTATTGTGAACAGCGAAGTGAGACGAGAGTTTATTGTGAACAGTGAAGTGAGACGAGAGTTTATTGTGAACAGTGAAGTGAGGCGAGAGTTGATTATGAACAGCGAAGTGAGGCGAGAGTTTATTGTGAACAATGCCAAGTGAGAGGTGAGATTTCATTGTGAACCCTGCGGAAAGGGAGGTGAAAGATGATTGTGAACATTGTGGAGGGAGTTGATTGTGAACAGCGCAGAGTGGGCGGGGAGAGTTGATTGTGAATAGCATGGAGAATGAGGTGAGAGTTGATTGTGAACAGCGCAGAGAGAGAGGCAAGGTTGGTGGTAAACACTGTGGAGAGAGAGGTGAGAGTTGATTATGAGCGGTGTGGAGAGAGAGAGAGAGGGAGTTGATTGTGAAGAGCGCAGAGTGGGCGGGGAGAGTTGATTGTGAACAGTGTGGAGAGGTAAGAGTTAATTGTGAATGGTGTGGAGAGGCGAGGTTGATTGCGAACAATGCAGACAGAGGCAAGAATTGATTGTAAACAGTACACAGCGAGAAACGAAAGTTCATTGTGCACAGCGCAGTGTGAGAGGCGGGAGTTCATTGTGAACAGTATGGGAGAGAGAAGCAAGGGTGTTTGTGAACAGTGTGGAGAATGAGCTGCGGTTGATTGTGAACTGTGTAGAATGAGGGGGAGAGTTGATTCTGTACAGTGCAAAGAGAGTGGCGTGAGTTGATTGTGAACAACGTGTAAGTGAGATGAGAGTTGATTGTGAACAGTGCAGAGAGAGAGATGAGGTTGATTGTGATCAGTGCAGAGAGAGAGGCGAATGCTCATTGTGAATGTTATGACGTGGCAGATGATGTGGGCCATGCAGGCCAAATCCATGAGAGAAACTTAGTCACGCTATCACAACGGTTTAGAGAATTTTTATTTATTATGAGATGTGTGCACTGAATTCAAAAGTAATAAGTCCACTAAGACCTTTAGAGATTTTAAAAATTAAATTAAAGTACTTGTTAACAAAATAACTAATTTCAAGCACATACATAAGACTACAATTACTACCATAATAACTCCTAAAATTCCTAATTAATCTGACTCCCAGTTACACTCCTTTTAAGGCAACGGTCCAAAAATTGATTTTAGATTTAAAACAAACTCAGCAGGTTAACACAATACCCTGGACAGTGGAATTCCAAATGGCTTTTCTCTAGCTTCAGTTTCAGTAGATAGCAGACTTATGCACAAATGCTGGAGGCTTCATTAAGGCTATTTCACGCACTCCTGTTAGATCTTACATGATCTGCCTTTTGATGCAAATCCTTTCATTCTCCTTTATATATGTTTCTCTCTTTTTAATATGTAAATTCTATTGTTCTTTGTCTTTGAAACTATATCTTTCTCATAATAGAAAAATCTTCATGTTGCCACTATATATTGTCAGTAACCTTTAGGGAAAAATAAGCACATTCCTTATCCTTGCTTATCTGGCTAGTTGTAAACAGACTAAGATCCCTTTGAAATCCAATATCCCTTTATTTACCTAAAAATGCAAATTCCTTTCACACCTTACATGCTAAGCCAGCATCCATGTTTACTCATTAGCATGCCAACCACTTAGCTTCTTTTGATGATTTTTAAGTTTGCAGTCTGCTTGACTACAAAATGTAGTTAAATCGCACACAAACCCAATTATACTTAACCCCCCATTAACCTACTTCACAATAAGCAGTGTGAGGACATAGCGAGAGTTCTGGGGAGACTTGGGGCTGAAAGTGGCACGAGGACAGGGTGAGAGTTCCAGGGAGACTCGGGGCTGAAAGCGGCGCAAGGACAGAGCGAGAGTTCTGGGGAGACCCGGGGCTGACTGGAGAGGAGAGGCCAGTGGGAACGGTATAAAAGGGCGTGAAAAACAGAGGCCGAGACCGGAGAGGAGATGCGTACCCTCAGGACCTTCATGCGGTGGAATTCGAATTGATGATATGATTCAAAAAGTGATGCGATGCAGGGGAGGCAGCTGATTGGTAAGTAAGGTCAGGTAAGTACTACTACTTTTTCTATTAATTAAACTGCTGCAGTCCATTAGCTGAAACAAAATAAGGTGCGAACTTTGGACTGTAGTGGAAGTGTTTGGAGTGGAATAAGGCCCCTATCGTAGTTAGTATTCTTTAAAGGGAGTAACTAATGAGCTTAATCTACAGGGAAGTCATGGCAGCAGAGCTCGCACCCATGATATGCTCCTCCTGCGCTATGTGGGAAGTCATGGACACTTCCAGTGTCCCTGGCGACCAAGTGTGCAGGAAGTGTGTTCAGCTGCAGCTACGGGCAAACCACATTTCGGAGCTGGAGCTGTGGGTGGATTCACTGTGGAGCATTCATGATGCTGAGATTATTATGGACAGCATGTTCAGTGAGGTGATCACACGACAGGAAAGACTGAACAGGCAGAAAGGGGATGGGTGACCACCAGGCAGAGTAGAGGAAGGCAGGGTAGTACTGGAGTCCACTGTGGCCGTCCCCCTCTCTAACAGATATACCATTTTGGATACAAAAAGGATTCCCCTTCTCAGGGGAAAGCAGCATATGTCCATGACACCATGGATGGCTCTGTTGCACAAAAGGGGAAGAAGAAGAGTGGCAGGGCTATAGTAGTAGGGGATTCAATAGTAAGGAGAGCAGACAGGCATTTCTGCAGCTGCAAAAGAGACTCCAGGATGCTATGTTGCCTTGCTGGTGCCAGGGCGAAGGATGTTTTGGAGAGGCTGCAGGGCATCCTGAAGGGGGTGGGTGAACAGCCAGTGGTCTTGGTACAAATTGGAACCAAGGACATAAGTTTAAAAAAAGGGATGAGGTCCTACAAGCTGAATATAGGGAGTTGGGATATAAATTAAAAAGTAGGACCTCAAAGGTAGTAATCCCAGGATTACTACCAGGGCCACGTACTAGCGAGAGTAGAAATAACAGGATATATCAGATGAATACGTAGCTGAAGAAATGGTGTAGCGGGGAGGGATTCAGATTCCTGGGACATTGGGACTGGTTCTGGGGAAGTGAGACCAGTACAAAGAGGACTGGTTGCATCTGGACAGGACTGGGACCAATGTCCTTGGCGGGAGTGGGGGGGGTGGGGCGGTGGTGTTTGCTAGTGCTGTCAGGGAGGGTTTAAACTAGAATGGTAGGGGGATGGGAACCTGTGCAGGTAGACAGAGGAGGGGGAAGCAAGGATAGAAACAAAAGAAGCAACAGTGGAAGGCAGAAAAGACAAGGGCGAGAAACAAATGGGGTCATAGTGCAAAATAAAGCTAAGATGACTAACAAGGTTAAAAAGACAAGTCTAAAGGCATTGTATCTTAATGCGTGGAGCATTTGCAATAAGGTAGATGAATTAACAGCACAAATAGATATAAATGTTTATGATATAGTTGTAATTACGGAGACATGGCTGCAGGGTGACCAAGAATGGGAACTGAACATCCAGGGGTATTTAATATTTAGGAAGGACAGACAAATAGGGAAAGGAGGTGGGGGTAGCATAGTTAGTAAAGGAGGAAATCAATGCAATAGTGAGGAAGGATATTGGCTCGGAAAATCATGATGTGGAATCTGTTTGGGTGGAGATAAGAAACACCAAGGGGCAGAAAATGTTGGTGGGGGTTGTCTGTAGGCCCCCAAACAGTAATGGAGATGTGAGGAAAGGTATTAAGCAGGAAATTAGAGACACATGCAATAAGGGTACAACTGTAATCATGGGTGACTTTAATCTACATATAGATTGGACAAACCAAACTAGCAATAATACTGGAGGAGAATTTCCTGGAGTGTGTACGTGATGGATTTTTAGACCAATACATTGAGGAACCAACTAGAGAGTAGGCTATCCTAAACTGGGTATTGTGCAATGAGAAAGGATTAATTGACAATCTTCTTGTGAGCATAAGATGATAGAATTGTTCATTAGGATGGAGAGTGAAGAAGTTGAATCCGAAACTAGGGTCTTGAATCTAAGTACAGGGAGCTATGAGGTGTGAGTTGGCAATGATGGATTTGGGAACCTTACTAAAAGGGCTGACAGTGTATAGGCAATGGCTAATATTTAAGGAACATATGTATGATTTACAACAATTATTCTTTCCCGTCTGGTTCAAAAATAAAACAGGAAAGGTGGTTCAACCACTGCTTACAAAGGAAATTATGGATAGTATTAGATCCAAAGAGGAGATATATAAAATTGCCAGAAAAAAACAGCAAGCCTGAGGATTGGGAGCAGTTTAGAATTCAGCAAAAGTGGACAAAAAGATTGATCAAGAAGGGGAAAATGGAGTATGAGAGTAAACTTGTAAGGAACATAAAAACTGACCGTAAAAGCTTCAATAAATATGTGAAGAGAAAAAGATTAGTGAAGACAAATGTAGGTCCCTTACAGTCAGAAACGGGGGAAATTATAACGCGGAACAAAGAAATGGCAGAAGAATTGAACGCACATTTTGGTTCTGTCTTCACAAATAATTCCCCAGAAATGTTAGGGAACCAAAGGTCTAGCGAGAGGGAGGAATTGAAGAAACTCAGTATTAGTAAAAAAAAAGTGGTGCTTGAGAAATTAATAAGATTAAAGGCTGAAAAATCCCCAGGACCTGATAATCTACACCCCAGAGTACTAAAGGAAGTGGTCCTGGAAATAGTGGATGCATTAGTGGTCATCTTCCAAAATTCTATAGACTCTGGAACAGTCCCTACAGATTGGAGGGTGTCAAATGCAACCCCACTATTTAAGAAAGGAAGGAGAGAAAAAAACACAGAATTACTGACCAGTTAGCCTAACATCAACAGTGGGGAAAATGCTAGAGTCTATTATAAAAGATGTGGTAACAGAGCACTTGGAAAGCATTAACAGGATTAGACAAAGTCAGCATGGGTTTATAAAAGGGAAATCACGCTTAACTAATCTACTGGAGTGTTTTGAGGATGTAACTAGTGGAACTAGTTGATTGTGAACATTGCGGAGTGACATACAAGAGCTCATTGTGATTAGCGTGGAGAGAGAGGCGAGAGTTCATTTTATGCAGCACAAAGATAGAGGGAAGAGTTCATTTTATACAGCATAGAGACGAGAGATGACTGTGGACAGCGTGGAGAGTGAGGCAAGAGTTGATAGTGAAAAGTGGAGAAAGATCGAGAGTTGATTGGGAGTAGCATGGGGAGAGAGAGGTGTGAGCTCCTATTGAACAGTGCAGCAAGAGTGGCCAGATCCCATTGTGAATGGCATGGAGAAACAGGCGAGAGTTGATTGTGAGCAGCATGTCGAGAGAAAAAAGAATTCATTGTGAACAGTGCAGAGAGAGGCGAAAGTTGATTCTAAAAAGCACAGAGAGGGAGGCGAGAGCTCATTGTGAACAGCACGGAGAATGAGGTGAGAGTTGATTGTAAACAGCGCAGAGAGAGAGGAGAGAGTTGATTGTGTAAAGTGCAGAGTGAGAGGTGAGAGTTTATTGTGAACAGCATGGAGAGACAGGTGAGAGTTTATCGTGAACAGTGTGAAGAGAGAGGCAAGAGTTGATTGTGAATAGTGCAATGGGAGTGGTAAGAGTTGATTGGGAACAGCAAGGCGAGAGGAGAAAGAGTTGATTGGGAACAGCAAGGCGAGAGGAGGAAGAGTTGATTGGGAATAGCTTGGAGAGAGTGGTGTGGGCTACTTGTGAACAGTGCGGAGAGAGAGGCAAGAGTTGATTGTGAACAGCACAGAGAGAGAGGCGAGAGCTCACTGAACAATGCAGAGTGAGAGGCAAGAGTTCATTGTGAATAATGGTGAGAGTTGATGGTGAAGAGTGTAGAGTGAGAGATAGAGCTGATTGTGAACAGAGGAGAGGCATGAATTCATTGTGAACAGTGCGGAGAGGCGAGAGTTCATTATGAACAGTGTGGAGAGAGAAGCGAGAGTTGATTGGGAATAGCTCAGAGAGAGGGGAGACTTGATTCCGAACAGCGCAGAGAGAGATGCCAAATCCCATTGAGAACAGTGTGGAGAGAGGGTTGAGAGTTGATCGTGAACAGCGTGGAGACAGAGGCGAGGGTTGATTGTGAACAGTGCAGAGAGAGATGAAGCAGCAGGAGCGAGAGCAGCCCTGGGTGAAAACAACACAGAGAGAGAATGAATAAAGAGGTGGGGAGAGAGACGGAGGCCCCAAACAGCGATTCAAACCAACATTGAAAAAACAGAGAGTTACATCACAGGAGAGCAGGCAGGTGATTGGCTGGTGAGTATTTCAGCTTTCAGATTTGTTTTAGATTTAAATTAGCAGCTGAGTAACTGTCACTTGTTCATTATTATTAAATTAGTAATTTAAGAATAGGGAGAAATTAAATAAAGAATGAAGGTAAAACAACAAAATAGAGTGAGAGCGGAGTGGCTGTATAAAGAGAAGGAGTTTACCTGTGAGGGAGTGGAGTAGCTATTAAAGAACGGAGTGGAGTTTACCTGTGAGGGAGTGGAGCGGCTGTATAAAGAGCGGAGTGGAGTTTACATGTGAGGGAGTTGGTCCACACCCAGACACTCGGCAGCACTGAAATTCAAAAGCTCCTCAAAAGCAAAATGTCAGGACAAGGGAGAAAGCTGATTGGTAGGTAGTGGGTAAGTTGTTTCTTTCCACTTTAAAGCGACATTACAGAGGTAAAAATCTCAGCATTTGTTTTAAGAAAAACTAAATAGTTTTCTAAAACAAAAACAGAATTACCTGGAAAAACTCAGCAGGTCTGGCAGCATCGGCGGAGAAGAAAAAAGTTGACGTTTCGAGTCCTCATGACCCTTCAACAGAACTGAGTAATATTAGGAGAGGGGTGAAATATAAGCTGGTTTAAGGTGGGGGGTGGGGGGAGAGAAGTTGGAGGGGGTGGTGGTTGTAGGGACAAGCAAGCAGTGATAGGAGCAGATAATCAAAAGATGTCACAGACAAAAGAACAAAGAGGTGTTGAAGGTGGTGATATTACCTAAATGAATGTGCTAATTAAGAATGGATAGCTTTCTACTTGGCTTAAATTTAAGGAAATAACCTTTTATTAAAAACAAACAAAAAGTATGGCAAGAGAGCTCAGTCCTGTGTGTGTATGGCCTGCAGCACGTGGGAATTCTCAGACACTCCTTGCAGTCTGGATGACCACATGTGCAGGAAATGCCACCGGGTTGACCAGCTTGAGCAACGGGTTTCGAAGCTTGAGCGTCAGCTGGAGATGCAGCGGTGCATTTGAGAGGCTGAGGGTTATATGGATAGTATGTTTTAGATACGGTCACTCCCCTCTCTGACAGCCCTTTCTTAAGCTGTGAACGGGTGACCACCAGTCAGAAGAAGGGAGTGCCGGTAGGTAGTCAGGAAAGCCCCAGAGTGCATCTCAGTCAAGAACTGTATTTCTATGCTGGAAAATGGTGAGGGTGAAGGTAATTCTGGTGAGTGCAGCCAGAGCCAAGTCCACAGGACTGTGGGTGGCTCAGCTGCACAAGAGGGTAGGAGTAAGAGTGCAAGAGCAATAGTGGTAGGAGACTCAATAGTGAGGGGTGCATACAGGCACTTCTGTGGCCGTAGACATGACTCCAGGATGGTGTGTTTCCTCCCTGGTGCCAGGTTCAAGGATGTCACAAAATGGCTTCAGGGCATTCTGAAGGGGGAGGGTGAACAGACCTCCTGCATCATCTCTTCATCCATGCATTCATCCTCTCTATCCTCCTATTCCTATACTCACTAGCACATGGCACAGGGAGTAATCCAGAGATTACAACCTTCAAGGTCCTGCTTTTTAATCTGCTACCTAGCTCATGGTTCACACTTGTACCAACAACAATGGTAGAAAGAGGGATGAGATCCTGCAACAAGAATTTAGGGAGCTAGGTAACAGATTAAAAAGCAGGACCTTGAAGGTTGTAATCTCTGGATTACTCCCTGTGCCATGTGCTAGTGAGTATAGGAATAGGAGGATAGAGAAGATGAATGCATGGATGAAGAGATGATGCAGGAGGGAGGGCTTTAGTTTCCTGGGTCACTGGGTCTGTTCCCTGGAGCCTGTACAAGTCGGACCAGAACGGGACCAGCATCCTTGTGGGGAGGTTTGCTAGTGCTGTTGGGAGGGGTTTAAACTAATTTGGCAGGTGCTTGGGATACAGAGTGGAGGTACAGTAGGGAGTGATGCACAGCTAAATATAGAAGAGAAACTAAGTCAGCCTGGAAGGCAGAGCAAATATAGGCCTTTTAAGGCACAAGGGAATAATGCAAGGCTGGATTGCATCTTTTTTAACGCAAGGAGTCTTACAAGTAAGGCAGATGAATTGAAGGCATTGATTAACGCATGGGAATATGATATTGTTGCTATCACAGAGATATGGTTGAGGGAAGGGTGGGACTGGCTGCTGAATATTCCAGGGTATAGAATCTTCAGGCATGACTAGGTAGTTGTGGCGGGCGGGTGGGGTGGTTGGGGGTGGGGGGGGAGTGGGGGGTGTAAAAGAAGAAGTGGCATTGACTATTGATCAAGGAGTCAATTACTGCAGTAAGGAGGGATGGTATCTTAGAAGGTTCCTCAAATGAGGCCATATGGATAGAACCTAAAAACAAAAA
Source organism: Cetorhinus maximus (assembly GCF_964194155.1). Classification (NCBI taxonomy): domain Eukaryota; kingdom Metazoa; phylum Chordata; class Chondrichthyes; order Lamniformes; family Cetorhinidae; genus Cetorhinus; species Cetorhinus maximus. The sequence continues at coordinate 158,490,306 of NC_135881.1, forward strand.
GGGGGAAATTACTTTGCTGGGAGTGTACTATAGGCCTCCAAACAGTCGGGGGGAGATAGAGAAGCAGATATGTAGGCAAATCTCAGAAGTGTAAAAATAATAGGGTAATAAAAGTAGGGGATTTCAACTTCCCCAAGATTAATGGGATAATCTTAGTGTGAAGGGCTTAGAGGGGTGGAATTCTGAAAAGTGCATCCTGAAGAGCTTTTTGAGCCAGCACGTAGAAAGTCCTACAAGGAAAGGGGCAGTACTGGACCTAGTCTTATAGAATGAAGCCGGGCAAATGGTAGAAGTGCCAATGGGGGAGCATAACTCTGTAAAATTTAAGATAGTTATGGAAAAGGACAAAGATGGATCAGAAATAAAGGTCCTGAATTGGGGGAAGGCCGATTTCAATGTGATAAGGTAGGATCTGGCCAAAGTGGACTGGGAGAAGTTACTTGTAGGAAAGTCTACATCAGAGCAGTGGGAGTCATTTAAAAAGGAAATGGTGAGAGTTCAGGGCCAACATGTTCCCGTAAAGGTGAAGGGTAGGACCAACAAGGCCAGGGAACACTGGATGTCAAGGGTATAGAAGATTGGATAAGGAAAAAGAAGGAGGCTTATGGCAGATACAGAAGGCTGAAAACAACGGAAGCCCTAGAGGAGTATAGAAAGTGTAGGGGGGGGTACTTAAAAACATAAATAGGAGAGTGAAGAGGGAGCATGAAAAAACATTGACGGGCAAGATAAAGGAAAATCCCAAGCCATTTTATAAATATATTAAGGGCAAGAGGATAACCAGGGAAAGATTAGGGCCCATTGGGAACCAAAGTGGTAACCTGTGTGTGGAGCTGGAGGACGTAGGTGAGGCTTTAAATGATTACTTTTCATCTGTGTTCACTATGTAGAAGGACAAAGTAGGTGTAGAAATCAGGGAGGGGGACTGTGATATACTTGAACAAATTAGCATTGAAAGGGAGGAGGAATTAACGGTTTTAGCGGGCTTAAAAGTGGATAAATCCCCAGGCCCAGATGAGATGTATCCCAGGCTGCTATGTGAGGCAAGGGAGGAGATTGCAGGGGCTCTGACACTAATTTTCAAACCCTCTCTTTTCACAGGAGATGTGTCAGAGGGCTGGAGGACAGTGAATGTGGTACCATTATTCAAGAAGGGTAGTAGGAATCAACCAGATAATTACAGGCCAGAGAGTCTAACATCAGTGTTGGGAAATTATTGGAAAAACATTCTGAGGGACAGGATTAATCTCCACTTGCAGAGGCAGGGATTCATCAGCGATTGTCAACATGGCATTGTCAGGGGGAGATCATGTCTAACAAATTTGATTGAATTTTTCAAAGAGGCAACTAGTTGTGTAGATGAGGATAGTGCTACATGGACTTCAGTAAGGCTTTTGACAAGGTCCCATGTGGGAGAACGGTCAAGAAGGGAAGAGCATGGGATCCATGGCAATTTGGTAAATTGGATCCAAAATAGGCTTAGTGGCAGGAGGCAGAGGGTCACCCTCTGGGTCGAAGGTTGTTTTTGCGACTGGAAGCCTGTGATGAGTGGTGTACCACAAGGATCAGTGCTGGGACCCTTGCTGTTTGTTGTGTACATTAATGATTTAGGCGTGAATATAGGAGGTATGATCTGTAAGCTCGCAGATGACACAAAAATTGGTGGTGTCATAAATAGTGAGGAGGAAAGCCTTAGAATATAGATGGGCTGGTAAGATGGGCAGAACAGTGGCAAGTGGAATTTAATCCTGAGAAGTGTGAGGGGATGCATTTAGGGAGGACTAACACGACAAGGCATGGTCGGACCCTAGGAAGTACAGAGGATCAGAGGGACCTTGGTGTACATGTCCATAGATCCTATGTTAGTCCTCCCAAAATGCATCACTTCACACTTCTCAGGATTATATTCCATTTGCCACTGCTCTGCCCATCTTACCAGCCCATCTATATCGTCCTGTAACCTAAGGCATCAGCACCAGATAAGGTGGTTAAGATGGCATATGAGATACTTACCTTTATTAGCTGAGGCATAGAATGTAAGAGCAGGGAGGTAATGTTGGAGCTGTATGAAATGCTAATTAGGCCACAGGTGGAGTACTGTGTGCAGTTTTGGTCAGCGTACTATTGGAAGGATGTAATTGCACTAGAGAGGGTGCAGAGGAGATTCACCAGGATGTTGCCTGGGCTCGAGCGTTTCAGCTAGGAAGAGAGACTGGATAGGCCAAGGTTCTTTTCCATAGAGCAGAGAAGGCTGAAGGGGGACCGGATAGAGGTATACAAAATCCCGGGAATCATTCTTGTGAATCTCCTCTGTACTCTCTCCAATGCCTTCACATCCTTCCTCAAGTATTGCGCTCAGAACTGGATGCAGTACTCCAGATGAGTGCCTTATACAAGTTCAACGTGACTCCTTATTCTTGTACTCAACAGCCCTATTAATAAAGCTTAAGATACTATATGATTTATTAACTGTTCTCTCGACATGCCCTGCCATCTTTAATGACCTATGTACGTTTACACCGAGGTGCCTCTGTTCCTGCACCTCCTTTAGAGGCTCTCCCTTTGTTTTATACTGCCTCACCATATCTTTCCTGCCAAAACGAATCACCTCACACTTCTCTGCATTGAACTTCATCTGCCACTTGTCTGCCCAATCCACCAACATGTCTATGTCCTTTTGAAGTTCAAGGCTATCCCCATCACAGTTGACAACATTTCCAATCTTTGTATCATCTGCAAATTTTGAAGTCATGCCCTGCATCATGTTGTCAAATCGCGGAATCGCATCTAATGTTGGACACTGTGTTTTGAGTTTTGCAAGCACGGGCTGGTTGGGTACAGTCTGTACCTTGCCCATGGTGAACAGTGGCTGGGACCTGCCATTTGATATGATTCACCAGTCTTTGGGGTGTATGGCCTACATACCTAGCATCATACTGACGCTGAAATTCATATACCACATTATTCATTTATGTGATAGGCAGAACGTCTTTTTGGTTTGATGGCAGCATCCTGTTAGTGGTGAATACCACTCATGTTGCTACTGCATATTTGTTGCTCAAATTTTTGAGATACCTTGCCCTTCCAGGGAAATCTGAGGTAGACTGGGCTCTTCTCAGGGCTGAAAGTGATGTCCTTAGGCCTGTTCATGAGTTTGCATCATATACAGCACAAAATGACCTGACCAGGGTAGCAATTATCGTGCAGGATACCTTTGATACACCCTATTTCAGCATCAAACTTGCATGGTGAGCAAATAGCTCAGGCCCTATTTACAAAGTTGCTGATAAGACCAATCTTTTAGTGTGTAGAACTGTAAGAATCCCATGTATAATAACCAGTGAAGGTAGGCTTGTGGTAGACCGTGGCACAGAACGTGACTATAAGGACAAAATGTACGTCATTCTTAATGATAGATCCAAATTCGTATCCATTGGACCTGCCGCTCAACAAAACCGGACAGCCTTGCTCAAAAGTAAGCTTAAAAAAAAAAGGTTTGCTGGACTTGTCTAAGAGCGATGAGCTACCACGTGATGGGGTTCGTCCTGACGGCTCGCTACATCCACACATGTATGGGCTGCTGATGTTCCTTTACGCCCTATGTTATCTATGGCCAGTTCTGCACAACATGAACTGGCCAAATGGTTGCGTGAATTGTTACGACCAATTTTGACCAAGTTTTCCACACGCATGGTGAAGAGCTTCTTCACATTTGTGAAGGCCGTACAGGACTTGCATATCGAAAGCAATGCTGTATCCATGTGCTCATTTGACATTGCTATCCTATTCATCAATGTTCCACTTAAGGAAGTCTTTGATATTTGCTGCAGCACTATATCATGGCATCTAGACCTAGCACCGTTACATGAATTGAACTATGAACTCAGCAACATGCAGTTGAGTTCAATTTTAATTATACCATTTATGCCCAAATAGATGGTGTTGCGATGGGATCCCCTCTAGGGACAGCTTTCGCAAACATCTTTGTTGGGTTCCATGAGAAACGTGTCTTCAATGGAATGACACCTAACCTCCTACCCCTTGCATATTTCCGATATGTGGATGTTACGTTTGTTATATTTAAATTCACAGCTGCGTGTGATAATTTCCTTATATGTCTTAACGGGCTCCATCCTGTGCTCAATTTACCTTTGAACAGAGCAGTCAAATGAACTCCCTTTCCTTGATGTACTAGTTGAGAAATCTGCCAGGGAGTTCTCTACCACAGTCTAATGCGAGACTACCGTTGCTGGTTAGTATACGCATTGGGATTCTTACAGTTCCACACGCTATAAGATTGGTCTTATAAGCAATCTTGTAAATAGGGCCCAAGCCATTTGCTCACCATGCAAGCTTGATGCTGAAATAGGGCACATCAAAGGCACCCTGCAGGACAATTATCACCCTGATCGGATCATTTTGCGCTGTAAATCACGCAAACCAATGAACAGGCCTCAGGCAGTCACTTTCGGCCCTGAAAAGTGCCCAGTCTACCTCAGAAGGGCAAGGTATCTCAAAAACTTGAGCAACGGGTGAGGCTAGCTGTTTCACGCTGCTACTATTCAGTAGTAACACGAGTGAGATTCGCCACTAACAGGATGCTGCCATCAAGCTAAAAAGACGTTCTGCCTATCACACAAATGAGTGATGTGGTATATGAATTCCAGTGTCAGTGTGATGCTAGGTATGTAGGCCGTATGTCCTAAAGACTTGCAGATTGTATCAAACAACATACTTACAGAATGTGGAAATTGCTAGCAATAGGGATTGTCCGTCCCTAACTGCCCTTGAGAAAGTGATGGTGAATTGTCTTCTTGAATTGCTATAGTTCATTGAATGGTTTTGATATGAACATACTAACAAGGAGCAGGAGTACGCCATTCTGCCCCTTGAGCCTGCTTCGCCATTTAATAAAATCATGGCTGATCTGATAGTAACCTCAAATCTGCATCCGGCCTACCCCTGAAAACCTATCAGGCTCTTGCTCACCAAGAATCTATCCACCTCTGCCTTAAAAATATTCAAAGATTCTGCTTCCACCACCTTTTCAGGAAGAGTCCCAAAGACTCTCGACCCCCTGAGAGAAAAATTTTCGCCTGCTCTCTGTTTTAAATGGGTGACCCCCTATTTTTAAACAGTGACCCTTAGTCCTAGATTCTTCCAAAAGAGGAAACATCCTCTCCATGTCAAGACCCGTCAGGATCTTATATGTTTCAATCAAGTCAGCTCTTAATCTTCTAAACTCCAGTGGATACAAGCCTGATCTGCCCAATCTTTCCTCAAAAGACAATCCGCCCATTCCAGGTATTAGTCTGATAAACCTTCTCTGAACTGCTTCCAACACATTCACATACTCCCTTAAATAAGGTGACCAATACTATAAACAGTACTGTACCATAGATGTGGTCTCATTAGTGCTCTATATAACTGAAGCAAAACCTCCCTACTTTTGTATTTAATTCCCCTTGCAATAAATGATAACATTGTTATGATCCCAGCTGAGGTTACCCCTGGATAAGCCTGATCCCAGAGTGAATCCAGTTTGACACATAAGAACAAAGAACAAGGAAAAGTACAGCACAGGAACAGGCCCTTCGGCCCTCCAAGCCTGTGCCGATCATATTGCCTGTCAAACTAATACATTTTGCACTTTCGGGGTCTGTATCCCTCTATTCCCATCCTATTCATGTATTTGTCAGCTGCCTCTTAAACACCACTATCATACCTGCTTCCTCCTCTGGCAGCGAATTCCAGACACTCACTACCCTCTGCGTAAAAAACTTGCCTCGCACATCTCCTCCAAAGTTTTCTCCTCTCATGTTAAATCTATGTCCCCTAGTAATTGACTCTTCCACCCTGGGAAAAAGCTTCTGACTATCTACTCTGTCCATGCCACTCATAATTTTGTAAACTTCTATCAAGTCGCCCCTCAATCTCCGTCACTCTAGTGAGAACAATCTGAGTTTCTCCAACTTCTCCTCATAGCTAATAACCTCCAGACCATGCAGCATCCTGGTAAACCTCCTATGCACCCTCTCCAATGCCTCCATATCCTTCTGGTAATGTGGCGACCAGAATTGCACGCAATATTCCAAGTGTGGCCTAACCAAGGTTCTATACAGCTGCAGCATGACTTCCCAGCTTTTATACTCAATACTCCTGCCAATGAAGGCAAGCATGCCATATGCCTTCCTGACTACCTTATCCACCTGCGTTGCCACTTTCAGTGACCTGTTGGACCTGTACACCCAGATCCCTCTGCTCATCGATGCACTTAAAGGTTCTGCCATTTACTGTATAATTCCTACCTGTATTAGACCTTCCAAAATGCATTACCTTGCATTTGTCCGGATTAAACTCCATCTGCCATTTCTACGCCCAAGTCTCCAACCGGTCTATATCCCATTGTATCCTTTGACAATCCTCTTCACTATCTGCAACTCCTCCAACCTTAGTGTTGTCTGCAAAATTACTAATTAGCCCAGTTACATTTTCCTCCAAATCATTTATGTATATTACAAACAGCAAAGGTCCCAGCACTGATCCCTGCAGAACTCCACTAGTCACAGCTCTCCATTCAGAAAAGCACCCTTCCACTGCTACCCTCTGTCTTCTATGACCAAGCCAATTCTGTATCCATGTTGCCAGCTCACCTCTGATCCCGTGCGACTTTACCTTCTGTACCAGTCTCCCATGAGGGACCCTATCAAAGGCCTTACTGAAATCCATGTAGATAACATCCACTGCTCTTCCATCGTCGATCATCTTTGTCACTTCCTCGAAAAACTCAATCAAGTTAGTGAGACACGACCTCCCCTTCACAAAACATCCTAACTTTTAATTTGTTTGTTTAGATACATGGAGAGTGGCCATTGAACAAAGTCACTGGAGTCAGCTAATGAACTTCTAACAAAAGAATAAATCGTTTAAACAAGAAAAGATGAACTGTATTACAATACTCCTTCACTCGCAAGTATACTTTTACAGATATATATATAGATTGTAAGGATAACACAAGCTACAAAAGCTATTGCATACTCTAATGTTCACAGTAAGTACACAATCCACGTACCAATGGGTAACCTGTGGTCTGACACACCACACTCTGAAACCAAGTGAAAGAGGAGGTGGCAGCATAGTGGTATTGTCACTGGATTGGTAATCCAGACACCCATGGGAATGCTCTGGGGACCTGGATTCGAATCCCACCACCACAGATGGTGAAATTTGAATTCAATAAAAATCTGGAATTAAAAGTCTGAATCCATTTTTGATTGTCGTCACTAATAGTGGTTCCTTTGCTCATTAATAATGGTCCCTTTAGGGAAAGAAATCTGCCATCCTTATCTGCTCTGGCCTACATGTGACTCCAGACCCACAGCAATGTGGTTGACTCTTTAAAAGTCCTTTGAACAAGGGCAATTAGGGATGGGCAATAAGTGCTGGCCTAGCCAGTGACGCCCACATCTCATGAATGAATTTTTTTAAAAAGCCACCTCAAACAGATGCTATGGAACTTTCCTCAACTCCCCCCAGACGCTTGTCACACCGTGAGCCAACCAGTCTCACTGACTCTGTCTTTCACATAAGGGTTTCCAATCTCCACTTCTTCTGGAATCCTCTCTCAAATCAACGCTTTCTCTGCTGATTGTAATTTTCCTGAGTTCCTCCCTCCCTTCCATTTCCTGATTTATAGCTGCTTTTGGGATGTTACTTGTATCCTCTATAGTGAAGACTGATGCAAAATACCTGTTCAATTCATCTGCCATTTCCTTGTTTTCCATTATTAATTCTCCAGACTCACTTTCTATAGAACCAACACTCACTTTGTTAACTTGTTTCTTTTTAAATTATTTATAGAGACTCTTACTATCTGTTTTGTATTTCTGGCTAGCTTCCTATTGTACTCTAATTTTTCCCACCTTATTAATATTTTAGTCATCCTTTGCTGTCCCTTATATTCTGTCCAATGAAGAACATGGACAGACAATATAAAACAAGGGGTGCCATTTTGAAGGGGGTGAATGAGCAGAAATACGTGGGTGTATATATGCATAGAACATTGAAGGTGGCAGGACAGGTGGAGAGAGCAGTTAATAAAGCATATAGTACCCTGGGCTTTATTAATAGAGGCATAGAGTACAAGAGCAAGGAGGTTATGCTGAATTTATATAAGACACTCAGACCTCAGCTAGAGTATTATGTACAGTTCTAGGCATCACATTAGAGGAAGGATGTGAACACATTGGAGAGAATACAGAAGAGGTTTACAAGAATGGTTCCAGGGATGAAAAACTTCAACTATGAGGATAGATTGGAGAGGTTGGGACTGTTCTCCTTGGAGAGAAGGTTAAGAGCAGTTCCAGTCTGACATCACAGAATCACAATGCAGAAGAGGCCCTTTGGTCCATTGAGTCTGCACCGACATGTCTTCCTTCTTCCTTAACCGAGGTTTCCCACCCACGGTGGTTGACAAGGCCCTCAACTGTGTCTGACCCATCTCCCCCGCCTCTGCCCTCACACCTTCCTCTCCCTCCCAGAACCAGAACCCAGACCCTTGTCTTCACTTTTCACAGGATCATCCTCCGCCATTTCTGCCAACTCCAGCATGATGCCACCACCAAACACGTTTTCCCTTCACCCTCCCCCACCCCCGTCGGCATTCTGTAGGGACCGTTCCCTCTGGGACACCCTGGTCCACTCCTCCGTCACCCCCAACATCTCAACCCACTTCTACGGCACCTTCCCATGAAATCGCAGAAGGTGCAACACCTGCCCCTTTACATCCCCCCCACCCCCCAACCATCCAAGGGCCCAAACACTCCTTTCACTTCACTTGCATATCCCTCAATTTAGTCTACTGCATTCGCTGCTCCCAATGCGGTCTCCTCTACATTGGAGACACCAAACGCAGACTGGGTGACTGCTTTGCGGAACACTTTCGGTCTGTCCGCAAGCATGACCCAGACCTTCCTGTCGCTTGCCAGTTCAACACACCATCTTGCTCTCACGCCCACATGTCCATCCTTGGCCTGCTGCAATGTTCCAGTGAAGCCCAACGCAAACTGGAGGAACAGCACCTCATCTTCCGACTAGGCACTTTACAGCCTTCAGGACTTAACATTGAATTCAACAACTTCAGACCATAAACTCGCTCCTCCATCCCCAACCCTTTTTGATCCCCCTTTTTTCTATATTCATTTTTATTTTTAAATTTTTATTTATTTTTTTCCACTTATTTTCATTATTATTTTAAACAATTATTTCTATTTTTATTCATTGTTTTACGCCGAGCTTTTTTCCCACCACCGTCCCCTCCCCACCCCCCCACACCCTCACTAGGGCCATCTGTCATTTTCCATCATGCTTACCCTGGTCTGGCCATTATCACATTCTGCTTTCCACTCTCAGTGTCACCATTTCTACTTCCTTTAGCCGGTACCACCACTATTAACAACCCTTTGACCTTTTGTTAATGACATCTTTTGCAATCTCTCCTTTGCCTGGACTTCTATCCAGCTTCACCTGTTCCACCCCCCTTACACCCTATATATTTCACCATATTTCTACTTCCCTTTAGCTCTGAAGAAGAGTCATATGGACTTGAAATGTTAACTCTGTCTTTCTCTCCACAGATGCTGAGTTTTTCCACCATTTTTTGTTTTTGTTTAAGGCTAAGAGGAGATTTGATAGAGATGTTGAAAATCATGAGGGGGCTGGACAGAGTAGATAAGGAGGTGTTCCCACTTGTGAAAGGATCAAGAACGAGAGGGCACAGATTTAAAGTGATTTGCAAATGTGACATGAGAAAAAGCTTTTCCACACAAGTGGTTCGGGTCTGGAATGCACTGCCTGGAAGTGTGGTGGAGGCAGGTTCAATCGAGGCATTCAAGAAGGCATTAGATGATTATTTGAACAGAAACAATGTGCAGGGGCATGGGGAAAAGACAGGGCAATGGCCTCCTTCTGTGCCACTAAAATTCTGTGATTCTGGCATTCCACCTATCTTTGCACAATTACATACTTTTTCTTTAAGTTTGATACTATCTTTAACCTTTTTAGCTAACCGTGGATGGTGTGTCCGTCCCTTCGACTTTTTCTTACTCGTTGGAATATATCTATTCTGTGTATTCTGAAATATCCCCTTAAATATTTGCCATTGCATCTCTATTGACCTTCCCTTAACCTAATTTGCCAATTCATTTTAGCCAGCTCCACTTTCATGCTCTCATAATTGCCCTTATTTAAGTTTTAAAATATAGTCTTGGATCCACTCTTCTCTCCCTCAAACTGAATGTAAAATTCAAGCATATTATGGTCGCTGCTACCTAGGGACACCCTCACTATGAGACCATTAATTAATCCCATCTCGTTGCACAATACCAGGCCTAGTACAGCCTGCTCTCTGTTTGGCTCCAGAACATGCTGTTCTAAGAAACTACCCTGGAAACATTCTATGAATTCCTTACCTAGATTACCTTTGCCCATCTGACTTTTCCAGCCTACATGTAAATTAAAATCTCCCATGATTATCGCCGTGCCTTTCTGACAAGCTATTATTTCTTCCAATTATTTCTTCCTTTATGCTCAACCCTACCATGTGGTTATTATTAGGGGGCCCATACACAACCCCCACAAATGACTTCTTGCCTTTACCATTTCTCATCTCTACCCAAATTGTTTCCACATCCTGATTTCCTGAACTTAGGTCATCCCTCTCTATTGTGCTAATACCATTATTAACTAAAAGGGCCACCCCTCCACCTTTTCCTTGCTTCTTGTCCTTCCTAAATGTCCTATACCCTTTAATATACAGGTCCCAATCCATGTCCTCCTGCAACAATGTCTCTGTAATGGCTATCAAATCATATTTATTTATTTCTATGTGCACTCTCAGTTCATCTGTTTTGTTTCGAAAGCTTAGTGCATTCAGATACAAAGCATTTAGTTTTATCCTTTTATTCTTTTTATAAACTTTAGCCTCATCTGTTGATTTACTGTTAGATTTATGCTCTCTATACCTTCCTGTCACAGTCTGTTTTTCACTTCCTGTAATAATACCTTTCTCTTTTTGCCTTGTCACTACTCTTTGATTTACTGCATCTTCCCAAATTTGTACCCTTGCTCCCACTATTTAGTTTAAAACTCTCTCTACTTCCCTAGTTATGTGGCTCACAAGAACATCGGTCTGGGCATGGTTCAGGTGTAGACCGTCCTAATGATACAGATCCCACGTTCTGCGGTACTGCCGCCAGTGCCCCATGAACTGGAACCCACTTCTCCTACACTGGGCTTTGAGCCACGCATTCATCTCCCTGATCTGATTTGTCCTATGCTAATTTGCATGTGGCTCAGGTAATAATCCAGAGATTATGCCCTTTGAGGTTCTGCTTCTTAATTTGCTGCCAAGCTCCTCATATTGACTATGCAGAACCTCCTCCTGCCTATGTCATTAGTACCAACATGGACCAAGATGACTGGGTCATCCCCCTCCCACTGTAAGTTCCTCTCCAGTCCCGAGCAGATGTCCCAAACCATGGCACTGGGCAGGCGACACAGCCATCTGGACTCTAGCTCTTTGCCACAGAGAACGGTGTCAATCGCTATGAGTATGTTGTTCCATACTACCACTACATCCCTTGTAACTCCCCATGCTTGAATGGCTTCCTGTACCATAGTGCCATGACCAGTTAGCTCATCCACCCTGAGAACCCACTTTCATCTAAACAAGCTGAAAAAATCCTCAAACCTGTTGGACAGTTGCAAGGGCCAAGGCTCCTGCACTCCTGTCCTCTGGGTCCCCTTACCTGCCTCATTGCAGTAACACTCTCCTGTCCCTGACCACTGACCAAATCAGAAGACTCCATCCTAAGGGGTGTGACTGCCTCCTGCAACAAAGTATCCAGGTAACTTTCCCCCTCCCTGATGAGCTGCAGTGTCTGCAGCTCGGCCTCCAGCTCAATAGCTCAGAGCCAAAATTCCTGCAGGTGCAAACACTTACTGCAGATGTGTTTGCCCTGAATCACACCGGTATCCAGAAGCTCCCACATCCTGCAATCGCAGCACATCACCTGCCCTGCCGTCCCCAATATGTATTTATTAATTAATTATAATTAATAAAGCTTACACTTCCCAATAGGTTTGGCACTGCCAGTAAACTTTACAATACTGATAAAACAATATAGTACTTATAATACTGATAAAACTAATATACCAGGTACTGGTTTACCTGCTCCTTCTGCTGCAGCAAAGTGGAAATCAAATACTGGGGACTGAAAAAGAGTAGATGGGAAAAAAAGCACTTCCTCCCATCCTTTACCAAACTCTCCACTCAGCACACTTCACTTCTTGCAAGTAAACCTTACTTAAAGCACCTCTTTCTCCCAATGCACCTAATTCCTACTTTGAACCAAATTCCCAAATATACTCACTCAGTCTCTGTCTCACTCAGGCCAAAGTCTCCCCTCTGTGACTGTGCACCTCTTACTCCAACTGCTACAACTGAATTGCTTACTAAGGTATTTCAGAGGGCAGTTAAGAGTCAACTCGACTGCTGTAGGTCTGGAGTCACATTTCTGACAGATTGGGTAAGGATGGTAGGTTTCCTTCCCAAAAGGACATGAGTGAATCAGCTGGACTTTTGCAACAAACTGGTATTTCCATGGTCACCATTACTGATAGTAGCTTTTTATTCCAGATCACCTTAATTAACAAAATTTCAATTCCCCAGCTACCATAATGGAATTTGAACTCGGGTCTCTGGACACAACATTATGTCAACTGTTATGGTAGTCATTTTACTACCGTTTTTCGGTACTAAACCAATTTAGAAGCGCTTTATATCTAGAGGGCTAGAATATAAAGGGGGAGAGAGTTTTATTTACACTGTGCAAGGTTAGTCCATGTCTGGAGCATTGTATATAATTCTGGACACCTGATCGAAGAAAGATATATCCGTTGTGGAAGGAATGTAGCTCAGATTCACCAGAATGCTACCAGGGCTCTTGTCGGACATTAATCACACCAAGGCATCATTAATACGTAGAAACCCCATTTATTACTTGTGCACAAGGGAGACAGCATACAAAAGAGCTACTGTACAGTCTCGTAGCAGAATACACACAGACCTGTTAAAAGCATTTTTACAGCCAATCAGTAAATTTTGCACAAACCTATCCGCTTATTTGCATAAGTTAACTGACTAATCCATATTTCAGTAAATTTTCATTCCCAGCACAATAGACGCAAATGCTTATCACAATCCTGATTACATTGGCCTGAGAAAGAACAAAATAGAATGTTTTAGGGCTCATCCTACAACTGTGGTCAGACAAGATGGTATTGTTCTCAAGGCTGCAGTATTTTTCTCTTAGGCCTAGCCATATAATTCAACTTCTCCATTAACCCTCTTAGCACTAAAGGGGTTCCCTATAGTTGCCTAGGCCACCACACTTCCCCCCTTTTGTCCTACAAGGACAATCCACCAATCTTAGCCAAGTTCTATGTATCCTGGTTGCCGGGCTTCATCCTCAGTGGGGTCCTGATTCCTGAGGAGAGGGAGGGAATAGATTGCTGGCTTGCCACCAGGACTCTGGAGGTTCTGTAGTCGGTAGACAGAGCGGATGCGGCAGGTCTGATTGAGCTGCAACGCTCGCAGGGCCAGCAATGCGGGGCAACCGGACTGATTTTTGTAATTGCAAGGCCCAGATTCTTCAGTGTAGTAGCCATTAGAGGTCCAAATGGAGGTGGAATTATCTGAGGTGAGATTGTATGATCGTTGGCAATCACACCCACCCACGTTAAAGTATGTGAGACTATCCTCAGATCTCGGGACCTGCGAAAGACATACCATCTCATTGGCCTTGCATTCCCAAAAGGTGGTCTTAGGACCAGACTGGTTGTGGAACCGAAATCGGCCCTCCTGGTAGTTATAATCAGCAAGGTAGGCACAGGAACCCAATGGCAATTCGCCCACCCGAGCACTACCCTTGGTATAATTTCTCCTGACGCATAGCCAGGCCAGCCCCTTAACAACCACAAATGTGGGCTCCCATCTCCAAATTGGCATTCGATGAATGAGGGCCCCTGTATTGCCTAGGGACCATGTGGAATCTGAGGGGAAAGCCAGAAAATGCATCTCTGAGGAGGAGGGGTTAACAGGAAAATGAGTACAAATCGAACATTTAGTTCAATTAATGCTACGGCCTGCATTCGTTGAACCGCAGGATTGGTAGTCCATGGCAAGGACCATGCAGGATAGGATCCAAATCAGAGTCAGCATTCTGACGGCTCAGTTAAAGTTCCTGCACAAGCACTTCCGCCTGAGGTCAGCGTCCGCTTGACGTGCGATGCGTGGATCCACAAGGGTCATCCTTCAACTCTCACGGCCGTATGGGTGGTGAGCAGGACTTGGAAAGGTCCCTCCCATTGAGGTTCCAAACAGTTCTTTCTCCTGAAGGTCTTTACCAGGACGAGATCCCCAGGCTGTTATTGATGGCAGTCTTCAATGGTAGGCTTTTTCTGAGCTTCTACTACCTGCGTATGCAAGCTTTTGAGAGAATTAGTAAGCATTATACAGTATGTAACCATTCCCTCATCCATAGCGTGGATGTCCATTTCCCTAGCAGACAAAGGTGGTGCCACTGGGAGGCGCATAGGACGTTCCATTACAACTTCATAAGGGGAAAGGGAAGTGGTACGGTTAGGGTGAGAGCGCATAGTCATGAGCGCCAAGGGTAGAGCTTCAGGCCATTTCAAACCGGTTTCTTCACATAATTTAGCTAGTTTGTTTTTCAGAATACCGTTTTGTCTTTCCACCGCCCAAGTAGACTGGGGGTGGTATGGGCAGGAAAGGTGATGGTTGCATTGTGAGGCCTTCGGCAGTTCCTTTATCACTTTAGCGGTAAAATGAGGCCCATTATCACTCGATAAAATCTCTGGTATCCCAAATCTGGGTATATATTCACGTAACAACAATTTTGCAACAATAACAGCATCATTTCGTCAGGTGGGATACGCCATCGTGAGAACAAACATACTATAAATAAAACATAATTATATCCCATACATTTAGGCAGTTGTATAAAGTCCATTTGTAGGTGTACAAACGGGTCCCATGGCTGGGTTCCCGTACCAGCAGTCACTGTGGGCGTCTTGCCTGGGTTGTGTCGTTGGCAAAGCAGACATTGTGAAGCTATTTTAGCTGCCATGGCGAAAAACCCAGGCGCAATCCACATCTGCTGTGCCATTCTGTTCATCCCCCTTTGCCCCAATATTTTCTACTCTATATAATGTCCTGCCGGGTGTTGACATGGGAATGACAGGTATTACTAATACAATGCCTATTAGCATATTACTATTCACTATACATTCAACATTCATTCTATATACACATGTCAAACCTCTGAGCTGGCAACCGGTCAAGTCATGATTCTTGTGTCGTGAGAGATTCAATAAATGCTCATTAGTTACCCATAAAGGGACTACCCCTTCATTAATCTGTCTTAAATTTTCTCGGGCTTGTTCCAGTGCCCAAGATCCATAGGTGCTGCATAATCATTTCTGCTCGCTTCGTCTGAAATATCTTTCCCTGTTTCAATTAATTTATTGATAGTCCCCGCATAACTTTCGAGCACGGTAACCAGGCTTTGGATTAACTGTGTCACGTCCTGGTCCGTATCTAATTGGGTATCCTATATCCCCTGTCCCCGCTCTAGAATCTCCTTAAGCTTAAAGCTCAGGGTACAGACCTTCTGGTCAACAGTTGCCAGGTTCTGAATTAACCACTGATGTCTCTATATTGAATATCATAGCGGCATCATTTATCAGGCTGCGCTTAACGCGGTTCCCTCCCAAGCCTGATCGCATCCCGCCATTGAACTGAACTGCTTCAGTCATCAATTGGCGCGTCAGAGCTGTATAGAGTGCTTGGGTATGGGTTGAGCACCACTGGGGCAGGACGACACCGGATACATTCAAGACTACGGGTACCAGCTCATGGTGTACATTATCATACAAAACTTCTGATTAACCAGTACCAAACCATTCGTTGGTCTTGGATGCATAGTACGGACAAGATGGGTCAGTCGGTGTGGTTTGAGGGGCTTCAATTATCTCTACTCGGACTGTGGAAGTAGATTTGGCTGGGTAGTGGCGGACCTCCCATGCCCGATCTGAAGCAAACCCTTACTACAATTTGAAAGCACTTGTTCTCCTACTGTTACATTTATCATTCCCCGTTGCGTGTCGCATTCGGCACTGTCCATGCTGTACCAAAGTTCCTCATGCGGTGCGGGATGAGCATTGATGATCCCCGACCTTGTTGCCAGTACTGAAATGCCCACGACCAGGATTGTAAATCTGTGGAGACATTAACATCGGCTCCCATTCTCATATCTACAAGTGCGCATGTATCACCTGTCATAATTACCTCGTACGGTCCATGCCTGTTCGCTCCGAGCTCACCTTGATCATCACCTTATTCCCCACTTGGTCCATTGTTGCTCTTTGGATTTGCCTGTTTCACCCTTAATCACCTGTTGGTCTCTGACTTTCTCCCTTAACTCATGCAATTGCTTACTTAATTCCCTTACCTAGTCCATATTTTTCCTTTCAGTGGCCCTACATCTCCTCCTCCCACTAAAATGCCTTCAGGTAATTGCATGGCCCTTTCTGTTATCAATTCAATGCAGTGAACCTGGTAGTCCTATTTGGTGTAGCCCTAAGGTGCATCAGAATGCTGAGCAATACTGTGGCCCAGCTGTTGCCTGTCTCCTGAATTGCTTAGGCTATAGATGTTTTTAAAGTTCAGTTCATCCTTTCCACCGTCCCTGGACTCTGGGGGTGGTAAGGAATATGGAATTTCTGTTGAATCTCCATAAGATTACACACCTCTTTGATGACACTCCCTGTGAAATGAGTTCCCTGATCTGAATCCATCTGGGTAGGCACTCCCCACTCCTTCCAGTTTACTCTCTCCTGCTGCTGTCTCATGTCAGATCTCAATTCCTTAAACAACTCTACAATGCACCTTCTTATCCTATCTTTCAATGGCTCAGTATCTTCACTTCCAGTGATGGTTCTCTCTGGGAACCGCTTAACTCTGCCTGTCATCAGGGTGTTAATCCTGTGGTCTTACTTTTTGTAGCTCACAGGCACATTAATATAATCAGTAATACGTCTATTTAGCCTTTTTCCAGCTTTCCCTTTACCTATATCCATATTGTGGTAAATTGTTGTTAAGTATTATTATTTCTCCTTACATTTCAATCCCTGAACTGCAGATTCCACATAGTTTTACCTCTAAGTTTTTTTTTTTCTGACCAAGATCATCCTAAGATTCTCTTGAGTTCAGTTTCTCTATTGTCTTGATCGTTTATAATGTTTCCTTACTCTTTAGGCAGTTCCAATGCCTCAGTTGATGGCCAGATTAGCAAATTAATTTCCCTTAAAACTGTTTGTACATTATATCCTCTTTCCCTAACTCATTCTCCTATTTGCCTCCTACCATTTTACACATGCAACAGCTACCATCTTATCTTATAAAAACAAAAAGCTAAAAGCTACTGCAGATGCTGGAAATCCAAAACAAAATAAAAACAGAATTACCTGGAAAAACTCAGCAAGTCTGGCAGCATCGGCGGAGAAGAAATCAGTCAACGTTTCGAGCCCTCATGGCCCTTCAGCAGAACTGAAGCATAGTTTCAACAAGGGAGAAATATAAATTGGTTTAAGGTGGGTGGGGGGGAAGAGACATATTGAGGGTGTGGTGTGAGCAGATAATCAAAAGATGTCAGAGACAAAAGGGTCAAAGAGGTGTTGAAGGTGGTGGTCTTTGTCTGAGAAAAGTGCTAATTAAGAATGCAAGACAGGATATTCAAAGTACAGCTCTAGTGGGGGTGGGGTGGAAAGACTAAAGGTTTTAGTTTTAGATTTAAAAATAATGGAAATAGGTGGGGAAAGAAGAATCTATATAAATTATTGAAAAAAAGGCGGGTGGGGGGGGGGAAAGAAACGGGGTGGGGATGGGGGGAGGGGAGTTTAAGATCTAAAGTTGTTGAATTCAATATTCAGCCCAGAAGGCTGTAAAGTGCCTAGTCGGAAGATGAGGTGCTGTTCCTCCAGTTTGCGTTGGGCTTCACTGGAACAATGCAGCAAGCCAAGGACAGACATGTGGGCAAGAGAACAGGGTGGAGTGTTAAAATGGCAAGCGACAGGGAGGTTTGGGTCTTTCTTGCGGACAGACCGCAGGTGTTCCGCAAAACGGTCGCCCAGTTTGCGTTTGGTCTCTCCAATGTAGAGGAGACCGCATTGGGAGCAACGAATGCAGTAGACTAAGTTAGGGGAAATGCAAGTGAAATGCTGCTTCACTTGAAAGGAGTGTTTGGGCCCTTGGACGGTGAGGAGAGAGGAAGTGAAGGGGCAGGTGTTGCATCTTCTGCGTGGGCATGGGGAGGTGCCATAAGTGGGGGTTGAGGAGTAGGGGGTGATGGAGGAGTGGACCAGGGTGTCCCGGAGGGAGCGATCCCTACGGAATGCCGTCAAGGGGGGTGAAGGGAAGATGTGTTTGGTGGTGGCATCATGCTGGAGTTGGCGGAAATGGCGGAGGATGATCCTTTGAATGCGGAGGCTGGTGGGGTGATAAGTGAGGACAAGGGGGACCCTATCATGTTTCTGGGAAGGAGGAGAAGGCGTGAGGGAGGATGCGCGGGATATGGGCCGGACACGGTTGAGGGCCCTGTCAATGACCGTGGATGGAAAACCTCGATTAAGGAAGAAGGAGGACATGTCAGAGGAGTTGTTTTTGAAGGTAGCGTCATCAGAACAGATGCGACGGAGGCGAAGGAACTGAGAGAATGGGATGGAGTCTTTACAGGAAGCGGGGTGTGAGGAGCTGTAGTCGAGGTAGCTGTGGGAGTCGGTAGGCTTGTAATGGATATTGGTGGACAGTCTATCATCAGAAATTGAGACAGAGAGGTCAAGGAAGGGAAGAGAAGTGTCAGAGATGGACCATGTGAAGATGATGGAGGGGTGGAGATTGGAAGCAAAATTAATAAATTTTTCCAGGTCCCGACGAGAGCATGAAGCAGCACCGAAGTAATCATCGATGTACCGGAGAAAGAGTTGTGGGAGGGGGCCGGAGTAGGACTGGAACAAGGAATGTTCCACATACCCCATAAAGAGACAGGCATAGCTGGGGCCCATGCGGGTACCCATAGCCACACCTTTTATTTGGAGGAAGTGAGAGGAGTTAAAGGAGAAATTGTTCAGTGTGAGAACAAGTTCAGCCAGATGGAGGAGAGTAGTGGTGGATGGGGATTGTTGGGGCCTCTGTTCAAGGAAGAAGCTAAGGGCCCTCAGACCATCCTGGTGGGGGATGGAGGTGTAGAGGGATTGGACATCCATGGTGAAGAGGAAGCGGTTGGGGCCAGGGAACTGGAAATTGTTGATGTGTCGTAAGGTGTCAGAGGAATCACGGATGTAGGTGGGAAGGGACTGGACAAGGGAAGAGAGAAGGGAGTCAAGATAACGAGAAATGAGTTCCATGGGGCAGGAACAGGATCGTGTCAGCCTGTTCCTGCCCCACGGAACTCATTTCTCGTTATCTTGACTCCCTTCTCTCTCCCCTTGTCCAGTCCCTTCCCACCTACATCCGTGATTCCTCTGACACCTTACGTCACATCAACAATTTCCAGTTCCCTGGCCCCAACCGCTTCCTCTTCACCATGGATGTCCAATCCCTCTACACCTCCATCCCCCACCAGGATGGTCTGAGGGCCCTTAGCTTCTTCCTTGAACAGAGGCCCCAACAATCCCCATCCACCACTACTCTCCTCCGTCTGGCTGAACATGTTCTTACATTGAACAATTTCTCCTTTAACTCCTCTCACTTCCTCCAAATAAAAGGTGTGGCTATGGGTACCCGCATGGGCCCCAGCTATGCCTGTCTCTTTATGGGGTATGTGGAACATTCCTTGTTCCAGTCCTACTCCGGCCCCCTCCCACAACTCTTTCTCCGGTACATCGATGATTACTTCGGTGCTGCTTCATGCTCTCGTCGGGACCTGGAAAAATTTATTAATTTTGCTTCCAATCTCCACCCCTCCATCATCTTCACATGGTCCATCTCTGACACTTCTCTTCCCTTCCTTGACCTCTCTGTCTCAATTTCTGATGATAGACTGTCCACCAATATCCATTACAAGCCTACCGACTCCCACAGCTACCTCGACTACAGCTCCTCACACCCCGCTTCCTGTAAAGACTCCATCCCATTCTCTCAGTTCCTTCGCCTCCGTCGCATCTGTTCTGATGACGCTACCTTCAAAAACAGCTCCTCTGACATGTCCTCCCTCTTCCTTAACCGGGGTTTTCCATCCACGGTCGTTGACAGGGCCCTCAACCGTGTCCGGCCCATATCCCGCGCATCCTCCCTCACGCCTTCTCCTCCTTCCCAGAAACATGATAGGGTCCCCCTTGTCCTCACTTATCACCCCACCAGCCTCCGCATTCAAAGGATCATCCTCCGCCATTTCCGCCAACTCCAGCATGATGCCACCACCAAACACATCTTCCCTTCACCCCCCTTGACGGCATTCCGTAGGGATCGCTCCCTCCGGGACACCCTGGTCCACTCCTCCATCACCCCCTACTCCTCAACCCCCACTTATGGCACCTCCCCATGCCCACGCAGAAGATGCAACACCTGCCCCTTCACTTCCTCTCTCCTCACCGTCCAAGGGCCCAAACACTCCTTTCAAGTGAAGCAGCATTTCACTTGCATTTCCCCTAACTTAGTCTACTGCATTCGTTGCTCCCAATGCGGTCTCCTCTACATTGGAGAGACCAAACGCAAACTGGGCGACCGTTTTGCGGAACACCTGCGGTCTGTCCGCAAGAAAGACCCAAACCTCCCTGTCACTTGCCATTTTAACACTCCACCCTGTTCTCTTGCCCACATGTCTGTCCTTGGCTTGCTGCATTGTTCCAGTGAAGCCCAACGCAAACTGGAGGAACAGCACCTCATCTTCCGACTAGGCACTTTACAGCCTTCTGGGCTGAATATTGAATTCAACAACTTTAGATCTTAAACTCCCCTCCCCCCATCCCCACCCCGTTTCTTTCCCCCCCCCCACCCGCCTTTTTTTCAATAATTTATATAGATTCTTCTTTCCCCACCTATTTCCATTATTTTTAAATCTAAAACTAAAACCTTTAGTCTTTCCACCCCACCCCCACTAGAGCTGTACTTTGAATATCCTGTCTTGCATTCTTAATTAGCACTTTTCTCAGACAAAGACCACCACCTTCAACACCTCTTTGACCCTTTTGTCTCTGACATCTTTTGATTATCTGCTCACACCACACCCTCAATGTGTCTCTTCCCCCCCACCCACCTTAAACCAATTTATATTTCTCCCTTGTTGAAACTATGCTTCAGTTCTGCTGAAGGGCCATGAGGGCTCGAAACGTTGACTGATTTCTTCTCCGCCGATGCTGCCAGACTTGCTGAGTTTTTCCAGGTAATTCTGTTTTTATTTTGTTTACCATCTTATCTTGTTCAGGTTGCCTGGAGAGACTTTAAAATAAATAAAATATTCTCATAACTGTTTTAAAAACAGAAATCAGGTATTGACATGTTTTGCTTCCTTCTTCTCAAACATTTTATTGTCTCAAAAGTAACCCACTAAATTGTGTCTGACCCGTTTCTTTTAGAATTATCCCAGATTCATTAACTCAGCCAAAAATTGGATTTCTGCCAAACTTTGTCAAGGTCTTGAGCTTAGCTTCATATTTTGGGAACAGATTTTACAAATACAAAAGCTTGCAGCATTTGAATTAGTGCCAATTGTTATCAAATGGATATATCCGTTGTGGAAGGAGTGTAGCTCCGATTCACCAGAATGCTACCAGGGCTCTCAAAAGATAGTTTATAAAGAGAGATTACATAAACTGGACTTACATTCCAAGGAATGTCAAAGGTTGAATGGTGAGGTTTATAAGATTTTGGAAGTAATTGATAGGATGGATAGAGAGAACTGGTGGGGGAGTTTGGGACAAAGAGACATAACCTTAAAATCAGAGCCAGAACATTCAGGAGAGAAGCTCTTACAAAGAGTGGTAGAAATGTCAAACTCCCTCCCACAAAAAGCAGCTGAAGCTAGCTCAATTAATAATTTTAAATCTGAAACCGATAGATCTTTTTCTAGCTAAGAATGCGTTGCCAAAACAGGAAAATGGAGTTAAAAATGGACCATCCATGATCTCAATGAATCCGAAACAGGCTCGAGAGATTTAATGACCTAATCTTGTTCCCTGATAAGGTATTGGATCATGATGAGGATAGTTATAGGCTTTTAGGTAACATAGACATGATGGTAAAGTAAGCAAAAGGATGGTGGATGGAGTTCAATGGGGAGAATTGTGAAGTGATGTGCTTTGAGAGGATTAATATAGAAAAACAATATATTATAAATGACATGGTTTGCAAAAGTCTAGATGAGCTGAAGGATCTTGGTGCCCATAGGCACAAATCCATAAAATTGCAAGTTGATAAGGTGATTAAAAAAAGCATACGGATTACTTGGATTTATAAATAGAGGCATAGAATATAAAGGCAGAAAATCATTCAAGAACTTCATAGAAAGCACTGGTTAGGATAATTTTGGTCACCTTGGCCTTAGAAAGGGTAGAGAGGATGTTTAGCAGTATGTTACCAAGGATGAGGGACTTCAGTTATGACAAAAGGTTAGGACTGTTCTCCTTGGAACAGGAAATGTTAAGAATGACATATTAGAGGTTTTCAAGGTGACGATAAGTTTTGAGTGGATTAATAACGAGAGGGGTCATGGATTCAAAATCATTGGAAAAAAATCTATTGAGGTGTTGAGGATAATGGCCTACAGCTTCTGACCTTTGGAGAACCCCCAACCTCCTTTTAACGGGTCCCCACGTAAGGGTGGCATGGTAATTGCCCAGGTAGTTCAAACATCGGCTGGGTAATTACTGGGAACCATCTGAAACTCCAATTTAAATTGCAAACCAAAATAGCTACCCAGGAAAAGTTAGAAGAATGAAAACCACTTCTAACTCGTGGGTAACTATAGTGCTGCCCCCACTCCGCCCCAACTACCCCACTGGCCGTCCATGACCACCCACCTGAACCCATTGCAACCCCAGATCACCCTCCCGCCCCACTGACTACCCTCCTGAGCACCCTTCCACACCCGCCCCTGCCCCTGCAAACCACCACCCCCACCGCCGCCGCCCACTTCGCCCCGACTACCCTCCTGACTACTCCTGGAGCCTTGATTATCCTTCCAGTTAACCCCCACCTCCCCAACTACCCCCACAGGTCCCCCGGCCTCACCCCAATACCCCACCCCCCCACCCGGCTATCCTCCTGACTACCCCCTAAGCCCCTGACCCCCCCACCTATGGGACCTCCCAACTACCTCCCCACCCCCCTTTCTGATCACACCCCCCATGACCGCACAACCATCCCCACTGATCACCCACCCCACTAACCATCCAACACCCTCCACTGACCATCCTACCCCCTTGGCCTATCCCTTCCCCCCCGCCACTCACATTACAGTTACCTTCCCCCCCAGTATCTCAAAGTTGCTGGACATTTTACAGCAGCCAATGCCTTAAAAATGGGGCATGTCTTCCTTCTGTCTGACTCTGCTAGACTTGACCGAAGGCCTTGTGAACCCACTTTTCTCACCCAGCCTGAATTGGAAGCTTGGACGAGAAAGGTGCAACTATATTTTAGTGTAAGTAAATAGGAGTGGAGTAGCAATTGACTGTGACTGTCACTCCACAGAAGTTATGGCCCAGTATTTTTCACTTAGAGTTGTCAGGATCTGATGCACTCTAGCTAAAAAGATGATGAAAGCTGATTCTGTAAATTTTAAAAAAGGTTGGACAGGTATTTGAAAATCAGGGATTTACAGGTTTGTGGACAACATGCAGGAATGTAGGAGGAAGCATGAATGCTCCTTCAAAGAGGCAACACAGGCACAAAGGACTGAAATAACCTCCTCCTATACTGAAAATTTGTATGATTCTATGTACACCCGAAATCACTGAACTCCACTCCTACAAACTTCAGTGGGATTTTGTACAAGAATTGCATTTCAGTGAAGTCTTCAGTATGTACTTATCTTAAGAAACTTTACTTTTCCCAGATGTCATTGTTTTGCGTTCAATGACTGCAGTGCTTTCTCAGTTGTATGTCTTTATCAATTGTAAATTGAATCAGTTGTAAAAATGTCTGCTTACAGAGATTCCCTCATGGCAGAGGTCATATGACTACAGCAAGCCAGATAGGACATGTAGTGATGTTGCATTTCAAAACCCAAACAATCATGTTTTCATCACAATTTTGTGCCAACCTTTTCACATGATAAGTCCCTATGTCTAGAATCAATAGAGGAAATTTGTGCCCTCTCTCGTGGAGTGTTTGAAGGCGGGAATGGGATTTAATCGGGTGGGAGGGTGGTGTGCTAGCACCCTGCTGTCTTCCTCCATGGAGTCTCCAGGAATTTAAGGAATTCTCCAAGAATCCAGGAGAGAAGTCATCGGACATTAAAAATGATTGGGGCTTTTTGTCATTTTCTTTCAATATTTCTCCATCAGATTTAAAAATGGAAAAAAATGGCTGTTTGGCTGACAGTCTAGTATCATCCTATTGGGTAAAGAGTCTTTTTGCTTTCCAATTGACATAGGATAGTGGTACATCACGAGGATGGATGTGTTGGCTGATGAGTGGCTGCAGCGTGACGGCAAGTCATGTGAAGAAACCTCCAGCAATACATTTAATCATAATTTAATCACATTTAATCAGTTTGTCAAGGAGTTCCTCATGGCATCTCTACAAAAACAACTTGCGTTTATATGAGGCCTTAAGGTAGAGAGGCTATGAGTTTTAAAAAGGAAATTTCAAATCTTAGGGCCCAGGCAACTACAAGTATGGTCACCGACATTGATGGAGCAGTGGAAATCAAGGATGCGCAGGAAGTCAGAATTGGTGGAGAGCAGGAATCTGGGAAGGATGTAGGGCTGGAAGAGATTGCATAAGTAGGAAAGGGCAAGACCATGGAGGGATTTTAACACAAGGATAAGAATTAGCTTGATGGATTCCTTGTACAGAATTCAGTGAGTTTCCATTTGGACCTTTAACATTCTCTGAGTTTGTAGTCCCTAGGAGCTGAAATATTAATATTTTTACACAGGAGATTTTGGAAGTGTCTTTGAACTTGATTATGTAATTCCTACATACTGTTTAACACAAGTGTTTCATTTTAATTTCTAGAGTGAACCATGAGTAATGTGGAGGACAAACTTGAGCAGATGATACCATGAAGAAAAGCTCACAGGTCCCCTATCACCAACTACCAAGTAAGAATTATGTATAATGTCTTGTATTTATTAACTTTGCATAATGGAAATGAATTGTTTGCAATATGGATGACTTTTTTGTACCAAATCAAAATTCGGGTTATTAGAGGTTGGAAGCAGGTTAACAGGATAAAAAAGCCTTATTGAAAAAGAATGTGCTTAAAAAGAGCCAAAGAGCAGAAAGACAATCTGTTTGTGTGCTGTTATGATGAACATGTCTTCATAAAGGAATTCACAGATAAATTCAGCTGTCCTCAGTGGGCTGTATCAAAATCTCAAAGTCTGACAGAATGACTATTTTCTCAAGTGAGGCTGGCAGTGGCAATTTTTAATATCACGTTTTTCTTGGAGTGGTCATAATTTCAGGGCATCGTAATTGTAAAAGAAATGGATTGCATTACATGGGAGTTAAAAAACTTTAATCAATTGTAATAGTGTTGGTACTTAAAAAAAAAAACAGTCAGCATCAATCATGATTGTACCAATGTTAAATCTTCCACCAATTGACTAAACAGTTGCCATATGTTTTGTGCAACTTTGCACTGATGGTTTTGTGTATATTGTGGCTTCCTAATGGTGTCTCCATTGAGATATTATTGTTTAGTAGTTCTGTTGAATAGCGATGTATTAGTATATTAATTATTATGTATCATTGCTACATTAAGGTCCACGTTGTCTGGTATTTTCCTATTCCAAATGGATATTGTTCGCCATTTGAATGCCAATGATCTTATGGGTGATTTTACCTTCACGTTGTTATGCGAGTCATGCCCCTTCAGCAGTGTGTGACTTAGACTTGCCTTCTGTCAACTACAACACATCTTCATAAATGTGACATGGTTTTCACTTTGATCAAAAACTTAGGGCTGAGACTGTGTGGGTGAGACTAATTATGGTCTTTGGGATCTCCTGAATTATTGCTCAGAGCAATAATTGGGACATGATGAAAATGTGGAACGGTGCTTGGAATTTGTTGCATTTGCCAGGTGTTAATATGTTTATTTATGTTCAGTTTATTTAGAATTAAACCTTCCACATTCTCTGTATTTTTTTATTCTTTCATGGGATGTGGGCATCGCTGGCAAAGCCAACATTTGTTAGCCATCTGTAAAAGACATTAGTGAACTAGATGATAGTTTCATAATCCCACCATTACTGAATCTAGTTTTCAATTCCAGATTTTTAAATTAATTGAATTTAAATTCCACAGCTGCCATGATGGAATTTGAACCAGTGTACCTAAGGTATTAGCCTGGGCCTCTGGATTACTAGTCTTGTGACCTTGTCAATACCCTATGCCACTTTCTCCCCGCTGTAGTGGTTGTGAGCGTTTCCCTCCATTTTTTTCCTGCATTTTTGCGCTGTTATTTGGTGGACTATAGCTTGTTTGCAGGTCTCTTTATCTTTACCATCACTCATCAGTGTATAGAGTAGAATTTAGATCTGCAGAGGTTTTCTCTACCTTATGACTTACAAAGCCACAGCAGTCAACATAGCGGGTCATTCAAACACCGTGGCCCAGAATCTGCAATTGTTCCTGTATGCATCAGCTGAAAAGTGTTTTGCCTACAAAATTGCTGGAAGTATACACTAACAATGGTGAAGTGAGGGCAAGAGGGATAAAGACTGAAAATGCTGGAGATATTCTGCAGTATTGGCAGCATCTCTGGAGCAAAGGAAAAGAATTAACATTTCAAGTCAATGTCCCTTCATCAGAACTGGCAGTACTTTGAGGTGCAACAGTTTTTAAGCAAACGAGGGAAAGAAGGGAGGGGAGGAAAGAACAAAAGGGTTAGAGTGGAAGGCAGAAGACATTAAATGACAAAAGAAAGATAGTATAAGGCAAAAAGAGACAGTAATGGGACAATTAAAGAAACAAAGGATGTCTCTCAAGGAGGTGTAAATATGAAAAATGTAATCATTACCAAAAACTGCCATCTGGTTACCTAGGATCTTGGCAAATGACAAGGTCAACAGAGTGTCTTCTTAAACAAAGAGGTTAAAGATTGAGAGCTAAACATACATACAAACTTGCGAAATAGGAACAGAAGTAGGCCAATCGGCCCCTCGAGTCTGCTCTGCCATTCAATAAGATTATGGTTGATCTGTTTGTGTTTTGAATTCCACATTCCCACCTACCCCCAATAACCTTAGATCCTTGTTAGGCAAGGGAATCAGTCCACCTCTGCCATAAAAATATTCAAAGACCCCGTCTCCTCCACCTTCGGAAGCAGAGAGTTCCAAAGTCGCACAATCCTCTGAGAGAAAAAAATTCTTCTCATCTCTGACCTAAAAGGGTAACCACTAATTTTAAAACAGTTCCTCTCTGTTCTGGACTCACCCACCAGAAGAAACATCCTTTCCACATCCACCTTGTCAATACCATTCAGGATCATATCCACTTAATCAAGTACCCCTCACCCTTCTAAACTCCAGCAGAAACAAGCCCAGTCTGTCTAGCCATTCTTGAAAAGACAACCCACTCATTCCAGTCTAGTAATACAAACAAAAAGCTTAAAGCTACTGCGGATGCTGGAAATCCAAAACAAAAATAGAATTACCTGGAAAAACTCAGCAGGTCTGGCAGCATCGGTGGAGAAGAAATCAGTTAACGTTTCGAGTCCTCATGACCCTTCGGCAGAACTGAGTATAGTTAGGAGAAAGGTGAAATATAAGCTGGTCTAAGGTGGGGGGGCGGGGGGAGAGAGAAGTTGAGGGTGGGGTGATTGTGGGGATAAGCAAGCAGTGATAGGAGCAGATAATCAAAAGATGTCACAGACAAAAGGATCAAAGAGGTGTTGAAGGTGGTGATATTATCTAAGAAAAGTGCTAATTAAGAATGGAAGGCAGGATACTCAAGGTACAGCTCTAGTGGGAGTGGGGTGGAAAGACTAACAAAGTTTTAGTTTTAGATTTAAAAATAATGGAAATAGATGGGAAAAGAAGAATCTACATAAATTATTGAAAAAAAAGGGGGAGGGGGGAGAAACAGGGTGGGGATGGGGGGAGGGGGAGTTTAAGATCTAAAGTTGTTGAATTCAATATTCAGCCCGGAAGGCTGTAAAGTGCCTAGTCGGAAGATGAGGTGCTGTTCCTCCAGTTTGTGTTGGGCTTCACTGGAACAATGCAGCAAGCCAGGGCAGACATGTGGGCAAGAGAACAGGGTGGAGTGTTAAAATGGCAAGCGACAGGGAGGTTTGGGTCTTTCTTGCGGACAGACCGCAGGTGTTCTGCAAAGCGGTCGCCCAGTTTGCGTTTGGTCTCTCCAATGTAGAGGAGACCGCATTGGGAGCAACGAATGCAGTAGACTAAGTTGGGGGAAATGCAAGTGAAATGCTGCTTCACTTGAAAGGAGTGTTTGGGCCCTTGAACGGTGAGGAGAGAGGAAGTGAAGGGGCAGGTGTTGCATCTTCTGCGTGGGCATGGGGAGGTGCCATAGGTGGGGGTTGAGGAGTAGGGGGTGATGGAGGAGTGGACCAGGGTGTCCCGGAGGGAACGATCCCTAAGGAATGCCGCCAGGGGGGGTGAAGGGAAGATGTGTTTGGTGGTGGCATCATGCTGGAGTTGGCGGAAATGGCGGAGGATGATCCTTTGAATGCGGAGGCTGGTGGGGTGATAAGTGAGGACAAGGGGGACCCTATCATGTTTCTGGGAAGGAGGAGAAGGCGTGAGGGCGGATGCGCGGGATATGGGCCGGACACGGTTGAGGGCCCTGTCAACGACCGTGGGTGGGAAACCTCGGTTAAGGAAGAAGGAGGACATGTCAGAGGAGCTGTTTTTGAAGGTAGCGTCATCAGAACAGATGCAACGGAGGCGAAGGAACTGAGAGAATGGGATGGAGTCCTTACAGGAAGCGGGGTGTGAGGAGCTGTAGTCGAGGTAGCTGTGGGAGTCGGTAGGCTTGTAATGGATATTGGTGGACAGCCTATCATCAGAAATTGAGACAGAGAGGTCAAGGAAACCAGTCAAGTAAACCGCCTCTGAACTGCCTCCAACGCATTTACATCCTTCCTTAAATAGGGAGACCAAAACTGCGCAGAATATTAGAGATGTGCTCTCACCAATGCCCTGTATAACTGAAGCATAACATCCTTACTTTTATTATGAGAGGAATTGAACATAAAGGATGGCCTTCTTAATTACTTGCTATACCTGCATACTAACTTTTTGTGACTCATGTACTAGAACACATAGACCTTGGAATTCTGCAGCCATTCTCCATTTAAGTAATACTCTGCTTTTTTATTCCTCCTGCCAAAGTGGACAACTTCACATTTTTCCTACATTATACTCCATCTGCCAGATTTTTGCCCACTCACTCAACCTATCTGTATCTGTCTGCAACCTGCTTATGTCCTCTTCATAACATACTTTCCTACCTATATTTGTGTCATCTGCAAATTTAGCTACCATGCCTTCACTCCCCTCATCTAAATCATTGATATGAATTGTAAAAAGTTGAGGCCCCAGCATAGACCCCCGTGGGACTCTATTTGTCGCATCTTGCCAATCAGAAAAAGACCCATTTAGGCATACTCTGTTTTCTGCCAGCCAGCCAATCTTCTATCTGTGCTAATATGTTACCCCTACACCATGAGCTTTTGTTTTCCACAATAACCTTTGTGTGGCACTTATCAAATGCCTTCTGGAAATCCCAAGTACAGCACGTCTACAGGTTCCCCTTTATCCACAGTACATGTTATTCCTTCAAAGAACTCCAATAAGTTGGTTAAACATGATATCCCTTTCACAAAACCAAAAACAAATATCTTTCCAATTATCTTAAGCTTCTCTAAGTGCCCAGCTATAACCACCTCAATGATTGATTCCACACATTCCCCACAACAGATATCAAGCTAACTTGCCTATAGTTTCTTGTTTTGTGCCTCCCTCCCTTCTTGAATAGAGGGGTTATATTTGCGCCTTTCCAGTCTGATGGAACCTTTCCAGAATCTAGGGAATTTTAGGAAACTAACACCAACACATTTATTACCTCATTAGCCACCTCTTTTAAGACCCGAAGATGAAGTCCATCAGGACCCGGAGACTTGTCAGCCCGCAGCTCCATCATTTTGCTTAGCACTGCTTCTCTAGTGATTGTAATTTCACCAAGTTCCCCTCTCCCTTCACCTCCTGATTTAGAGCTATTACTTGAATGTTTTTTGTATCCTCTATAGTGAAGACAGAAGCAAAATATTTGTTCATTTCATCTTCCTTTTCCTTATTACCTACTATTAACTCCCCACTGTCACTATTTAGAGGACCCACACTCACTTTATTTACTCCTTTCCTTTTTCAGATGTCTATAGCAACTCTTGCTATCTGTTTTTACATTTCACGCCAGCTTCCCCTCATACTTTAATTTATTTCTCCCCATAGAGTCATATAGGTCTACAGCACAGAAAAAGGCCCTTCGGCCCCTCGAGTCTGCGCCGGTCAAACAAGGACCTAACTATTCTAATCCCATTTTCCGCACTAGGCCCATAGCCTTGTATGCCATGGCATCGCAAGTGCACATCCAAATACTTCTTAAATGTTGAGGGTTTCTGCCTCTACCACCCTTTCAGGTAGTGAGTTCCAGATTCCCACCACCCTCTGGGTGAAAAAATTCTTCCTCACATCCCCTCTAAACCTCCTGCCCCTTACCTTAAATCTATGCCCCCTGGTTATTGATCCCTCCACCAAAGGGAAAAGTTCCTTCCTGTCTACCCTATCTATGCCCCTCATAATATACACCTCAATCATGTCCCCCCTCAATCTCCTCTGCTCCAAGGAAAATAACCCCAGTCTATCCAATCTCTCCTCATAACTAAAACTCTCCAGCCCAGGCAACATCTTGGTAAATCTCCTTTGTACTCTCTCTCTAGTGCAATCACATCCTTCCTATAATGCGGATTCCAGAACTGCATGCAATACTCTAGCTGTGGCCTAACCAGCGTTTCATACAGTTCCAGCATAACCTCCCTGCTCTTATATTCTATGTCTCGACATACACACCAAGGTCCCTCCAATCCTCGGTACTTCCCAGGGTCCTACCATTCATCGTGTATTCCCGTGCCTTGTTTGTCCTGCCCCAGTGCATCACTTTACACTTATCCGGATTAAATTCCATTTGCCACTAATCAGCCCATCTGACCAGCCCGTTTATATCTTCCTGTAATCTAAGGCTATCCTCCTCACTATTTACCAACCCCACCCCACCTTGCAATTTTCATGACAGCCACGAACTTACTGATCAATCCTCTTACATTCAAGTCTAAATCGTTTTATATATGCCACAAACAACAAGGAACCCAACACCAATCCCTGTGAAACCTCACTGGACACAGGCATCGAGTCACAAAAACACCCCTTGACCATCACCCTCTGCTTTCTGCCACTCAGCCAATTCTGGATCCAATTTGCCAAATTGCCTTGGATCCCATGAGCTCTTACCTTTGTTTCCTTTATTTTACCTGCCAATGTTTTTTCATGCCCCCTTTTTGCTCTCCTAATTTCCTTTTTAAGTTCCCTGATTAACCTTTTAGCCATTCTCTGCTGTTCTTTATATTCTGACCAATTATCTGACCAGCCTGCACTGTCTGGCACACTGATCTTTGCACTGTTATATACTTTTTCCCTAAGTTTGATGCTTTCCTTAACTATTTTAATTAGCCTCAGATGGTGGGTCCTCCCCTTAGAATTTTCCATTGTACTACTTATTCTGAGTATTCTGAAATATCCCATTAAATGTCTGCCACTGTTCCTCTATTGATCTATCCCTTTGTATCCCAGTTCACTTCAGCTGGCTCAGCTTTCATGCCCACATTGTTGCCCTTATTTAAGTTTAAAATACTAGTCTAAGACCCACTCTTCTCCCTTTCAAACTGGATGTAAAGTTCAATCATATTGTGGTCGCTGCTACCTCGGGGCGCCTTCGCTCTGAGGTCATTAATTAATTCTGTCACGTTACACAAAATCAAGTCTAATATAACCTGCTGTCTGGTTGGTTGCAGAATGTACTGCACCAAAAAACTAATTGGAAAATATTCTATGAAGTAGCCTCATCCAGGCTACTACTGTCAGTCTGATTTTTCCAGTTTATCTGTAGATTAAAATCACCCATGAATATTGCTGTCTTATTATCACAAGCACCCAATATTTCTGTATATTCAATATTTCAATATGTCTGGCACACTGACCTCTATCTCGCAGAGGCTGAGCGTCAACTCGCAGACACTTACTCCTACCTCCCCCTGGACTATGACCCCATCACTGAACATCAAGCCATTGTTTCCAGGACTGTTACTGACCTCATCTCCTCTGGAGATCTTCCTTCCACAGCTTCCAACCTCATAGTCTCCCAACCTCGGATGGCCCGCTTCTACCTCCTACCCAAAATCCACAAACAGGACTGTCCCGGCAGTCCGATCGTGTCAGCCTGTTCCTGCCCCACAGAACTCATTTCTTGCTATCTTGACTCCATTCTCTCTCCCTTTGTCCAGTCCCTTCCCACCTACATCCGTGATTCCTCTGACACCCTACATCATATCAACAATTTCCAGTTCCCTGGCCCCAACCACCTCCTCTTCACCATGGACGTCCAATCCCTCTACACCTCCATCCCCCACTGGGATGGTCTGATGGCTCTCTGCTTCTTCCTCGAACAGAGGCCTGAACAATCCCCATCCACCACTACTCTCCTCCGTCTGGCTGAACATGTTCTCACACTGAACAATTTCTCCTTAAACTCCTCTCACTTCCTCCAAATAAAAGGTGTGGCTATGGGTACCCGCATGGGCCCCAGTTATGCCTGTCTCTTTATGGGGTATGTGGAACATTCCTTGTTCCAGTCCTACTCCGGCCCCCTCTCCGGTACATCGATGATTGCTTCGGTGCTGCTTCATGCTCTCGTCTGGACCTGGAAAAATTTATTAATTTTGCTTCCAATTTCCACCCCTCCATCATTTTCACATGGTCCATCTCTGACACTTCCCTTCCCTTCCTTGACCTCTCTGTCTCAATTTCTGGTGATAGACTGTCCACCAATATCCATTACAAGCCTACCGACTCCCACAGCTACCTCGACTACAGCTCTTAACACCCCGCTTCCTGTAAGGACTCCATCCATTCTCTCAGTTCCTTCGCCACCGTCGCATCTGTTCTGATGATGCCACTTTTAAAAACAGTTCCTCTGACATGTCTTTCTTCTTCCTTAACCAAGGTTTTCCACCCACGGTGGTTGACAGGGCCCTCAACCGTGTCCGGCCCATCTCCCGCGCATCCACCCTCACACCTTCCTCTCCCTCCCAAAAACATGATAGGGTCCCCCTTGTCCTCACTTATCACCCAACCAGCCTCCACATTCAAAGGATCATCCTCCGCCATTTCCGCCAACTCCAGCATGATGCCACCACCAAATGCATCTTCCCTTCACCCTCCCTGGTGGCATTCCGCAGGGATCATTCCCTCCGTGACACCCTGGTCCACTCGTCCATCACCCCCTACACCTCAACCCCCTCCCACGGCACCTTCCCATGCAACCGCAGAAGGTGCAACACCTGTCCCTTTACTTCCCCTCTCCTCACCGTCCAAGGGCCCAAACACTCCTTTCAAGTGAAGCAGCATTTCACTTGCACTTCCCTCAATTTAGTCTACTGCATTCATTGTTCCCAATGCAGTTTCCTCTACATTGGAGAGACCAAACGCAGACTGGGTGACCGCTTTGCAGAACACCTTCGGTCTGTCCGCAAGCATGATCCAGACCTCCCTGTCGCTTGCCATTTCTATTCCTCATCTCCACCCAAACCGATTTTACATCCTGACCTCCTGAACCAAGGTCATCTCTAACTATCACACCAGTGCCATTCTTGATCAACAGTGCTACCCCTCCACCTTTTACTTATCTTTCTGTTCTTCTTGAATAT
The DNA here is from genome assembly GCF_964194155.1 of Cetorhinus maximus. Lineage (NCBI taxonomy): Eukaryota > Metazoa > Chordata > Chondrichthyes > Lamniformes > Cetorhinidae > Cetorhinus > Cetorhinus maximus. Next base: position 158,524,616 of record NC_135881.1, read on the forward strand.
CATAACCCTCTCTATATTCAGGACCCAATCCTTGTCATCTTGGAGCCAGGTCTCCATAATATCTATCAGATCATAATTATTTACTTCAATGTGCACTATCAATTCATTTACTTTATTGTGAATGCTATGTGCATTTAAATGCAGAGCCTTTAGATTTGCCTTTTTGTTATCTTTGTAACATCTAGTCTTGACTATTGGTGTATGCTTAGGTTTTATCTCTCTGCCCCTTCCTGCTATTCTATGACCCTCGTTTCCCATATCACTATTATGGTCTCCTGCTTTGAATCTGCCCCTTGATTTGCTAGATCTACCCAAGCTTGATCCCTCGTCGCCCTTGTTTAGTTTAAAACTCTCTCTACTTCCCCAGTTATGCATTTTACAAAAACACACATCCCAACATGGTTCAGGTGTAGACCGTCCCAATGGTACAGCCCCCACTTTCCCCAGTACTGGTGCCAGTGCCCCATGAACCAGAACCCACTTCTGCTACACCAATCTTTGAGCCATGCGTTAATCTCTCTAATCTTATTTGCCCTATGCCAATTTGCACGTGGCTCAGGTAATAATCCAGAGATTATTACCTTTGAGGTTCTGCTTCTTAATTTTGTACCTAGCTCCTCATCCTGACTATGTAGAACTATGTAGAACCTCCTTCCTTGTCCTGCCCATGTTGTTGGTACCTACATGGACCAGGACGACTGAATCTTCCCCCTCCCACTGTAAGTTCATCTCCAGCCCTGAGCAGATATCCTGAACCCTGGCACTGAGCAGGCAACAGAGCCTTCTAGACCACCTCTCTTTGCTGCAGGGAACAGTGTCAACCCCCTCACTATACTGTCCCCTACTACCACTACATTCCTGTTTGCTCCCCCCACTTGAATGGCTTCCTGTACCATGGTCAGCCTGCTCATCCACCTTGTAGACTTCGCTTTCATTCACACAAGCTGTGAGCGCCTGAAACCTGTTTGACAATTGCAAAGCCTGGGGCTCCTCCACTCCCTGTCTGCTCGGTCCCATTACCTGCCTCACTGATGGTCACATCCTCCTGTCCCTCACTGCTGACCAAAACAGATGATCCTATTCTAAGAGGTGTGACCATCTTCTGGAACAAAGTGTCCAGGTATTTCTTGCCCTCCCTTATGCTGCATGGTGTCTGCAGTTCAGCTTCCAGATCAGTAATCCTGATCCAGAATTCCTCTAGCTGCTTACACTTCCTGCAGGCAGTTTTGTCAATAGTCGCCTTAGTGTCCGAAAGCTCCCACATTCCACAGCTGCAACATAACGCATGTCCTGCCATTTCTTATGTTATTGTTGTGGTATAAAGATGAGACCACTCAAGTCTGAGTTTCCAGTGTGCAAAGATTTTTTTCAAATATATGCTGGGAGCCTCGCTCTACAATGCGTCTCCCTAATAAAAAGGCTGCATAGCATATTTATATCTTTTAGTTATAGTTTTAGTTTACTATACTGCCTAGTACAAACTCCCGTTACGTACCTAATGAGCAGAACTATTCAGGCTGCAGATGTCTTTGTTATCTCACTGGGAGTTTGGAAATGCCTCGGTTCTAACATCTCCCAGTCTGTGCTCTTATTGCCCTAACATTTGTTTACCCATCCTGTGAAGGTCATTAAGATTTAGGAAGAGCTCTCATATATATTTGTGTAATCTTAAAGCTGTTAATGCATGTCTTAATATCAGTCTTAATATCGAATTATTTCAATTGCCCCCTTCAGTCCCTCCTTTTGGACCCCTGGTCAGGCACTACCTGGCCCAGGAAGGACATTCCCAAGAACCTCTGCCCAACAGAAACTCTAGGGATCCTACTAGAGTCTGGTGGGCTTTGGGTCTGCTACTCTACTGTTCTCTTATGGCTTTGCCTAAGTCCTACTGACCAAAGCAAGGTCCAGAACCATCATTTCATTAAATTGCAAAATCCTCATAATTTTTCTTGATTTTGTATCCCCTGGGAGGGGAGTTTCAATTGCAGTGGATACCGAGATATAGCCTTTATTGGCCAGCATTACCATCTGTACTGCTTGAGATGCCATCAGTCTCTGATAACAGCAAATACAGGGACTAACTATTAATTAACTATTAGGACCGCCACAGGTGCAATGGCTTATGCCACCCTCCCTATTTCCCACCAGTTATATTGCACTCTTGCCATCCTGGCCCAATTACTGGCTGAACCCTCCAATCTCCTAGCCTTTCCAGTGGCCAGATTCATCTGCATCTGCACCCCTCCTCTCGTGATTGCTTGACTGTTTTGTACCATAAACCTCCTGATAGTGATCAGGGCCTTTTCCAATGCCACCTGAGCCATTCGACCTGGGGTGTCATTGATGTTTAGCGTAGCATCCCACCATTGACTGAATACATTGCAAGCAGGGCCCTCACTGGCTATGTGAAAGTCCCCCACAGAAAAAAAGTCAGTGATCTGTAAGTAGAAAGTATGATTATTGTCACACTCTATTCCTCCATATATGAGTACAGTCCAGTCCATTAGAAAGCACCACTGTGTGGGGGAGATTTGAACTGCCTTGAAGACCTCTTCAACTGACACCAATGTGGTAGAATCGTTAGTGATGGGTTTCAGGGTATTATAGGAACAGATGACGTAATGCTGCGATACAGTGCGACATTCTCGTGTTGTCATTAGAAGGGCGCCATTCTGCCCAGGGACTGTATTACCCATGGGATTCAACCTGGTTCACCCACCCATACTTTACCACTCCCAGGGGTTCAAATTGATATCTCCCCCCAACTCCGATATATTCCCTTAGTATGTTCCTGTGGTATACTCATCAGAAATTTTATTGCGTCTCCCTAGCTTCCTGACACGGGCTGTGTAGCTACTAATTCCTGTCATTCTTCCTGTAAATTGATAAGATCTAATTTCTCCACAGCTTGTTATATTCTTCGAGGCGATGTACCAAATCTTATCTCTTCAATATCTGACCTAACATTATCTATCAAGTCCCGAGCCAACATGCCACATGCCCTCCCTTTAGACTGTATTAATGATCTTTAATCCCTCTAATATGCTCTCCCCTTGAACTTGTTTAGCTGCATTTTTATTCAGTTCCCTGCGCTACAAATTGCTGTCCTTCTGCAGTCTCCTTTGCTACCTGGGAGGCATAAGTGCTGTAACTTTTGTTTTGCCCAATCAGCCAATAAGGCCAAGATGAGGTTGGTCAAATTGTGGGTCACTTCCAGCATACCCTTTGTAACATCAAGTAATATTAGTTTGGGTTTCCCAAATGTAATTATCCCATCCAGGGGCGGTGACATGGTGGCTGGGCACTTAGTGGGTTTCTGATACCTGCAGGTTGACAAATTAAAGCATCTCGTATCACTACAACCAAGCCAATTAACAACATTTATACATTGCCTTTGACAATATTGTTCCTTTAATCCTGACTCCCAAACAAATGGGGCAGATTAGTCCATCCCACCATAATGTTCAGTCCGGTGTTGGACACAGATACCACGCCTGAACTGGTGTTGTACACTCCCTTTATGTCCATGTTTCCAGCTCTGTCATTAGCATAAAAGTAAGGGCAATGTTACCTGAGTCAGACTGTCCCCTTTCGATAATATAACCTGAATAACATGATGACTACCAGTAGTGACTCTATGAAAAATCCAAATGCTCGGTTTCCTTATCCTCTCTCTGCTCCCGTCTTTAGATTGCTGCACATATTGTCCTGGATCCAGACAGGTGGCTTTATTGGTGTTCAAGGTGGGCACTTCCCATGTTGCTGTTATTTTTAAGACTGTGATTGCTGCTGCTGTCCTCCAGATTGCCATTGCTGTGACAATTTGTATGAAAGAAAATAGTTAAACGAGCTGCCGGTTGGTTTCCTGCTGACAAAAACAGACTGAAACATAAGGTTTCACCTGTAACCAATGCTTCCAAACATACACGTGTCACTAGTCACCATTATCCAGTAAGGTCCTTGCCATCACAGGGTAAATCCTGATCATTCCAGTGCCCCCTTAACCATTATCTTTCCTCTCACTACTGGCATGTCCTGGGGGAGCCGCTCCCCCTCACTTCTTTCCTGGTCCGCTATCTCCTGTGGCTGCCTTGCCTCAGACCTCAATTCCTTCAGCTATCTACACAACTCACCTTTCAATGGCCTAATATCTTCACTTCCAGTGGTGGTTCTCTCTGGAAACCACATAGCTCTGCCTGTCATCATGCTGTTAATCTTGTGGTCCTACTTCTTGTAGCTCACAGGACATTAATATGGTCAGTAATACATCCACTCATCCTTTTTCCAGCTCTCCCTTTACCTATATTCATCTTGTGGTAATTGTTGTTAAATATTATTTCTTCTTGCCCTTCAATAGTATCAACCAAAGATTCTTTATACTTCTACTTTATTTTTTTTTTACTCTCTCTGACCATGATCATCTTAAGATTCTCTTAAAGCCAGTTTCTCTATTCCTTGATTGTTTCAAAATGTTTCCTTATTCTCTAGGCCATATTAACCATTTCATGTCAAAAAGGATCTCTGTCTCTAGATCTTCACATATCTACCCCTGTGTGGTTCCAATGTCTCAGGTAATGGCCAGATTATCAGCTTCAGTCCGTACATTGTGTCCTCTTCTCCTAACTCTAACTCCTACTCTTAATCATTTCCTCATACTGTTTTACACATGTAATAGTTACCATCTTATCTCATTCAATTTATCTGGAGAGACTTTACAGTCCAATAAAGTATCCTAATAATAGTTTTAAAACAGAAATCAAACATTTCTATTTGATTCCAGACATAAACATGTTTTGCTTCTTTGTCTTCCTCCCCCTAAACAGCATTTTATTTTCTCAAAAGTAACCCACTAGATTGTGTCTGACTTTTCTTCTCATTTTAAAATTGTCCCAGTTTCAAACAGCAGCCTTTCAAGTAGCAGTGGGAGTGAAGGGATCTTTGCGGTTCCCACCTATAGGGGCAATCAAAACAACTGAAGCTCACATTACCTCTGCCCCTTCTTGTCACTGCTTATTAACCTCCCTAGAGGTACCCCTCTCTCTCCCTTTCTCTCCCCAGAACAAAAGCTTTAGTGGCTTACATCAATTTAATTTTTTTTCATCTTTTAAGTTATTTGCCAAAGATTCAGACAGGGACCCTTCAGGTCCCCAGTCTAAATTTTCATCTGCCAATCCAATTACTTCTGGTTAGGAAATGGTCCTTGCCATTTTACCCTGCCGTTTGTTAGGAAATGGTCCCACCTGTTTTACCCTACCGGTTAGGAAACGGTTGTTGCTCTTTTACCCTGCCAGTTCTTGTTCCCCTGGAAGCAATTATAATAATCTCTTCCTTCTTGTTTACCAAAGGAACCAAACTGTGCTTGTGGCACCATGCTACCTTTAGTTACTACACTCATAGACCCATATGCTGGTTCAGAGCCTCAGACTGACCTTTTCGAATGCTGACTGCATTATCTAATGGTGGTAGATGAATGTACTCACCCGTTCTCTTTCAATCTGGTGCCAGTGTCTGATATTGCGAGGATCCTGCCGACTATGATAATTGTTGTGGTATAAAGATGAGAGCACCTAAGTCTGAGTTTCCAGTAAGCAAAGGTTTTATTCAAGCATATGCTGGGAGGACACAGTCTGGTTCTACAGTGTCTCCCTGATACAAAGGCTACATAGCATATTTATGTCTTTTAGTTATCACATTTCACTATACTGCCTAGTAGAACCTCCAGTTACATATCTAATGAGCAGAATTACTCAGGCTGCAGATGTCTGTTATCTCACTGGGAGGTTGGAAAATGACTTGTGGTTGTTAGTTGGGTTCCCACAGTACCATACCCACCATGCCTATGTGTTGGCTTTATTTCCCACCATGCTTAGAAAGATCTCTCATAACTACACTTGTCTACTTTGTCTACTAATGTACATCTTATATTAGTCTTAATATTGAATTATTTCAATTACCCCACTTTATTAGTAATTAGTAAGTTTGCAGATGACACTAAGGTTGGAGGAGTTGCAGATAGTGAAGAGGATTGTCAAAGGATACAACGGGATATAGATCGGTTGGAGACTTGGGCAGAGAAATGGCAGATGGAGTTTAATCCGGACAAATGCGAGTTAATGCATTTTGGAAGGTCTAATACAGGTAGGAATTATACAGTAAATGGCAGAACCCTTAAATGCATCGACGGGCAGAGGGATCTGGGTATACAGGTCCACAGGTCACTGAAAGTGGCAACGCAGGTGGATAAGGTAGTCAGGAAGGCATATGGCATGCTTGCCTTCATTGGCAGGAGTATTGAGTATAAAAGCTGGGAAGTCATGCTGCAGCTGTATAGAACCTTGGTTAGGCCACACTTGGAATATTGCGTGCAATTCTGGTCACCACATTACCAGAAGGATATGGAGGCATTGGAGAGGGTGCAGAGGAGGTTTACCAGGATGCTGCATGGTCTGGAGGTTATTAGCTATGAGGAGAGGTTGGAGAAACTCGGATTGTTCTCACTAGAGCGACGGAGATTGAGGGGCGACTTGATAGAAGTTTACAAAATTATGAGTGGCATGGACAGAGTAGATAGTCAGAAGCTTTTTCCCAGGGTGGAAGAGTCAATTACTAGGGGTCATAGATTTAAGGTGAGAGGAGAAAACTATAAAGGAGATGTGCAGGGCAAGTTTTTTATGCAGAGGGTAGTGAGTGTCTGGAATTCGCTGCCAGAGGAGGTGGTGGAAGTAGGTACGATAGTGGTGTTTAAGAGGCAACTTGATGAATACATCAATAGTATGGGAATAGAGGGATACGGACCCTGGAAGTGCAAAATGTTTTAGTTTGACAGGCAATATGATCGGTGCAGCCTTGGAGGGCCGAAGGGCCTGTTCCTGTGCTGTACTTTTCTTTGTTCCCTTTTATTATTTAGTTAATTTAATTTAATTACTCACTTAATTAACTTAGAATACTTCCTATGTTTGCCACACCTCTTTCCCCTGTGCACTGAATTCCCATGTGGACCTAATTCATTACTCGGTCTCTGTCTCACTCCAGCATAGTCGTCTGTCCCCTTCCGCGCCCCTTATTGGCCATGTAATTTGAAAAGCCTATCTCTTTTATCGGCCCTCTGATGAGTCATTAGCTAGTTGAGCTTCCTGCTACAGTAATTAATGCTACTTGTACCAACCGCTTTCTGGTGATTGACAGATAACTGCCACTGCAGGCAATTCTCTGTTTAACCCAACTTGCTTGAAGGTTAGTACTATGTCAGATCTTGATTCTTAATCTATAGATAAAACCTGAAAAGGACTTACCAGAACTTACCACGTGAACCTAATTCACTACTCATTCAGTCTCTGTCTCACTTCAATGTAGCTGGCTGTTTCCTGTCTCCTGAGAAGAAGAATGAATTAGAAATCAAAACTTTATCCTTTTTACTAATTTTACAATGGACTTTCTGCTGGACCAAAAAAGAGGGCTGCTACAAGTCACATGACCACATGATTGGCCCTTTTTCTGGAAGCTGCCAACAGCAGTTACAAGAACAAAAGAATTCCACTCTCAGCCTGTGGAATCTCACACCTCATTGTACAGACCTCTTGTAATTGTGAAACCATTGAACCTGCAGATTGAAATTTGTTATGCCTGCAGAGCTGTTAACAGACTCACCTCACACCAGGTCCATTTCAAAAGGGGACATTAAAGAGACAAAGGAATTTCATTTGCATCTTGATTAGCTTATTCTTCTAGCAGAGTCAGAGGGCCTGCCTAAACAATGGCTTTCCAACACAAGACCCTCAATATGCATGGTAACTCTTTTAACATCTAGTGACTGGGGCATTATCAGTCCTGAAATCAAAGCCAGTTCCAGACATTGGATAAACATCCCTTTTGAAATCATTGTGGAATAAGAAGGTCACATGACTCAAGTTACCATTTTTTAAATCTCTATATTCCTTTAAGAACTGAGAAATCCTCACACTGCCGTTTTAACATCAACTGGAAAGGACCCCAGCACCTTGGCTGAGCATGCAGCCGGTTACCATCTCTCAACTCCTTGAAGCCTGCTTGATTTTAAAAGTCTCTGATCAACACCTGCCAAGTACCTAAGCACAGAGAGCCCATCGTACTGCAGTGTCCTTTGTTTCAAAGATTTTTGTATTGTTTCCTCCAGCCAGAAACTCATTGGGACTGAACCCCGACACAAAGGGAAACATTCTCTGGACTTTGACTTCTTGGACTCCGGAAATAAGGTTAACTAATATTCATTTCTGTGGTTCTTGTACCATTACTATCCATATTGTAGAACTCTCATGTCATAGCATACTTTAAAAATAATTCAAAACACCTTCTGCTTATGGACAGTTGGTGAGGGGAAAGAAGTACACTTTGCCTGTCTCTCTCCTATCCATAACAGTAGAGTGAATGATATGCCAGGCCATGAGGTTACAGATTGTGGTCAAATACAATTTTGTTGCTGCTGATGACCCACTGCGCCTCAAGGATGCCCAGTTTTGAGCTGCTAGATCTCTTCTGAATCTATTCCATTGAGCCTGGTGGTAGTGCCTCACAACACAAGAGACATTGCCATTGTGAAGTGGGGACTTCATCTCCACAATGACTGTGTAGTGTTCACTCCTATCAACACTGTCTTTCTCCTATTTTTGGGGAAGGGATCTCTCTTCAGCTCCTCACTGGCCTAACAATACATCAAACATTGCATTATTAAACAAACTTTCACTGTCCTGTGTCCATTGTGAAATTTCTGACTCTGTGACAAGCCTCCCAATTCCTCCAAATGCCATTTGAGCACCAGTCATGAGTCCACATCATTCCCGCTGCCGTGCACTCTACACCAAACCTGAAAGTAAAATGATAATGAGGGTGCTGAGTTAAATTGCCATGGGATATCAAAACCCCCACTTCCCGTGCACCTCTCAGTTAATATCGGGACCTTATTTTGTCATTTTCCTTTTACACATCATGCAATCTAACCAAGGCCCAGGGAGAGATATTATGGGCCCTGATGCTTCTTGTGTTTTTGGACCCCTTATTCCTCGCCCCTCTTAACCCTTCCCCTCAATCTTGCACGTTACGAATTTACAACTTGGAGCAGGAGTAGACCATTCAGCCCCTCGAGCCTTCTCTGCCATTCAATCAGATCACGGTTGATCTGATTGTGGGCTCATTCCACCTACCCCCAATAACCTTTGACTTCCTTGTTTTTAGTCCGGAATCTATCTACCAACGCCTTAAAAATATTTGTTGACCCTGCCTCCACCACTCTCCAGGGAACAGAATTCCAAAGATTCACGCCCCCCCTGAGAAAAAATTCTTCTCGTCTCTGTCTTAAATGGGAGACCCCTTATTTTTGAACTGTGTTCCCCTAATTCTAGTTTCTCTCACATGGGGAAACACCCTTTCAGCATCCATCCTGTGAAGTCCCCTCAGGACCTTACCTGTTTTGATAATATCACCCCTCAATCTTCTAAACTCCAATGGATACAGACCCAGCCTGTCCAAACTTTCCTTGTAAGATAACTCCACCCCTACCCTGGGTATCAGTCGAATGTACCTTGTCTGAACTGCTACCAATGCATTTAAAACCTTAAATAAGGAGACTAAAACGGTGTACAGTACTCCAGATATGGCATCACCACATCTGCGCCCTATACAAAAGTAGTAAAATATCCCTTTTATATTCCATTCCCCTTGCAATTTACACCAGCATTCCATTTGCCTTCCAAGTCACTTGCTGTGCCTCCATACTAACTTTCTGTGATTCATGTACCAGGAAAGCCAGATCCCTCTGTACCTCTGAGTTCTGCAATCTTTCTCCATTTAATAATGTGCTGATTTTCTATTCTTCCTGCCAACGTGGACAAGTTCACATTTTATACTCCAAGTGCCAATTTTTTGTCCACTCAACCTATCTATGTCCCTTTGTAGACTCCTTATGTCCTCTTCACAACTTACTTTCCGACCTACCTTTGTGTCATCAGCAAATTTCGCAAACATACACTCAGTCCCGTCATCCAAGTCATTCCTATAAATTGTAAATAATTGAGGCCCCAGCACTAGTCCCTGTGGCATTCCACTCGTCACATCTTGCCAACTGAAAAAGACCCATTTATCCCTATGCTATGATTCCTGTTAGCTAAACAATCCTCTATCCATGTTAATATGTTACCCCCTACACTTATTTCGCATAGTAAGGTTTGATATGGCATCAACAGGTTTGCCTTTATCATTGTTGCTTGTTACTTCCTCAAAGAACTCCAATGAATTAGTCCAAGATATTTACCTTTCACAAAACCATGTTGACTCTGCTTGATCATGTTGAGATTTTCGAAGTACCTCGCTATAATAATAGATTCTAGCAATTTCTCTGTGATAGATGTCAAGCTAAGTGGCCTGTAGTTTCCTGCTTTCTATCTCCTTTTTCTTTTCTTGAATAGAGGAATCACATTCACTATTTTCCAATCTAGTGGGGCCTTTCCAGAATTGAGAGAATTTTGGAAGATTAAAACCAATGCATCTACTATCTCATCAGCCACTTCTTTTAAGACCCTAGCAGTTCAAGAAGGCAGCTCACCACCACCACCTCAAGGGCAACTAGGGATGGACAATAAATGCTGGCCCAGTCAGCAAAGCCCACATCACGTAAAATGCTCTGAAGAAGGGCCATACGGACTCGAAACGTTAACTCTGTTTCTCTCTCCATAGATGCTGTCAGACCTGCTGAGTTTTTCCAGCATTTTCTGACTTTGTGCTGAAAGTTTGAGGGAGAGAGGAGTGGATCTAAGCCGAATGTTTTAAATTTAAATAAGGACAATTGTGAGGGCATGAAGAAAGAGCTGGCTAAAGTGAACTGGGAAATTAGGTTAAGGTATAGGCCAGTAGAGATACAGTGGCAGACATTTAAGGAGATATTTCAGAATACTCATAAAGATACATTTTAGTGAGAAGGAAACAGCAAAGAATGACTAAAATATTAATAAGGGAGAAATTAGAATACAAGAGAAAGTTAGCTAGAAATATAAAAACAGATAACAAGAGTTTCTACAGGTATTTAAAAAGGAAAATAGTAAGTAAAGTGAGCGTTGGTCCTCTAGAGTAAGAGTCTTGGGAATTAATAATGGAAAATAAGGTAAGTGGCTGATGAATTGAACAGATATTTTGCATCTATCTTCGTTGTAGAGAATACAAATAACATCCCAGAAATCATTATGAATCAGGCAGTGAAAGGGAAGAAGGAGCTTTTTTTTTTACACGATGTGGGCTTTGCTGGCTGGGCCAGCATTTATTGTCCATCCCTAGTTGCCCTTGGGAAGGTGGTAGTGAACTGCCTTCTTGAACTACTGCAGTCCATGTGGTGCTTAAAGGGCACAGAGAAAATTATTAGAACTAAAAGCTGGCAAGTCCCAAGGTCCTGATGGACTTCTTAAAAAATTCATTCATGGGATGTGGGCTTCGCTGGCTGGGCCAGCATTTATTGCCCATCCCTAGTTGCCCTTGAGAAGGTGGTGGTGAGCTGCCTTCTTGAACCGCTAGGGTCTTAAAAGAAGTGGCTGCTGAGATAGTAGATGCATTAGTTTTAATCTTCCAAAATTCTCTCGATTCTGGAAAGGCCCCACTAGATTGGAAAATAGTGAATGTGATTCCTCTATTCCATAACAATAACTTGCATTTATATATTGGGCACAAAATGTGCTTAGATGGGTGCCATTTAGGGACCAAAATGGTGTCTGATGCACCCGCATAGACTTCTGTTACAAATTGCACCAGATGTTATCTTTGTGAGGATGTTAGGGCATGCACAGCAGTATGCAGAACAGGCAGATCATGACTTAATCAGTGTGTAACTTGACTTGACACCAGAGGTGCCATTTTGGAGTACAATACTCCAGTTGACACCTCCTTATTTTGTATCAGTAGAACTCATATTAAGCAACAAAAAGGACGAGCATTATTTAAACAGCTTAGTTGTTGGTTGATTGTTTCTGGCTGTTGTTATGATTCTATAACTCTTCATAGCCTTATGTTGTTTATGTTATATATTATGTTGCAAAAATCAACAGGGAGTGGTGTGGCAGGTGGTAAAGAAATTTTTGCCGACTTCAAGGCTTCTACACCAAACTAGTTGCTTCCAGACGTGGGTGCACTAATAGACCCTTGGAGTACAATGACTGGGAGAATGAGTAGAAGCCATACAGAAGAGGGAGGATAAGTGAGAGATGGGCTCTGAGCAGGAGGCCATGTTCACCCAGGGTGTTCAGAGAGCAATTCCCTCACCTGAACTTCAAGAAGAAAATGCCTGAAACATCTGCAATTCATTAACGACGTCCCTACTGAAATCTGTCACCGGCAGCCACAACTGCAACCCCAGAGTGGGAAAAAGACGACATTGCCAATGACTAACTGTGGGAATTAACATTTTTCATGTTGCTCTTATAGGTTGGAACTGGAGATATTTGGAATATCTTGCAATTTGCTGTCTACTGTTGCATAAGGAAAGTCATTGAACCCCTTCAATTTCAGGAGATTTAACTACATTTCATTCTTTTTCACGGACCAGCAGGCAGAGCAAGCACTTAGCTCTTCTAGAATTGCAGGCTTCCCCATGAAGCAGGGTGCTATAGACTGCACACAATTCATTTTGCAGGCACCTAATGTAAAGACTGCCATATATTGCAATCAAAGAGAATTCCGCTCCCTCAAGGTGCAGATGATGTGTGACCATAGCCAGTGAATCATGTAGGCCAAGGCCTGGTGTCCTGGCAGCAGTCATAATGCATTCATTCTGTGGCAGTCTACTGTGCCATATATATTTTGAGCCACCTTGGAAAACCAATGGGCAACAAGGTCTATCTGCTGACAAGCTGAAGGCTAATGACTTCAGAGAGCAAATCGCCATCATGAAGGGATAGCCATTTCCATGGTGAGCAGCTAAGGAGCATGAGCAGCAGGTGAAAGAGGAAGGGGCAGGCAATCTAGGCAGCCCCTTTCTTGCCTGGCTGTCCATGAAGAACTAATTGAATTGGAATGCCAGTGACCCCAAATGCCCATTCACCGATAGTCTTTCACCTTGCCTTACTTTACAGCCCTGAAGAAGAGTCATATGGACTCGAAACGTTAACTCCTTTCCTCTTTCCACAGATGCTGCCTGACCTGCTGAGTTTTTCCAGCATTTTATATTTTTATTTCAGATTTCCAGCATCCGCAGTATTTTGATTTTTTTATATTGCCTTTCTTTCTGTCTCTCACTGACCATCACATATTGACCACAATATAAAAATAAAAGCCACCACAAAATAAGCATTCCAAACAAAATTTATCAATGAAATTCCATCATACAACAAATGTACAATAACATCCCTTTTGCATTCCCTTAATCTCTATCTCTGCCCGTCCCAATGCTCCTACACCAGTGGTTGCAACATGGCTGGTGGAAGGCTGCTGACTTTCAGTGGAGGAGTCTACACATGGCCTTGGAGGACAACCTGGAGCAGCTCTGGGCCTAGAAGGCCTAGCTGCAGAATGCACACCTACCAGTTAACTGCCAAGCATTGTTTGAAATTTAAACAAGGGGGCTTGACCTTCATTGGTCAAGGCATTGTCCTGAGGAATGAGTTAGCAAATGGCTGTCACTTATTTTGTTTAGCTGAAACAGGTGCAATGTGTGTACATGTCTACAAAGAACAGGGCCCTATGTGTTAGGTTAATATATGTAGGTTCCCGCAGTACACGCAAGTGAACCACACCGCGAGCCCGACTGACTATCTTAAATTGGTTTTCAGCGTAACTCTTGGCACACCGAAGATTCTTTAACAAATGTCCAATTGCAGAATCACATCTAATGTTGGGCACTGTAATTTGAGTTTTGCAAACACGGACTGATTGAGTATAGTCCTACCCATTGTGAACAGTGGCTGGGACATGCTGTTTGATACAATTCGCCAATCTTTGGGACATTCACACTGGCAATGGAATTCATATACCACATGACTCATTTGTGTGCTAGGCAGAATGTCTTTTGAGCTTGACAGCAGCATCCTGTTAGTGGTGAATACCACTTGTGTTGCTACTGCATAAGAGTAACATGAAACAGGTAGCTTCATCTGTTGCCCAAATTTTTGAGAGATCCTTCCAGGGTAATCTGAGGTAGACTGGGCACTTTTCAGGGCCAGAAGTGATGGCCCTAGGCCTGCTCATGAGTTTGCCTGATATACAGTGCAAAATGATCTGAGCAGGGTAGCCACAATCCTGCAGGATGCCTTTGATGTGACCTATTTCAGCATCAAGCTTGCATGGTGAGCAAATGGCTTGGGCCCTATTTACAAGGTTGCCAATAAGACCAATATTATCGAGCGTGGAACTGTAAGAATAATAAAAAGGAGCACGAGAGGAGCCGGGAGTTGAAGAGGAGCCGGGAGTTGAAGAGGAGCCGGGAGTTGAAGAGGAGCCGGGAGTTGAAGAGGAGCCGGGAGTTGAAGAGGAGCCGGGAGTTGAAGAGGAGCCGGGAGTTGAAGAGGAGCCGGGAGTTGAAGAGGAGCCGGGAGTTGAAGAGGAGCCGGGAGTTGAAGAGGAGCCGGGAGTTGAAGAGGAGCGCGAGAGGAGCTGGGAGTTGAAGAGGTGACTGAAGGAATTCGGTGAGGAGTGAACGAGGTGATCCTTTGAGTATTGTGAGTACGGTGGGGTAAGTATTTACTACTTTTATCGCTTATACTTTTTAAGGTCTTATTTTGTGGTTCATCGTTTGTAAGGGCTATATTCTGTAACAACAAGGAGCAGGGAAGAAGGGCCCTAGAGTAATTGATATTATTTGATATTAATTATCTTCCAAAAGGTTTAATGTAATTTAAAGGGGTAAGTCATGGCAGGAGAGCTCAAAGCCGTGGTGTGCTCCTCCTGCTCCATGTGGGAAGCCGGGAACATTTCCAGTGCCCGGGGCCAGCATGTGTGTGGGAAGTGTCTCTAGCTGCAGCTCCTGGAAGCCTGGGTTTCAGAGCTGGAGCGGTGGCTGGGTACACTGTTGAGCATCTGCAAGGCAGAGAGTATTGTGGATAGCACGTATAGAGAGGTGGTCACACTGCAGGCTAAGACTCCACAGGTAGAAAGGGAATGGGTGACCACCAGGCAGGGCAAGAGGACTAGGCAGGCAGTGCAGGAATCTCCTTTGGCTATTCCCCTGCAATACAGATATACCGCTTTGGATACTGTTGAGGGGAATGGCCTCTCAGGGGAAAGCAGCAACAGTCAAATTGGTTGACTCTGCTGCATAGGGGTGGAGTAAAAAGTAAGGGGAATAGATAGGTGTTTCTGTGGCCGCAAACGAGACTCCAGGGTGGTATGTTGCCTCCATGGTGCTAGGGTCAAGGATGTCTCAGAGCAGCTACAGGACATTCTGAAGAGGGAGGGAGAGTGGTTGTGGTACACATTGGTACAAACGACATAGGTTAAAAAAGGGGTGAGGTCCTGAAAGCAGAATATAGGGAGTTAGGAAGTAAGTTGAAAAGTAGGACCTCAAAGGTAGTGATCTCAGGATTACTACCAGTGCCATGTGCTAGTCAGAGTAGATATAGCAGGATACACCGGATGCATACGTGGCTGAAGAGATGGTGTGAGGGGGAGGGTTTCAGATTCCTGGGACATTGGGACCGGTTCTGGGGGAGGTGGGACCAGTGCAAACTGGACGGGTTACACCTGGGCAGGACCTAGACTGATGTCCTAGGGGGAATATTTGCTAGAGTGGTTGGTGAGTGTTTAAACTATAAAATGGCAGGGGGATAGGAACCCATGCAAGGAGTCAGTGGAGGGGGAATCAAGGACAAGAACAAAAGACAGAAAGCGGAATAAGAGAAGTGATAGGCAGAGAAATCAAGGGCAAGAATCAGACAGCGCCTCAGTGCAAAATAGTGGGAACGGGACTAGTAATGTTAAAAAGACAAGCCTTAAGGCTTTGTGCCTTAACACAAGGAGCATTTGCAATAAAGTGGATGAATTAACTGCAAATAGATGTAAACAGGTAAGATATAGTCGGGATTATGGAGACATGGCTGCAGGGTGACCAGGGATGGGAATTGAACATCCAGGGGTATTCAGTATTTAGGAAGGACAGACAAAAAGGAAAAGGCAGTGGAGTTGCCTTGCTGGTTAAAGAGGAAATTAATGCAATAGTGAGGAAAGATCTGTATGGGTAGAGCTGAGAAACACTAAGAGGCAAAAAACGTTAGTGGGGGTTGTATATAGACCCCCAAGCTGTAGTGGTGATGTTGGGAATGGCATTAAATGGGAAATTAGAGACACATGTAATAAAGGAACATCTGTAATGATGGGTGACTTTAATCTGCATTTAGGTTGGGCAAATCAAATCAGTAACAATACCGTAGAGGAGGAATTCCTGGAGTGTATACGGGATGGTTTTCTGGTCCAATACGTTGAGGAACCAGCTAGAGAACAGGACATCCTAGACTGGGTATTGTGTAATGAGAAAGGAATAATTCGCAAACTAGTTGTGCGAGGCCCTTTGAGGATGAGCGACCATAATATGATGGAATCCTTCATCAAGATGGAGAGTGACGTAGTTGATTCTGAGACTTAGTTCCCTTTATTAAGATTCAGGACCCATGATGGTATATGATAACTGCGAGTTGGCTGTGATGGATTGGGAAACGTTACTTAAAGGTGGATCGGCAATGGCAAACATTCAAAAAGCGCAAGAATTGTTTATTCCTGTCTGGCGCAAAAGTAAAACAGGAAAGGTGGCCAAACCATGGCTCACAAGGGAAATTAGAGATAGCATTAGATCCAAGGAAGAGGCATACAAATTGGCCAGAAAAAACAACAGACCTGAGGATTGGGAGCACTTTAGAATTCAGCAAAGGAGGACCAAGGGATTGATTAGGAAGGGGAAAATAGAGTACGAGAGTAAGCTTGCAGGGAACATAAAAACTGACTCTCAAAGTTTTTATAGGTATGTGAAGAGAAGTAGGTTGGTGAAGATGGTGAATGTAGGTCACTTGCAGCCAGAAACGGGGCAATTTATAATGGAGAACAAAGAAATGGCTGACCAACTAAATACATACTTTGGTTCTGTCTTCACAAAGGAGGACACAAATAACATACCAGAAATGTTGGGAAACACAGGTTTTAGTGATGGGAGGAACTGAAAGAAATCAGTATTAGTAGGGAAATGGTGTTGGGGAAATTGATGGGATTGAAGGCCAATAAATCCACAGGGCCTGATAAGCTACGTCCCAGAGTACTTAAGGAAGTGGCCCTAGAAATAGTGGATGCATTGATGGTCATCTTCTGAGATTCTATGGACTCTGGAACAGTTCCTACAGATTGGAGGGTAGCCAATGTAACCCCATTATTTACAAAGGAAAGTAGAGAGAAAACAGGGAATTATAGACCAGTCAGCCTGATGTCGGTAGTGATGTAAATTCTAGAGTCCATTATAAAATATTTCATAGTTGAGCACTTGGAAAACAGTGGCAGAATCGGACAGAGTTAGCATGGATTTATGAAAGGGAAATCATACTTGACAAATCTACTGGAATTTTTCGAGGATGTAACTAGTAGAGTTGATGAAGGGGAGCCAGTGGATGTGGTTTATTTGGACTTTCAGAAGGCTTTTGACAAAGTTCCACATAAGAGATTGGCGCATAAAATTAAAGCGCATGGGTTTGGGGTTAGTGTACTGAGATGGATAGAAAACTGGTTGGCAGACAGGAAACAAAGAGTAGGAATAAATGGGTCTTTTTCCAAATGGCAGGCAGTGACTAGTGAGGCACCGCAGGGATCCATGCTAGGACCCCAGCTATTCACAATATATATTAATGATTTAGTTGAGGGAATTAAATGTAATATCTCCAAATTTGCAGATGACACAAAGCTGGGTGGGAGAGTGAGCTGTGAGGAGGACGATGCTTCAGTGTGATTTGGACAAGCTGAGTGAGTGGGCAAATGCATGGCAGATGCAGTATAATGTGGCTAAATGTGAGGTTATCCACTCTGGTAGCAAAAACAGGGAGGCAGATATAATTGAGAGAGGGAAATGTGCAATGAGACCTGGGTGTCCTTGTACACTAGTCGCTGAAGGTAAAGAAGGCAAATGGTATGTTAGCCTTTATAGCAAGAGGATTCGAGGACAAGAGCAGGGATATATTGCTGCAATTATACAGGGCCTTGGTGAGACCACACCTGGAATATTGTGTGCAGTTTTGGTCTCTCTATCTAAGGAAGGATGCTCTTGCCATAGAGGGAGTGCAGCGAAGGTTTACCAGGCTGATTCCTGGGATGGTGGGACGGACATATGAGGAGAGATTGAGTCGGTTAGGATTATATTCGCTGGAGTTCAGAAGAACGAGGGGGGATCTAATAGCAACCTATAAAATTCCAACAGACTAGACAGGGTAGATGCAGGAAGGATGTTCCCGATGGTGGGGGAGTCCAGAATCAGGGGTCACAGTCTAAGGATTCGGGGTAGACAATTTAGGACTGAGATGAGGAGAAATTGCTTCACCCAGTGAGTGGTGAGCCTGTGGAATTCGCTACCACAGAAAGTAGTTGAGGCCAAAACATTGTATGTTTTCAAGAAGGAGTTAGATATAGCTCTTGGGGGCGAAAGGGATCAAAGGATATGGGGAGAAAGCGGAAGCAGGCTATTGGTCAGCCATGATCATAATGAATGGCGGAGCAGGCTCGAAGGGCCAAATGGCCTACTCCTCCTATTTTCCATGTATGTTTCTATGTAATCCCAATGTGTATATTGACCTGTGAAGGAAGGATGGTCTAACACATGTTAGACCATGGTAGAGAACCCCTTGACAGATTTCTGAACTAGTACATCAAGTTCATTTGACTGCTCCATTTCAAAGGTGAATTTGAGTGCAGGGTGAAGCCCATTAAGACATGTAAGGAAATTGTTGCACGCGGATTTAAATATAGCAAACGTATCATCCGCATATTGGAAATATGCAATGGGTAGGAGGTTAGGTGTCATTCCATTGAAGACACGTTTCTCATGGAACCAAACAAAGATTTTTGCGAAAGCTGGGCCTGGAGGGGATCCCATGGCAACACCATCAATTTGGCCACACATGGTATGATTAAAACTGAACTCAACTGTGTGAGTTGCCGAATTCATAAGTTCAATGAATACTGATCCATGCAATGTTAGACCCACAATCAGATTAGTTTGCACTGTATATTATGCAAACTCAGTAACGGGCCTAAGGCCATCACTTTTGACCCTGAAAAGTGCCCAGTTCTACCTCAGATTACCATGGAAGGGCAAGCTGTCTCAAAAATTTGAGCAACAGGTGAAGCTAGCTGTTTCACGCTGCGACTCTGCAGTAGCAAAACGAGTGATATTCGCCACTAACAGGATGCTGCCATCAAGCCAAAAAGACATCCTGCCTATCACACAAATGAGTATAGAGGTATATGAATTTCAGTGCCAGTGTAATGCTAGACATGTAGGTTGTACGTCCCAAAGGCTGGAAGATCGTATCAAACAGCATGTCCCAACTGTTGTTTGCAATGAGCAAGGTACAGATCAACCAGCTTGTGCTTGCAAAATTCAAAATACAGCATCCACCATTAGATGTGATTCCGCAATTGGACAACTTTGCTAAATAATCCTCAGTGTACTAAGAATTCCGCTGACAACCGATTCAAGATTGTCACTGGGCTCGCTATGTGGTGCATGTGTGTGTTCTGGAAGCTACATATATTAATACACTTGGCCTTGCCTTTTGCAAACAGAAAGAACATGAACATACATTGCACCTGTTTCAGCTAAACACAATAAGTGATATCCATTTTCTGACTCATTCCTCAGGGTCAAGCTGCCTGGTTTGAATTTCAAACAATGCTTGGCATGTAACTGTCAGTCACCATCACTGGTGCATTCTCCATGGCAACACATCTACCAGAGTCCACTTACCAACCAATCAGCACTCTCTTCACATACAGTATAAATTGTTGCTTTCCCCTTGTATTGGTATTCTTGCAAAGTGCCCTGATGAGTGCAAGATGAAAAGCTTTGACATGTCTCTTTTCTCAGCAATAAAAGTAGGAATACTTTGAGACCGGTACCGTGTACAGTTTTGGTCTCTTTATTTAAGAAAGCATATAAATGTGTTAGAAGCAGTTCAGAGAAGGTTCACGCAACTGATACCTGGGATAGGGGGTATCTTATCAGAAAAGGTTGGACAGGCTGGGCCTGAATCCATTCAGTTTAGAAAATTTGAGAGGTGATCTTATTGAAATCCTGAGGGGATTTGACACGGTTGATGCTGAAAGGATGATTCCCCTTGTGGGAGAGACTGGAACTAGGGGACACAGTTTAAAAATAAGGAGAGAAGAATTGTTTTCTCTCAGAGGGCCATGAAACTTTGCAACTCTCTTCCCTAAAGAACAGTGGAGGTAGGGTCAATGAATGTTCTTCAGGCAGAGGTAGGCAGATTCTTGACTAACAAGGGAGCCAAAAGTTATCGGGTAGGAGGAATGTGGAGTTAAGGCTACAATCAGATCAGCCATGATCTTATTGAATGGTGGAGCAAGCTCGAGGGGCCAAATGGCCTACTTCCTAATTCGTATGTTTTTTGTATTGAAATTTATTCCATTAGTCACTGAACAATTCCTTTGTTATTTTCTAGCCGTTATTTTTTCTGCTATATTTGTTTACTAATTTCCTTCCTTTCTATTCCAGCTTTGTTTCTCTTCCTTCCAAATCTGTAGTCAAGGTCCCATCCCCCTGCCAAGTAATTTAAATCCTCCAAGAGCACGAGGAAACCATCCCAATACGATACTGGTCTGATTCTGTTGAGGTGCAACCCACCTGGCTTCCAAAACACTGATCTCACCCAGAATTGGTCCCAAAATCCCAGGGATCTAAAGCCCTCCCTTCTGCATCATCTCACCTGTCTCACATTCATTTGCACTATCCATCCATGTCTGTACTCACCACTGCGTGGCACTAGGTGTAAACCCAGAGATTACTACCTTTGAGGTCTTCCTTTTTAATTTCTTTGATAGCTCTCCAAAATTTGGTTGCATGACCTTATCCATCTTTCTTCTTATGTCATTAGTACAAAAATGGACCATGATCTCTGGCTGTTCATCACCACCTGCCCTCTCCACCACCCCTCCCATACAAATACACTCCATAATCAGGGCCATCTCAGAAACGCAGCCATGAAACTTTAGACGCATCTGATGCTGTGTCTGCCTTCAGCACCTCAGCCCTTCTGATTCTGGTGTGATGGGGGCCAGCACCACCTTAAAGGTGCTGAGAGCACACAGAGAGTGTGCCTGCCCACTACATTCTGGCAGCAATGACCAGCACTGCCGAGGTGCAGGCATCAGTAATGTTTCCAGGGAGTGTGAGGCTAGACCATCACTATGGTCTGAAGGCTGCACAGGGAAGAGGCCCTGGACTGAGACACCTGCCTTTTATCTTGTGCCTAAAGGTTTCACATCTGAGTGACAAGAACACTGCTCATCAGAACAAAGAGCCACAGGCAGGGAGACGGTCTTAGGAGTTTATTGACATTTTATTGAATTTTATTGAGTTTAACTCCAGCCATGCATTCATCTGCTCTATCCTTCTGTTCCTATACCCACTACTGCGTGGCACCAGGGGTAATCTGGAGATTACTACTTTTGAAGCCCTGCTTTTCATTTTCCTACTGAACTCCCCAAAGTCTGCTTGCAGGACCTCATTTCTCTTTCTTCCTAGGTCATTAGTCTCAACATGGACCACGACCTCTGGCTGTTTACTCTCCCCCTTCAGAATGTCCTGTAACATCCTTGACCCTGGCACCCAGGAGGCGACACACCATCCTGGAGTCACGTCCACAGCCACAGAAGCACCTGTCTACTCCCCTCACCAATGAATCCCCTACCACTATTGCCGTTCCACTCTTCTTCCTCCTGCCCTGAGCAGCTGGACCACCCACAGTGCCATGGCCTTGGCTCTGGTTGACTTCCACAGAGGAACCATTACTCTCACCATTTTCCGAGGGTGAAAAATGGTTTGCGAGCGAGATGCACTTGGGGGATTCCCTCATGACCTGCTTCATTTAAATGTCTTCAAAATTGAGGTTCACTATCTTGAAACCATCTATTGCCGGATTGATTGATTGTCAGTATAACAATAAGGGCTAGAAGGCTGGGAACAGATGAAGCCCGTGGAGAATACAAAGAAAGTAGGAAGAAACTTAAGCAAGGAGTCAGGAGGGCTAAAAGGGGTCATGAAAAGTCACTGGCAACCAGGATTAAGGAAAATCCCAAGGCCTTTTATACATATGTAAAAAGCAAGAGGGTAGCCAGGGAAAGGGTAGGCCCACTCAGGGACAGAGGTGGGAATCTGTGTGTGGAGCCAGAAGAAATGGGAGAGATACTGAATGAATACTTCTCATCAGTATTCACCAAAGAGAAGGACTTAGCGGTCGATTTGTCTAGGGAAGAGTATGTAGATAGCCTGGATCATGTTGAGATCAAAAAAAAAGAGGTATTAGGCGTCTTGAAGAATATTAAGGTGGATAAGTCCCCAGGGCCAGATGGGATCTACCCCAGAGTACTGAGGGAGGCAAGGGAGGAGATTGCTGGGGCCTTGACAGAAATCTTTGTATCCTGACTGGCTATGGGTGAGGTCCCAGAGGACTGGAGAATGGCCAACGTTGTTCCATTGTTTAAGAAGGGTAGCACGGATAATCTAGGAAATTACAGGCCGGTGAGCCTTACGTCAGTGGTAGGGAAATTATTGGAGAAGATTCTTCGTGACAGGATTTACTACCATTTGGAAGCAAATGGGCGTATTAGTGAGAGGCAGCATGGTTTTGTGAAGGGGAGGTCGTGTCTCACTAACTTGATCGAGTTTTTCGAGGAAATGACAAAGATGATCGACGATGGAAGGGCAGTGCATGTTATATACATGGATTTCAGTAAGGCCTTTGACAAGTCCCTCATGGCAGACTGGTACAGAAGGTAAAGTCGCACAGGATCAGAGGTGAGCTGGCAGGATGGATACAGAATTGGCTTGGTCATAGAAGACAGAGGGTAGCAGTGGAAGGCTGCTTTTCTGAATGGAGAGCTGTGACTAGTGGAGTTCCGCAGGGATCAGTGCTGGGACCTTTGCTGTTTGTGGTATACATAAATGATTTGGAGGAAAATGTAACTGGGCTAATTAGTAAGTTTGCAGATGACACCAAGGTTGGAGGAGTTGCAGATAGTGAAGATAGTGAAGAGGATTGTCAAAGGATACAACGGGATATAGATTGGTTGGAGACTTGGGCGGAGAAATGGCAGATGGAGTTTAATCCGGACAAATGCAAGGTAATGCATTTTGGAAGGTCTAATACAGGCAGGAATTACATCGTAAATGGCAGAACCCTTAAGTGCATCGAAGGGCAGAGGGATCTGGGTGTACAGGTCCACAGGTCACTGAAAGTGGCAACGCAGGTGGATAAGGTAGTCAGGAAGGCATATGGCATGCTTGCCTTCATTGGCAGGAGTATTGAGTATGAAAGCTGGGAAGTCATGCTGCAGCTGTATAGAAACTTGGTTAGGCCACACTTGGAATATTGCGTGCAGTTCTGGTCGCCACATTACCAGAAGGATATGGAGGCATTGGAGAGGGTGCAGAGGAGGTTTACCAGGATGCTGCCTGGTCTGGAGGTTATTAGCTATGAGGAGAGGTTGGAGAAACTTGGATTGTTCTCACTAGAGCGACGGAGATTGAGGGGTGACTTGATAGAAGTTTACAAAATTATGAGTGGCATGGACAGAGTAGATAGTCAGAAGCTTTTTCCCAGGATGGAAGAGTCAATTACTGGGGGACATAGATTTAAGGTGAGAGGAGAAAACTATAAAGGTGATGTGCGGGCCAAGTTTTTTACGCAGAGTGTGAGTGTCTGAAACTTGCTGCCAGAGGAGGTGGTGGAAGCAGGTACGATAGTGGTGTTTAAGAGGCAGCTTGACAAATACATACTAGGATGGGAATAGAGGGATACAGACCCTGGAAGTGCAAAATGTTTTAGTTGGCCGGCAATGTGATCGGCGCAAGCTTGGAGGGCCAAAGGGCCTGTTCCTGTGCTGTACTTTTCTTTGTTCTTTGTTCTTTAGTGCATTCAGAGAGGTGGTCACACCGCAGGCTAGGAGCATTCAGGCAGAAAGGGAAGGGGGACCGCCGGACAGTCCAAGAGAATGAGAGGAGTGCAGGAGTCCCCTGAGGTCCCGTTTGCTAATCAGTTTTCAGATTTGGATGCTGGTGAGGGCATCGGTTCCTTGGAGGAGTGCAGTCAGAGCCAAGTTCGTGGCACCATGAGCGGCTCAGCTGTACAGAAGGAGAGGAAGAAGAGGGAAAGAGCAGTAGTGATATGGGATTAATTAGCTAGAGGAACAGAGAGGTGTTTCTGTGGTCATATATGTGACTTCAGAATGGTATGTTGCTTCCCTGGTGCCAGTGTTAAGGATGTCATGGAACGGCTGCAGGACTTTTTTCTGGGGGATGGTGAAGAGCCATAAGTCATGTTCCACGTCAGTACCAATGACTTAGGCAGGAAGGGGGATGAAGTCCTGAAAGCAGATTTCAGGGAGCTAGGAAGGAGATTGAAAAGCAAGACCTCTAAAGCAGTAATCTCAGGTTTACTTCCAGTCCCACGTGCTAGTGAGCACAGAAATAGTAGAATTAAATGATTAAGCACATGGCTGGAGAACTGGTGTAGGAGGGATTTCTGAGGCATTGGGACTGGTTTTGGGGCATCTATACTACCGACCTATACAAGATGAACAGGCTGCACCTTAGTAGACCAGGACTAACATCCCCACAGGGAGATTCGCTTGTGCAGTTGCGGAGAGTTTAAACTAGATTGGCAGTGGGATGGGAACCTGGAAGGGACCTCAGATTTGAGAGAAGCTAAATTGTCAGAAAGAAGTAGAAAAGTAGAAAGCAACAATAGATGAAGCAGAGGCAAGCATCAAATAGGATTAGAATAGAGAATAAAGTTAAAAAAGCAGAATTAAAGGCATTCTATCTGAATGCACGTAGCATTCGCAAATTATTTGAATGCACAAATTGAGGTAAATAGCTATGATTTAATTTACATTACGGAGATGTGGCTACAGGGTGACCAAGATTGGGAACTAAGTATCCAAGGATATTCGGCGTTCATTTAGGAGGGATAGACAAAAAGGAAAAGGAGGTGGAGAAGCACTCTTAATAAGGGACGGGATCAGTACATTGGTAAGAGAGGGTCTTAGATCGAATGATGTAGAGTGATATATCACTTTTCAGGATGCTGTGATCTCACCCTGGGGGCTCAGTATCAGATGAAGCCTGAACATTATTCATGCATGGGGGATGGCCTTTGGAGAGATGCTGCTGCCCAGATTTAGATTAGTCCTCAGACGGTCAAGTGATAGCCAGTACTTGATGATCGTCCTCCTTGAGGCGCCTTGCAGCTCTCCAGGCAGACTGCCATGAATGCATTGATGTTTAAAGTGCTGTCCCTGCCTCTTGAAGGATGCCATAGGTAGTGAAATGTTGGTGCGATGCTTGAAAGGACTGTGCCATGTCTACTTGCTGTAGATTGAGTGCTGGTGAAGTTCATATCCCATTACAGAACAGCCACATGCTCCAAAAGCTGCTTTGCTTTCTGTTTGGGTTTGAAATGCAATCGGTTCTGCATGTCCTATCTGGCTTGCCCTAGTCATGTGACTGAGGCAGTCTCTGGACGCTGCCATCTTGAGATGATTTCAACAAAGACAGGCTATGGGAAAGCACTGCAGTTTTTGAACTCAGATCAGGGTGTCAGGAAGTGAAAATAAAATAGAGATTTAAACTCCTGGAAATCCTGCAGAGGAGTCAGAGAACCCAGGCGTACACAAATGTTAAAACCTGCTAAAAGCAGCTGAAAAGGGACAAGGAAAAGCAAACAAACCGAAGGCTGCAAGTAAGATACTGAGTAAGTTAACATGGCTGCTGTAAACATCCCCCTCCCAGCTTCCATCGAAATGTTCTGTTGAAGGGTCATGAGGACTCGAAACGTCAACTCTTTTCCTCGCCGATACTGCCAGACCTGCTGAGTTTTTCCAGGTAATTCTGTTTTTGTTTTGGATTTCCAGCATCCGCAGTTTTTTGTTTTTATCTCTGTACTTTTCTTAGTTCTTTGTTCAATCGTGGACAAAGGGCAGGATGCAAATACTGTGGTCGACATCATCATCAGCATGGGGAAAGCAGTGCAAGAAGCAGAATCATTTTGCTAGAAAGAAGCAAAAAAAGCTTATACAGATGAGTGCTGCAGAGATATCAGCAGAAGAGTCTGAGGAATTATACATGGTACCAAGGTTTGTTCTGTCAAGTCTATTGGTGATAAATGGTTTGTGACTGTTACTCTGCTTCTGCAGTCACCATTGTACCAAGTAAACAAGAAGTGTTAGACACTGGCGCTTCATGCAATATAATGACCTTCACAGACCTTTACGAAGTAACTCAACATGCTATCCAAAAATGAAGCCGTCAAAAGTAAGGTTGAGGCTATGTGATGGCACGATGCTCATACCAAGAGGACAAATTAACCTGAGAGCCCAATGAAATGGTTTAGAGTTCCAGATAATAGATGGGATGCAACAACCACTGATCTCAGCTGAAAAAAGTCTAAAACTTGGACTGGTAACCTTGAACATACCAATAGAGACCCTAGAGAAAGGGCAGCAAAATAACCCAGAAGGAGGGCAACGAAAGACCCCCGAGCGAGGGAGACAATGTTCAAATAAACCACAAGATGGTTGCCGACCACATCAGTGCATTGAAATGCACAAGCCGAAGGTAAATGAAGCAGTTCTACAAGAAAATGTTCACGTCAGGGTTGAACTGGAAGATTTGAAGCGCAACATTCAAGCTGAGTATATACCATTGAAAACGCATGATAAACTGAAGTCTTCAATGAACCTAGCTGTGCGAGATCTGAACAAATTTCAGAGACTACACAACAGGTACCAGAAGGAAATAATGACTGTCAATTCCACAGTTGGCAAAACAAAGCGCGAGTTCAAAAAACTCAACCAGATGTACAGCCCGGCAAAACGGCAGCAGAAAAGGCACGCAAAGAAGCTGTGATCCTGAAAGAGTCCTTAAAGAATCAATTTGTAGCCATGAAAAAACATGATGACCTACTGACGTGATCTGGAAGTTAGCAGGG
Source organism: Cetorhinus maximus (assembly GCF_964194155.1). Classification (NCBI taxonomy): domain Eukaryota; kingdom Metazoa; phylum Chordata; class Chondrichthyes; order Lamniformes; family Cetorhinidae; genus Cetorhinus; species Cetorhinus maximus. The sequence goes on from NC_135881.1 coordinate 158,551,810, forward strand.
ACTGGCAAATAGAACAAACAGTTGTTAATGCATTGATCAGTGGGTGTATAGTGGGTAACTCACAGTTACACATGATCGTGCATGCAAATTGATTTTGTTCGCTAGGAAAAGGGGGATGTTTGTATCTTTGTTCGGAATGAAAAGGGAGATGTTTGGGTTTGAAATGTAATATCTAGCTTGCCATAGTCATGTGACTATGCCATGAGGCAATCTCTCTGGAGGCTGCCATCTTGAGATGAGTTCAATAAAGACAGACTGTGAGAAAGCACTGCAGTCTTTGAACTCGAAACACGTTCCAAGGATGAGACCATCATTAGGCACGATTGTGACTACACATTGTGTGATTAATGTCCTTCATTGAGATGTTGAGGCTTACAAAGCCTCAATGTCTACCCTGCTTTGAAGGGACAGGTGAAAAGCACTCGCATGAGCTAGTCGTCTTCATTGCCTTGGAACCTTGTTGCTATAAGGGTCTCATGGGCGCGTCTGGCCCGTGCAATGGCCTCTTTCTGTGGGGTGTCATTGTCCTCATCCTCTTCAATGTCATCCCTTTTGGCATCATCCACACCCGAGGAGAGATGCAGCTCCTCCATTTCTCCATGTGACAGCTCATTTCCCCCTCCTTAGGAGCGCCAGGTTTTGTAGAGCGCAACAAACCACGATGATGCGGGACACCCTCTCTGGAGAGTACTGGAGAGCACACATCTGAAACGCATCTTCAACATGATCGCAAAGGGCCATGTTGCAGAATGAGCTGCTTTATACCCCTACTCTAGAGCACAAGTGGCCACTGAACAGGTGTCATTAACCATGCCTTTTTCTGTTAGCCTTTATCACTGATGAGCCAACCCTGAATGTGTTAAGGGCCGTTGAAGATCTGTGGCATCTCGAATAACTCAAGAGTCGTGAGCTCCCACGCTACCTCGCACAAACCTCCATAATCTGCTTTCGGTGATCACAGATCAGCTGCACGTTGAAAGAGTGGAAGCCTTTTCTATTGACAAATCTTACTGGCTGCTGCCAGGGAGCTCATAAAACTACATGTGTGTAGTCAATGGAACCCTACGCTTGTGGGAAGCTGGAGATTGCTGCAAATCCCACTTCCCTGCAGCCTGGCTGGCTTCATCCATGGAGAACTGGATGTAATTGTGTGCCTTATTGATGAGGACATCGGTGACCTCCCTTATGCATTTGAGTGGAGGATTGTGATATTCCACAGGGGTCGCCAGCAGAGCCCTGGAATGAGCCTCTTGCAAAAAAGTTGAGTGCAGCAGTCACATTTAGAGCTAATGGCAATGGATGACCTCCCAGTCACTGCGGCATCAGATCCTCCTGAGGAATGTGGCAAATGTGAGCCGACCACGTCCCTTGACAAGCGAAGGCGTCTGCAGCACTGTCTGTTGTTCATCTCCAAGTATGAGGTGTGTTCGGTACATCCTGGGTTGCGCCAAATGCCTCTGAGAAATTGGTGTCTCCTCCTCAGCTTCTAGGTCTTCATGGGGCCCTGCTGGCCCATGTTCCTCAGGCGTGGCTCTTCCCTTAGCCCTCCTAAATGATGACGGGCCCTTTTTCTCCTCCGTTGCATCAAAGCCATTTAAGAAGGCAGCATTACCCGCAGCCTGCATTCTGCACTCCTCCTTGTATCTGTGGAAAAATATAGTAGAGACATGATTGCACCTTACTCTGCAATGATCACCTTCTATCGCCAAGCTAGTGAGTCATTGTGAAGCCTTTGGGCTGCCCTCATTCCATACATTCCATCCCCAGGTCCTCCTTTGCAGCTGAAGCACATCCTGAAGGATCACAAGTAGCTGAACTTCCCCACTCCCACACCACACACACTGCGCCCGACCACTGCTCCAGCATTACAGTGTATTCACAAAGTGGGTTGGATCTGGGTGAGCACAGCCATGTGCTATTAACCTCAATCAGGGAACTGACAGGCAGCCATACTTTTGAGCCCAGCCTTGCACCAATTTAATGACTGCAAGCATTGATCCCCGTAAGCCCTGAACATCCCAACTGCAATGTGTAGGGTTGTCTGGAGCGTGTTGCACATATACTGCAGATATGACAGCTCAATAGTTTGATCCTTCTGACCATTTCACATCCCTCTGTAACGGACAAGTGTCAACCATACCAAATCAAAACTTTCGCAAGCCCTAATGGATTCTTGCAAGAATGTGCATCACAAGTGAAGGTGCCCAAATCCTTCAGTTGGCATTTGACTCTGCCTAACATGTCTCAGCTGAGCCTTGATCTCCGTGTCCTGAACCGGTAATTATCAGGATGCCCCTTCAATTGGTCCAAAGTGCAGTAGCTGATTCCTCCCACACGCCCTCAGACTCCTCCCGGCAGTTTTTCCCAAGGTTATTTTCCTACTGCGTCATTCCATCGGGTTGTTGAGATGGTGCAGCTCTGATTCTATTTTGAGACCAGCTTCCAACCCCTCCTGTGATTGTCTAAGTCCCCTTATTTAGAGCTGCTAGCAATGGATGGCTACCCAGTCACTGTGCCATCAGATCCTCCTAAAGAATGTGGCAGATATGAGCCACCACATCCCATTCTCAGGATGGCAGGCTGTCACTAGTGTGGTACCACAAGGATCAGTGCATGGATCCCAGCTGTTCACAATCTATATAAATGATTTTGATGTGGGGACCAAATATAATATTTCCAAATTTGCTGATGACACAAAACCTAGGTGGGGATGTGAGGTGTGAGCAGGATGCAAGAAGGCTTCATGGGGATTTGGACAGGCTAAGTGAATGGGCAAGTACATGGCAGATGGAAAAAATGTGAATAAGTATAAAGTTATGCACTTCGGTGGAAAAAAACAGAAAGGCAGTGTATTTCTTAAATTGTGAGAGATTGAGAAGTGTTGATGTGCAAAGGGTGTCCTTGTTCATGAGTCACTAAAAGCTAGCATGCAGGTGTAGCAAACAATTAGGAAGGCAAATGGTATGTTGGCCTTCATCACAAGGGTATTTGAGTACAGGAGTAAAGATATCTTGCTGCAATTGTATAGAGCCTTGGTGAGACCATATCTGGAGTATTGTGTACATCTAAGGAAGGATGTATTTGCCATAGAGGGAGTGCAATGGAGGGTCACCAGGCTAATCCCAAGGATGGCAGTATTGTCTTATGAGGAAAGATTGAGGAAACTGAGTCTGTTGTCTAAAGTTTTGAAGAATGAAGGGTGATCTCATTGAAACTCACAAAATTCTTACAGGGCATGATGGGGTAGATACAGGATGGATGTTTCCCCTAGCAGGTGAATCTAGAACCAAGGGATACAGTCTCAGAATAAAGGGGTAGGCCATTTAAGATTGAGATGAGTAGGAATTTCTTCACTGAGGGTGGTGAATCTTTGGAATTCTCTACCCCAGAGGGCTGTGGAAGCTCAATCATTGAGCATGTTCAAAACAGAAATTGATGGATTTTGGATACAAATGACATCAAGGGATATGGGGATAGTGGGGAAAAAAAACAGCACAGGAGGTAAATGATCAGCCATGATCTGTTTAAATGGTGTGGTAGGCTCAATGGGCTGAATGGCCTACTGCTCCTATTTCCTATGTTCCTATCCTCCTCGATGCTCACCATGAGCAAATTTCCATTCATCTGATCGCTCTCCTACCTCCCCCTTTAACCCGGGAGCCCATTGTCACTGTAGTCGATATCCCTGTCCTTCTCCCCCCGCCCCAAACCATTTTCTATCAAGTCTAGGTATATAAGTAAACTGCCAGCAAGCTTCAGACACTTGGAAATTCATTGTTTTGTGTAATAGTATATTCAAATACAACATAATTTTCTTTTAATGAAATGTAAATATATTTTGATTCACTAAGGATACGGTTAAAAAGGGTAAATTTAGAAAAAAGGGGGATATTGTGATGGCCTTCAAGGGGCATATCTTAAACTGCTGTTAATCACTATCTACCATGAGGCAGGATGTGATAATCCCATGTACTTGATAGACAGAACAGAGGAGCAGTCTTACAGATTAGATGGAAAGAACTTTCCCATCCTACCTGCAACGTGTTTCGTGGTGGGCAGGTTTGGATAATCCAGCGGGAGCCAAAAAATCGGAATCCTGCCAGCATGAAAACAGTTTGCAATTCTCCTGTTGGCGAATTAATGGCGGGCCGGGTATCCCGCTGACTAGTGATGTGAATGCATTTGCATTCATAACCATCTCATTAAACCTGCTGCTTGCCAGAATCACGTGCCGCCTTCCAATCTTGCCAATGGCAAATCACACCAGTCTGATTCACATTTGAAAAAGGGTGGCGTGCAGCGGTAGGGCCTCACTTCATTCACAACTTCGAGGTCAGTGCAACATTCATAGCCTACCGGCTTTCGCACTAGGTTGGTCTCGTTGCGATGCCAGTGGAATGCCACACTGCTGGGGGTGTAGGCTTGGTCTGCTCCTGGTTACTGCCTTTGTAATCCAGAAGGACAGCACTATGCAACAGTACTAAGGCAGGGCTGAACTTTGACTGGGATGGGGGAAGAATAATGGACACACGGGGGCAAAGGGCAGAAAGGCATTCAAAGGGGCTGGGGGGAGGGGGAACACACAGGGAGCAAAGGGAAGGAAAGCATTCAAAGGGGTTGGGGGCGAGGAAATGATAAAAGGCAGAAGGGAGACTGAGGGGTGGGAAGCTGGAGCCCAACAAGGAAAACTGAGATGCTGACAAAGGGGTGGATGGGATGCCACAAGTATGAATGGGAGGAGATGCACGCAGACTCTGGAATAAGAAACGTGGGGGGGTGTGTTAGCGTGGCAGATGAGGGATGGGTTGCACTGAGACTCATGAAGGATGGGGGAGGGGTGGGAAGGGAGCTAGTGTAGTGTTCAGTCATGAGGGCAATGATCAACTCATTGAAAGTCAATGTCCTTTGGTCTGGGGCCAGCAGGTCAGAGTCAGCGTTGAAACGCTCCTTGGGCTCACAGCCAAGACTGGAAGAGTAAAGACTGCCCTTGGGCTCTGTGGACCTCACAGTCAAGAGTGGTGGAGAAGAGACAGCCCTGGGGTGCAGGAAATGTAGGTTTAATTGGCTTCACATGACAGTCATTGTATTTCAACATTAACACACAGGAATGTGAAATTTGGGAATGCAAGTAAGCGCTAAGCAGATACAGGTGCTGCATATATGGCATCCCATATATGGAATGAAAGAGTTTCATGTGATTTCCAGAATTGGCATTCATAACAGGCCAAAGGGCATCCAGTCATTAATCATCAGCAACTTATTTTAATGAGTAGCGTAGATCTGAGATTGGAGCTAGGTCAGGTTGCGCATGACACTCAAACCTTCCCCAACCTCTGGGATTCACATGTTACATCTCAGGGATGTCATCTTGGTCACTTCGATGTGTCTGTTAGCACCTCAAGTACAAGGCTGCATCAGCAACAAGGCTAGTCGGGCAGAAGCCACGATAGATCATTACAGTTGTTTTTAGCTCAAGATTGTGAGCTTCACTATTTTCCAAGCGTTATCCATTAATCCATCACTTCAGAGGGGGCAAAATAGCTTTGGATCCAGGGCTCAATGCTGCCTTTTTGACAGTTTTAATACAATGGAGGAGGAGAGGAAGAGACCAGCGTCGCCAAGTGCAGCTTCAGGAGGAGGCCCCGACTGAGGTACATGGGAGCCACAAGCAAGAACATGAGGATCAGGAAGATAGATCCAGAACACAGAGGTGACTCACTAGTCCAAGGGTATACTGAAGAAGACTCTACTATTTTCAGATGAGTGAGAGACAATGCCATGCGTGGCTGTGCTTGTCCTGAGCTCTGGTGGATCACATCTGCCACATTCTTTGGGGGTACCTAACACCCCGTGGAGAGGGAGGCGATCCCCTCCAGTGGCCTTGAAGGCAACTGCCATGGTCAATTTCTTTACCTGAAGATCGTTCCAGGGATCCACAGGGGACCTGTGTGGCATCTCAGTCTGCCACACATAGATGCATCAAGGAGGTCACGGATGCTCTCTGCAGCATCAGGTTTACACTCGATGAAGATAGTTGCAAACTCATTAAATCTCGCTGTCCAGCCGACTCAGGCTTCCCAAGAGTGCAGGGTGCAATAGACTGCACCCATGTGGCTTTAAGGGCAGCAACCCCTAATGTTTATCAACCGTAAAGGTTTTCATTCCATCAATGTGCAACTGGTCTGCGATCATCGGAAGCACATCGTGCATGTTGGTGCCAAGTGCCCTGGGAGTTACCATGCCTCTCACATCCTGAGTCACTCCCAGGTGCCTCAGATATTCAAAGGGTCTGAACATCTGCAGGGATGACTGTTTGGAGATAAAGGCTGAAATGCTGGCAATGACACCCTTATGTCAGGCTCAGAGTGCTTTGGAGGAGAGATACAACAGTCACAGTTCCCACACGGTCCCTAATGGAGCAGACCACTGGCATTCTGAAGATGAGCTTCTGCTGTTTGGACCATTCAGGTAGGGCACTGCAGTACACTCCAGATAAGTGTCCCGGATCATCACTGTTTGTTGCACCCTTCACAACCTGGCGCTGCAAAGAGGTGACTGTTTCCCAGAGAGAGAAATGGAGGAGGATGAGAGCTCATCAGAGGATGAAGAGCAGGAGGGCGAGGATCCTGAAGAGGGTGATGAAGGTCAGTTTCCACTTGATGACACCATCGAGGAAGCACAACGTGGGAGATATGCCCATGCCACTTCAATTTCTACCAGATTTCAGGAGGAGTAAAGTGAAGTCAACAGGAGGTGGCCACATTTCTCCTATCCATTCCATTGCATTCCAAGAGTTGCCCAACTAGTCACATGGACAGCAAGTTCAGCATTCAGACTTGAGCCTTCTAGACTCAGATCATGGCCTGGTGATTCATAAGAAAGTCAGCAGTGCACCCTGTATGCCCATGATGCAGCCTATAATTGAGAGCTGGGATTCATTATAAAATGTTGGTTGTTGTAATAGGGGAAAAAAAATTTGAAGATTTATTTAGCTGGAAGCTAAAGGAAGAAATCCTCAGTGAAGTTGGAGTTCGGAAGTAATCGGCTTGGTTGCAGTTTGAAACCATAGCAGTAAGATATTGGAAACCAACGATGTTTTCAGATGTTTTAAACCCACTGTGTGAGAGTTGCTTGAACTGTGGAATCCAGAGTCCAGGTCTGTAAAGAAATTGGAGGGTCGCTTAGTCAAAAGATAAAGGAATGACCCCATAGTGCAGTCAACTAATTGAGTGAAAACTTGGAGTTTGGTGAGAGGGGAGTTTTAAGTGTTAATTTTGTTCTTATATTTTGCTCTTAAAATCTAATCTGGTCTGTAATCAGCAGTAACTAGAAAGTACTGTGTAAGCAGGCTAGGCTCTTTCTTCCTTGCAGTTTAGACAGGTTAACTCACTCTCAGCTGTAGGAGCTGAGTAGTTAATTAGCTAACAGGTTGAATCTGGTTACTGTAGCCCCAGTTCAGTTTACTATAAATTCAGGGTTCTTTAGTGCAACCTTGGCAAACAGACTGCAGCTGAGGAAACTGAGTGAAGACTTGGAGTTTGGCGAGAGCGGAGTTGGGCAAAGGAGTTGTTCATTTCCCTTTTCTATCTTTTTTGCCCCACAGAAATTGGTTCTTGCTCTACTACAGCGAAAGGAGCTAGCTGTTCGGTGAGTATCTGGTAAGTTCTATTCGAACCCTAAGGTTTGATATAGTACATAATTTGGTGGTAAAGTTAATAAAATGTATAAGAAAGCAACATAAATAAGTGAATAATATAATTAAGTAATTATTTAAAACACATTAAGGATGGCAGGACAGGTGATGTGTCAAGGCTGCAGCATGTGGGAGCTCCTGGATAACATTGATCCAGGGCAAACACGTCTGCAGTAAGTGTTTGCGGCTTGAGGAACTTTGGCTCATAGTCATCGAGCTGGAGACTGAGCTGCAGACTCTGGGACACATCAGGGAGGGGGAAAGTTACCGGGATGCTTCATACCAGGAGGCAGTCACACCACTTAGTATAGGGTCTTCTGATTTGGTCAGTGGCCAGGGACAGAAGGGTGTGACTGCAAGTGAGGCAGGTAAGGGGACCCAGAGGGCAGGAGTGTGAGCCTCTGCAATTGTCCAACAGGTTTGAGGTTCTCTCACTTAATTTGATGAGGGTGGGGGCTGCAGGGTGGATGAGCAAACTGACCATGGCACTGTGGTACAAGAAGCCTGCAAGTGGGGGGAGCAAAAGGGAATGTAGTGGTAGTATGAGACAGTATGGTAAGGGGGATTGACAGTGTTCTCTATAGCAAAGAGTGAGAGTCCAGACAGTATTGTTGCCTGCTTGGTGCCAGGGTTTGGGACATCTGCTTAGGGCTGGAGAGGAACTTGCAGTGGGAGGGGGAGGATCCAGTGGTCGTGGTCCATGTAGGTACCAATGACATAGACAGGATGAGGAAGGAGGCTCTGCATAGTCAGTATGACCAGCTAGACACCAAATTAAGAAGCAGAACCTCAGGTAATAACTTCAGGATTATTACCTGAGCCACGTGCAAATTGGCATAGGACAAATAAGATTAGAGAAATTAATGCATGGCTCAAAGGCTGGTGTGGGAGAAGTGGGTTCCGGTTTGTGAGGCACTGGCACCAGTATTGAGGAAAGCGGGATCTGTACCATTGGAACGGTCTACACCTGAACCATCCTGGGGTGGTGTCCTTATGAGCTGCCTAATTAGGGAAGTAGAGAGAGTTTTAAACTAGATTGTGGGGGCAAGGGATCAAATTTGGGAAGATGTGGTGAACCAAAGAGTAGAGGCAAGGCAAGAGAGACAGGTATTAATATGGGAAATGATAAACAGATTGACAGGAAGGGACAATTAGTACAAATCTAAGAGTAAATCAGCAGATAAGGCTAGATGCTACAAAAATAATAAAAGGACAGAACTAAAGGCCCTGTATCTAAACGCACGTAGCATTTGAAACAGAACAGATGAACTGAGCGCAAATAGAAATAATTAAGTACTATCTGATAGCAATAACAGAGACATGGCTACAGGATGATATAGATTGAGACCTGAATATTGAAGGGTATGTGACATTTAGAAAGGACAGGAAGCTCTGAAAAGGTGGAGGGATGGCTCTGTTAATTAATTATGGTATTAGCATATTAGAGAGGGATGACCCAAGTTCAGGAAACCAGGATGTAACTCTTTCGGGTTACAACCAATTAAACTAAATTAACAAAATCAGGGACAAAGTAAAAGGCAGCCCCTTTAAAAGAAGCAATTTGGGTTGAGATGAGGAATGATAAAGGCAAGAAGTCACTTGTGGGATTGGTGTACAGGGCCCCTAATTGTAACTACACTGTAGGACAGAGTATGAAAGAAGAGATAAGGGGAGCTTGCCAGAAAGGTACAGAAATCATCATGGGGGATTTTAATCTACAGATAGACTGGAAAAAATCAGATGGACAAAGGTAGCATAGATGAGTTCTTTGACTGTTTTCGGGATAGTTTCTTAGAACAGCACAGTCTGGAGCCAACCAGAGAGCAGGCTATACTAGACCTGGTATTGAGCAACAAGATAGGAATAATTGATAACCTCCTAGTGAAGGCACCCCTAGGTAGCAGCGATCATTATATGATTGAATTTTACGTTCATTTTGAGGGAAAAACGAGTGCGTCCAAAACTAGTATTTTAAGCTTAAATAAGGGCAATTATGTGGGCATGAAACAGAAACATAGAAAATAGGAGCAGGAGTAGGCCATTCGGCACTTCAAGCCTGCTCCGCCATTCATTATGATCATGGCTGATCATCCAACTTAATAGCCTGCTCCCGCTTTCTCCCCATATCCTTTGATCCCTTTCGCCCCAAGAGCTACATCTAACTCCTTGAAAACATACAATGTTTTGGCCTCAACTACTTTCTGTGGTAGCAAATTCCACAGGCTCACCACTCTCTGGGTGAAGAAATTTCTCCTCATCTCAGTCCTAAATGGTCTACCCCGTATCCTCAGACTGTCCCCTGGTTCTGGAACATCGGGAACATCCTTCCTGCATGAAAACAGAGCTAGCTAAAGTGAAATGGCAAATGAGGTTAAGGGATAGGTCAATCAAAGTTCAGTTGCAGACATTTAAAGGGATATTTCAGAATACATAGAATATATACATTCCAGTGAGAAATATAAATCCCAAGGGGAGGGCCCACCATCCGTGGTTAACTAAAAAAGTTAAAGACAGTATCAAACTTAAAGAAAAAGCATATAATTACGCAAAGATGGGTGGCAGGCCGGAAGATTGGAAAGAATATAAAGAACAGCAAAGAATGACAAAAAGATTAATAAGGAGGGAAAATTAGAGTATGAAAGAAAGCTAACCAGTAATATAAAGACGGATAGTAAGAGTTTTAATAGATATTTAAATAAGAAAAGAGTTAACAAAGTGAGCATTGGTCGTATAGAGAATGTGTCTAGGGAATTGATCATGGAGGGTAGAGAGATGGATGAATTTGACCTTCACTATGGAGGACACGAGGAATATCCTAGAAATAGCTGTAAACCAGGAAATGGAAGGGAGGGAGAAACTTGGGAAAATTACAACACCAGGGAAGTGGTATTGAGCAAATTGTTGGGGCTGCAGGCTGATAAATCTCCAGGTCCAGATGGACTCCACCCTAAGGTCTTGAAAGAAGTGGCCAGTGAGATAGTTGATGCACTGGTTTTGATTTTCCAAAGTTCCCTCGATTCGGGGAAGGTTCCTTAAAATTGGAAAATAGCAAATATAACTCCTTTATTCAAAAAGGGAGGGAGACAGAAAGCAGGAAACTATAGGCCAGGTAGCCTAACATCTGTCATAGGGAAAATGTTAAAAGCTATTATTAAAGATAATGTAGATAATGCAGGGCACGTAGAAAAGTTTAAGGCAATCGGGCAGAGTCAACATGGTTTTGTGAAAGGGAAATCATGTTTAACCAATTTATTGGAGTTCTTTGAAGGAGTCACATGTGCTATGGATAAAGGGGAACCGGTGGACAATACTGTACTTAGATTTCCCAAAGGCATTTGATAAAGGTTATTGCAGAAAATAAAAGCTCGTGGTGTAGGGGGTAACATATTGGCATGGATAGAAGATTGGCTAGCTAACAGGAAGCAGAGAGTTGGCATAAATGGATCTTTTTCTGGTTGGCAGGATATGACGAGTGGTGTGCCACAGGGATCAGTGCTGGGGCCTCAACTTTTTACAATTTATATAAAATACTTGGATGAATGGACCGAAGGAATGGTTGCTAAATTTGCTGATGGCAGAGAGATAAATAGGAAAGTAAATTGTGAAGAAGATGTAAGGAGGTACAAAGTGACATAGATAGGCTAAGTGAGTGGGTAAAGATCTGGCAAATGGAGTATAATGTGGGCAAATGTGAAATTGTCCATTTTTGGCAGGAAGAATAAAGAAGAAGCTTATTATCCAAATGGTGAGAGGTTGAGGAGCTCTGAGATTCAGAGGGATCTGGGTATTCTAGTACATGAATCATAAAAGGTTAGTATGCAGGTACGGCAAGTAATTAGGAAAGCTAATAGAATGTTATCATTTATTTTGAGGGGAATTGCTTACAATTCAGTTGTACAGGGCATTGGTGAGATCACATCTGGAGTATTGTGGACAGCACTGGTTTCCTTATTTAAAGAAAGATGTAAATGCGTTATAAGCAGTTCAGAGAACATTTACTAGGCTGATTCCAGGAATGGGTGGGTTGTCTTGTGAGGAAAGGCTGGACAGGTTAGGCTTGTGTCCACTGGAATTTATAAGAGTAAGAGGTGACTTAATTGAAACCTTTAAGATCCTGAGGGTTCTTGACAGGGTAGATGTGGAGAGGATGTTTCCTCTTGTGGGCGAATCTAGAACTAGGGGTCACTTTCTAAAAATAAGGGGGTCGCTCATTTAAGACAGAGATGAGGAGAAATTTTTTTCTCTGTTGTGAGTCTTTGGTGCTCTCTTCCTGAAAAAGAGGTTGAATATTTTTAAAGCAGTAAGAGAGAGATTCTTGATTAACAAGGGGGTGAAAGGTTACCAGGGATAGGCAGGAATGTGGGGTTGAGGTTACATTCAGATCAGCCATGATCTTATTGAATTGTGAAGCAGGCTCGAGGGGCCGAGTGGCTTATTCCTGCTCAAATTCGTATGCACACAGTCTGTGATCTCAAAGGATTTGAGGGTATGTGTGAGAGAATGGATGGTGATGTCCTTTGAGCTGGCAGTGAGTGAGATATGTTAGAAGTTATTGTTAAAGAAATTATAGCAGGGCACTTGGATACGCTCAAGGTAATCAGGCAGAGTCAACATGGTTTTGTGAAAGGGAAATTGTGTTTAACCAACTTATTGGAGTTCTTTGAGAAAGTAACATGTGCTGTGGATAAAGGGGAACTGGTGGATGTACTGTACTTGGATTTCCAGAAGGCATTTGATAAGGTGCCACATCAAAAGTTATTGCGGAAAATAAAAGCTCATGGTATGGGGGTAACATATTGACATAGATAGAAGGTTGGCTGGCTAACAGGAAGCAGAGTAGGCATAAATGGGTCTTTTTCAGGTTGGCAAGATGTAACGAGTGATGTGCCACAGGGATCAGTGCTGGGACCTCAACTGCTTACAGTTTGTATAAATGACTTGGATGAAGGAATGGATGGGATGGTTGCCAAATTTTCTGATGACACAAGATAGGTAGGAACATAAATTGTGAAGAGGACATAAGTTGGGACCTGTACAAACCAGACGGGCTGCACCCAGGCAGAGCTGGGACCAGTGTCCTTGCGGGGGCTTTTGCTAGGTCTGTTGGGGAGTATTTAAACAAGTGTGGCAGGGGGATGGGATCCCAGGAGTAGGATCAGATAGGTCAGATTCAGATCAGAAAAATGGAGGTAGAACATTAACCAGGGACGTTGTGATAGATATGGAGTTACAGGAGAAACAAAGTTTAAAAAGTGTCCAGCAAGGGAAATTGGTGGGGTTAAACTGTTCCTACTTCAATGCAAGGAGTATTACAAACAAGGTAGATGAGTTAAGGGCACAGTTAAACACATGGCAGCAGGATGTCATTGCTATAACGGAGACCTGGCTAAAGGAGGGACAAAACTGGCAGCTTAATATCCCTGGTTATAGAGTCTTCAGACATGTTAGAGTAGGAGATAAAAAAGGAGGGGGTGTAGCGCTAATGGTTGAAGAATCAATTCCAGTTGTGAGAAGGGATGATATACTAAATGGGTCAACAAACGAGGCTTTCTGGATTGAGCTTGGAAATAAAAAAGGGGCAGTCACACTACTGGGAGTACTCTACAGACCCCGAAATAGTGAAAGGGAGATAGAAGAACAAATATGTAGGCAAATTTCTACTTGTAAGAACAAGAGGGCAATAATAGCAGGAGACTTCAACTATCCTAATATCAACTGGGATTCAAACAATATAAGGGACACTGAGGGAGAAATATTCATGCAGTGTGTCCAGGAAAATTTTTTCAACCAATTAGTGACAAACCCAATGAGAAGAGATGCAATTCTAGACCTAGTCTTGGGGAACGAAGAAGGGCAAGTGGGTGAAGTGACAGTTGGCGAACATATCGGGGACAGTGATCACAATTCAGTTAGATTTAGCATTACCATGGAAAAGGACAGAGATAAGGCAGGAGTAAAAGTCTTGAACTGGGGGAAGGCAAATTTTGCAGAAATGAGGAGGGACTTGGCTGAGGTGGACTGGACAGCACTGCTGGAGGATAAAACAGTGGAAAACCAGTGAGAAACACTAAAAAGCGAGATCCTAATTGTATAAAGTAGACATGTCCCCTACAAAAATAAGAGTAGTACTGCCAAATCTAGACCCCCCTGGTTGTCTAGAGGAATACAGGGGAAGATCAAACAGAAAAAGAAAGCGTACGATAGGCACAAAGAACTAAGCACTGCAGATAGCCTAGACGAATATAGGAAGTGCAGGGATGAAGTAAAAAAGGAAATAAGGAAATCAAAGAGAGGGTATGAAAAAAGATTAGCAAGTAAAGTTAAAGATAACCAAAGATGTTTTACAAATACATTAATGCCAAAAGGTTAGTTAAGGAAAAAGTGGGACCTATCAGAGATGAAGATGGAAACTTGTGTGTAGATGCAGAGGCTGTGGGAAGGGTTTTGAATGAATATTTTGTGTCTGTGTTTACAAAGGAAAGGGAGGATGTAGACATAGTAGTCCAGGAGGAACACTGCGAGATATTGGACGGGATAATCATAAAGAGGGAGGCAGTACTCGAAGGGTTGAAATCCTTGAAAGTTGATAAGTCACCAGGGCCAGATGGATTATTTCTGAGGCTGCTGAAGGAAGTCAGGGAGGAGATAGCAGATGCTCTGAGGATGATTTTCCAACCTTCACTAGATACAGGGGAGGTACTGGAGAAATGCAAACGTAATTCCATTGTTTAAAAAGGGATCAAAGGAAATGCCAAACAATTATAGGTCAGTTAGTCTTACATCGGTGGTGAGCAGATTAGTAGAATCAATCCTGAGAGATAGGATTAACTGTCATGTGGAAAGGCATGGACTAGTCAGGGATGGTCAACATGGATTTGTTAAAGGAAGGTCTTGCCTCACAAATTTGATTGAATTCTTTGAGGAAGTGACAAGAAGGGTTGATGAAGGTAGTGCAGTGGATGTTGTGTACATGGATTTTCACAAGGCATTTGACAAGGTCCCACATGGCAGATTGGTCAGGAAAGTAAAAACCCATGGGATTCAGGGTAATGTGGCAAACTGGATAAAAGGTTGGCTTTGTAACAGGAAACAAAGGGTAATGTTTGATGGATGCCCTTGTGAATGGAAAGTTGCCTCAAGTGGTGTTCCACAGGGCTTGGTGTTGGGACCCTTGTTCTTTGTGTTAATATATTAAAGATTTGGACGTGAACGTGGGGGGGGCATGATTGGGAAATTTGCAGATGACACAAAGATTGGCCGAGTAGTGGATAGTGTAGAGGATAGCCAAATCTCCAAAATGATATAGATGGGTTGGGAGTGGGCGGTAAAGTGGCAGATGGATTTTAACATAGAGAAGCATGAGGTCATACATTTGGGAAGGTCAAACAGTTACAGGGATTAAACAATAAATGGGAATATACTAAGAGGGGTAGATGAAGTGAGAGATCTTGGCATACAAGTACACAGGTCCCTGAAGGCAGCAGTTCAAGTAGACAAGGTTGTAAAGAAGGCATATGGAATGCTCTCCTTCACTGGCAGAGGTATACAATATAAAAGTGAGAATATAATGTTGGAATTGTATAAAACACTGGTGAGGCCACAACTGGAGTATTGTGTGCAGTTCTGGTCACCTCATTACAGGAAGGACGTAATAGCTCTGGAGAGAGTGCAGAGGAGGTTTACAAGAATGTTACCAGGGTTAGAAAAGTGTAGCTATGAGGAGAAATTGGGTAGGTTGGGATTATTTATCTTAGAACAAAGAAGGCTGAGAGGTGACTTGATTGTGGTGTACAAAATTATGAGGGGAATAGACAGGATAAAATTGTTTTCCTTGGTGGAGAATTCTAGAACCAGGGGACATAGATTCAAGATAAGTGGCAGAAGGTGTAGAGGGGGCATGAGGAAGAACTTTTTTACGCAGAGGGTAGTGGGTGTCAGGAATTCGCTGCCCAAGTTGGTGGTAGAGGCAGAAACTTTAAACTCTTTTAAGAAGTACCTGGATCTGCACCTTAAGTGCTGTACACTGCAGGGCTATGGGCAGGGTGCAGGAAGGTGGGATTAGAAAGGGCACCTGGGTGTCCTTGGGCTGGCGTGGACAAGATGGGCCGAATGGCCTCCTTCTGTGCTGTAACTTTTCTATGGTTCTATAAGGAGGCTACAAAAAGATATCGATAGGTCAAGTGAGTGGGCAAAGATCTGGCAAATGGAGTATAATGTGGGCAAATGTGAAATTGTCCATTTTGGTAGGAAGAATAAAAGAGAAGCATATTATCTAAATGGTGATCTAAATAGATCTCTGAAGGCGGAGGGGCATGTTAGTGGGGTGGTGAAAAAGGCATATGGGACACTTGCCTTTATCAATCAAGGCATAGATTACAAAAGTAGGGAGATCATGTTGGAGTTGTATAGAACCTTGGTGAGGCCACAGCTGGAATACTGTGTGTAGTTCTGGTCACCACATTATAGGAAGGATGTGATTGCACTGGAGGCGGTGCAAAGAAGATTCACCAGGATGTTGCCTGGGATGAAACATTTAAGTTATGAAGAGAGGTTGGATAGACTTGGGTTGTTTTCGTTGGAGCAGAGAAGACTGAGGGGTGACCTGATCGAGGTGTACAAGATTATGAGGGACATGGACAGGGTGGAGAGGGAGCAGCTGTTCCCCTTAATTGAAGGGTCAGTCACAAGGGGACATAAGTTCAAGGTGAGGGGCAGGAGGCTTAGGGGGGATGAAAAACTTTTTTACCCAGAGGGTAAACGGTGACGGTCTGGAATGCGCTGCCTGAGAGGCTGGTGGAGGCGGGTTGCTTCACATCTTTTAAAAAGTACCTGGATGAGCACTTAGCACATCATAACATTCAAGGCCATGGGCCACATGCTGGTAAATGGGATTAGGTAGGTAAGTCAGGTGTTTCTCACGTGTCGGTGCAGACTTGATGTGTTGAAGGGCCTCTTCTGCACTGTGTGATTCTGTGAGAGATTACAGAGCTCTGAGGTGCAGAGGGACCTGGGTGTCCTAGTACATGAATCACAAAAGGCTAGTATGCAGGTATAGCAAGTAATTTGGAAAGCTGATAGAATGTTATTGTTTATTGTGAGGGGAATTGAATACAAAAATAGGGAGGTTGTGCTTCATATATACAGAGCACTATTGAGACCATATCTGGAGTATTGTGTACAATATTGGTCATCTTAATTAAGGAAGGATATAAATGCACTGGAAGCTGTTCAGAGAAGGTTTACCAGACCAATACCTGGAATGAGTGGGTTGTCTTATGGGGAAAGGTTGGACAATCTAGGCTTGTATCTGCTGGAGTTTAGAAGAATAAGAGGCAACTTGATTGAAACCTTTAAGGTCCTGAGGGGTCTTGACAGAATGGATGTGGAGAGGATGTTTCCTCTTGTGGGAGAATCTAGAACTAGGGGTCACTGTTTAAAAATAACAGGTCCCCCATTTAAGACAGAGATGAGGTGAATTTTTTTCATTCAGAAGGTGGTGAGTCTTTTGGAGGTCTCTTCCTCAAAAGGCAGTGGAAGCAGTCTTTGAATATTTTTAAGGCAGAGGTGGATAGATTCTTGGTAAGGTTATTGGGGGTAGGCAGGATGCAGATTTCAGGTTACTACCAGATCAGCCATGATCTTACTAAATGGCTGAGCAGGCTCGAGGGGCTGAATGGCCTACTCCTGCTCCTTGTTCATATGTTCATTTGGTGTGATTTGGTTCCCACTAGATGTGATTCTCATCGGTTGACCAACAGAATCTCAGCTGCTGATGGTAGATAATCAGTATACTTAAGCACATCTCAAAGAACTCAATGATGTTGCATGGAGATGCAACAACACAACTTGGATATGTTGTCTAGTTTTCAAACACTTCTTGATCAAGAATTTGACTGCCCTGACCATATTTTCAGCCATCGCATTTGAATGAGGATATCATGAAAATGATGTGATATGGTTGATGGACCATCATTCACACATATCCTGGAACAGTTTTTCATTGTATTCTGGGCCATTGTCAGATACCACTACTAGGGCACCAAAAAGACTAAAAATGGTGCGAAACAATGCTGGCCATGGCTGCACTCAACGTGTCTCAAAGCTTCTGCACAATAGGAAATGTTGAGTGGTAGTCAGTCAGAAGCAGATAGTTTTGTCTGCCTATCAGGAAGAGTCCTGTTGCTAACTTGGTCCATAGTGATGATGGCATAACATGTGTTTGGAGAGGTTCTTCCTGTTGGCTAGCCTGGTGTTTCTGACATAGATCACAAGATCTCACCACATACAGTAAAACAATCAAGTCAGAGGGAGTACAGCTGCATTAAGCTTCAAGGGAGTAAGGCAAGGCTGGATGGCCTCTACTTTAATGCCAGGAATATTACAGGTAAAACGGATGAGTTAAGGATGAGGAATTGTGACATTGTAGCCATCACTGAGACGTGGTTGAGGGAAGGGCAGGATTGGCAGCTCAACATTCCGGGATATAGAATCTTCAGGCGAGACGGGAGGGGGTAAAAGAGGAGGAGGCGTTGCATTATTAGTTAAGGAGTCAGTTACTGCAGTAAGGAGAGATGATATTTTGGAGGGGGCATCAAATGAAGCTTTGTGGGTAGAGCTTAGGAATAAAAAGGGGCAGCCACATTGGTAGGTGTTTATTATAGACCCCCAGATAGTCAGCGGGAAATTGAGGAGCAAATATGTGCACAATTTGTGGAGGTGTGTTAAAAACAATAACCAATAGGGTAAATATATTCGGTGATTTCAACTTTCCCAACGTTAATTGGGATGGACATAGTGTTAAGGGCTTGTATGGAGTCGATTTCTTGAAATGTGCACAGGAGAACTTTTTCGGTCAATATGTCGAGGGTCCAACATGGGATGGCGCAGTGCTGGACTTAATTCTGGGGAATGAAGCCAGACAGGTGGCGGCGGGCAAGCATTTTAGCGATAGTGACCACAACATGGTACAGTTTAAGTTTGTTATGGACAAAGAAATCGACAAGTTGCAAAAAGCTGTTTTGGATTGGAGGAGAGTGGATTTTAGTAAAATAAGGCAGGATATGGCTAAGGTAGGCTGGAAACAGTTACTTTTGGGGAAATCTACAGAGGAGCAGTGGCGGGTGTTCAAAAAGGAAATGGGGAGGGTACAGGCTCAACATGTTCCCTCTAGGGTGATAGGAAGGAGTAACAAGCCCAGAGAACCATGGATGATCAGAGATATTCAGGATACGATGAGAAGGCAAAGAGAGGCTTTTAGCAGGTACAAGGGAAGCAAATCAACAGAGGCATTAGTGGAGTCCAGAAAGTGCAGGGTGGTGCTTAAGAAAGCAATTAGGAGAGCAAAGAGGGGATATGAGAAAGCTCTGGCTGGTAAAAGTATGGAAAATCCCAAGATATTCTATAAGTATATCAATGGGAAGAGGATAACCAGGGAAAGAGTAGGGCCCATAAGAGACCAAGGGGGCAATCTATGGGTGGAGCCAGAGGACATCACTAGAGTGTTGGATGAATACTTCACATCCATCTTCACCCAAGAGAATGAGGATGAAGGTATCGAACTCAGGGAGAGAGACTGCGAGGTTCTTAAGCAAATTGATATAGGGAGTGACAAGGTATTGGAGGTGTTGGCAGGCTTAAAAGTGGACAAATCTCCAGGTCCAGATGATTTATGTCCCAGACTGCTGAAGGAAAATGCACATGGGATACAGGGTAATTTGATAAGGTGGATTCAAAATTGGCTTAGTTGTAGGAAGCAGAGGGTGATGACAGAAGGATGCTTTAGTGACTGGAAGCCAGTGTCCAATGGCGTACCACAGGGATCTGTGCTCGGTCCCCTATTATGTGTCATTTATATAAACGACATAGATGACTATGTGGGGGGTAGGATTAGTAAGTTTGCGGATGACACAAAGATTGGCTGGGTGGTTAACAGTGAGGTTGAGTGTCTTGGGCTGTAGGAAGATATAGACGGGATGGTCAAATGGGCAGATAAGTGGCAGATGGAATTTAACCCTGAAAAGTGTGAGGTGATACACTTTGGAAGGAGTAATTTGACAAAGAAGTATTCAATGAACGGCATGACACTAGGAAGTTCTGAGGAACAAAGGGACCTTGGCGTGTGTGTCCATAGATCTCTGAAGTCAGAGAGGCATGTTAGTGGGGTGGTGAAAAAGGCGTATGGGACACTTGCCTTTATTAATCGAGGCATAGATTACAAAAGTAGGGCGATCATGTTGGAGTTGTATAGAACCTTGGTGAGGCCATAGCTGGAGTACTGTGTCCAATTCTGGTCACCACATTATAGGAAGGATGTGATTGCACTGGAGGGGGTGCAGAGGAGATTCACCAGGATTTTGCCTGGGATGAAACATTTAAGTTATGAAGAGAGGTTGGATAGATTTGGGTTGTTTTCGTTGAAGCAGAGAAGACTGAGGGGCGACCTGATCGAGGTATACAAGATTATGAGGGGCATGGACAGGGTGGATAGGGAGCAGCTGTTCCCCTTAGTTGAAGGGTCAATCACGAGGGGACATAAGTTCAAGGTGAGAGGCAGGAGGTTTAGAGGGGATGTGAGGAAAAATGTTTTTACCCAGAGGCTGGTGACGGTCTGGAATGCATTGCCTGGGAGGGTGGTGGAGGCGGGTTGCCTCACATCCTTTAAGAAGTACCTGGATGAGCACTTGGCACGTCATAACATTGAAGGCTATAGGCCAAGTGCTGGTAAATGGGATTAGGTAGGTAGGTCAGGTGTTTCTCACGTGTCGGTGCAAACTCGATGGGCTGAAGGGCCTCTTCTGCTCTGTGAGATTCTATGATAACATGCACATTCTTCCTTTTCAGATAACAGTCTAATTCCACTTTGATATGTCGTAAAGATGTGCTTAAGTGTTAACTGTTTCCACACTGATCGTAAAAGAACTAATTGGACAAGTTTTCTCGAGTTTAATAAAGAAAGAGGTTAGCTTTATGACACACAAACTGATCTAAGTAAAGTAATAAAATTCATTCTGCACGCATGCGGGCACGCATACCCACGCGCGCACACGGCAGGATTTTTGGGTCATCAGGCAGGCCCGGGAGCTGCCGGGAAACAGTCCGCCGCCCACGATCGTTCCCCGCCATTATTTCACACTGGCCAGTTAACAGCCAGCCAGCATGAAATGCATGCTGAAAGGCTCAGCGCTGCCGGGGTGGGGGACGGCAGGAGGGTGTGCGCTAAAGTCTCCACAGGCGTGGGGGAGCACACAATGAAAGCTCAAGGCGGAGAGCTGCCTCAGGGAGCTGAAGAATTTTAAAATCAAAAATAAAGATGTGGAAATTCGGGAAAAAAAATTGTCCCCACATAGGACTTTCACACATGAACATGGATGAGGTTTCCTCAAAAACGCAAAGGCCGCCTGGCCGATATGCCTGCCAACCATAAGGTTGGACAGGCAGCGAAAAATCTGTTTTAATTAATACTTTAATGGCCTTAAGGGGCCTCTTAATTGTTGGTGACTGCTGACTTGCGCCCACCCGCCCACCAACCGAAATATTGCGTGAATGATGTCAGGACGCTCGCCTGATGTGATCGCGTGCTATTTTATGCTCGATCAGGTCAGGCATGCACCCGGATGTAAAATTCTGCCCATGATGTTCACATACAAATACAGATTACAGAGTGGGGAAGGATATCTTGGCCAAATTAGAGTCCAGAAAAAGTGAAGAGGATATACAGCCTGTAGTTTAGTGAATCCATTGGCTTCAGGCTGAATTCAATGGCCTTGATGCTCCCAATTTAAAGATGTTGATAACTGAGTTGGTTGCTCTTCTGGAGGCAATGGTGCTGGGTTGGATTCTTCTTTTCTCAGAAGATTTCTCTCTCTGTCTGCAGCAGGATGTCCCTGGATGGTCACCGCCAGCAAACAGGGCTCAAAGCTTAGCAAATGGGTTGGCAACTTGTCCCTCTCTAAGCTGCTTGCTATCAGTTTTGCTAAAAAAAATCATGTGCCTAAAACACATGGCTTATCATGTGACCTTCCTTCTCCAGTTGCTGTGTGTCAAATAATAACTTTTAATCCACCAGCTGGAAACCTGAATTGAAATTTTAAAAACAGACTTTTCAAAAATAAAGTGACTTGAACCTACAGTCCAAGGTGGCTAACCCCAATTTGCAATTTGCATTTGACATTCCAATTCATTGGAATGGAGACAGTCTGTCTGCAAAAGTTGTCAGTGAAGTATGAAGGCCTCTCATTTCCTGTCCTATTAAGGGGCATTCGACTGTTGCATATGGGCCATTAAGACTAATCACTTGGACAGTTGGACCCTGGCTAAGATAGCTTTCCAGACACGAGTTAATCAATTCACCCTTGCAATCCACAGATTTTGAATACCTCAATCAAGTCTTCCCTTCTCCAAGGAAATCAGTCCCAACTTCTCCAATCAATCTTCATAACTTAAGTTCCTCATCCCTGAAACCATTCATGTGAATTTTTTCTGCACTCTTTCCAATGCCTACCCAGAACTGGAAAGAATGCTCCAGCTGAGGCCGAGCTAGGATTGTTTACATATTCAACATAACCTCCTTGCTCTTGTACTCTATGCTCCTTGCTCTTGTACTCTATGCTCCTATTAATAAAGCCAAGGATACTGTATGCTTTATTAACCACTCTCCCAACCTGTCCTGCCACCTTCAATGATTTATGCACAAATACACCCAGGTCACTCTGCTCCGGCACCCCTGACAGAGTTGTAACCTTTATTTTATATTGTCTGTCCATGTTCTTCCTGTCAAAATGAATCACTTCACGTTTTTCTGTATGGAACTTCATCTATCACTTGTCTGCCCATTCCACCAACTTGTCCATGTCGTTTATGCTTCCAAATTGCATGTCATCCACAAATTTTCAAATTGTGCACTGTAAATCAGGGTCTAGCTCATTAATATATGTCAGGAAGCCTGGAATACTGGAACTCCACTATAAATCCTCCTCCACCCCAAATAACATCCATTAACCATGACCCTCTGTTTCCGGATGCTCAGCCAATTTTGTATCCATGTTGCTGCTGTCTCTTTTATTCCATGAGCTATAATGTTGCTCACAAGTCTATTGTGTGGCACTGTATCAAATATCAATTGGAAGTCTATGTACACCACATCAACAGCATTGCCCTCATCAACCCTCTCTGTTACTTTAAAAACCTCCAGAAATTTAGTTAAACATGATTTTCCCTTAACAAATCCATGGTGGCTTTCCTTAACTAACCCACATTTGTCCACGTGACAATTTTGTCCCGAGTTATTGTTTTTAGAAGTTACCCCACCACTGAAGTTAAGCTCAGCAATTACAGCCTAGTCAGTTTATGTAACATTTGTAATTCTCCAATCCTCTGGCACCACCCCTGAATATAAAGATAACTGGAAAATTGTGGCCAGTGCTTCCACAATTTCTACTTTCACTTTCCTCCGTATTCACAGATGCATTTAATCTGGTCCTGGTGCTTTATCAACTTTACATACAGACAGTTTATCCAATATCTCCTCCTTATCAATTTTAAATCCTTCTAGTCCATTAATTACCACCTCTTTCACCATGACCAGTTAAGAAAGCAAATGGCATGTTGGCCTTCATTATGAGAGAACTTGAGTACAGGAGCAGGGATGTCTTATTGCAGCTACACAGGGCCTTGGTGAGACCACACCTGGAGTATTGTGTGCAATTTTGGTCTCCTTACCTAAGAAATGATAAACTCACCATAGTGGGAGTACAGGGAAGGTTCACCAGACTGATTCCCAGGATGGCAGGATTGTCGTATGAGAAGAGATTGGGATGACTAGACCTGTATTCATGGAATTTAGAAGAGTGAGAGGGGATCTCATTGAAACGTATAAAATTCTGACAGGGAAGGACAGACTGGATGCAGGGATGATGTTTCCCCTGGCTGGTCTAGAACAAGAGGACACAGTCTCAGGATGCGGGATAGACCATTTAGGACTGAGATGAGGAGAAACTTCTTCACTCAGAGGGTGATGAACCTGTGGAATTCTCTACCACAGGAGGCTGTGGAGGCCAAGTCACTGAATATATTTAAGAAGGAATTGGATAGATTTCTAGACTCTAAAGGCATTAAGGATTATAGGGAGAAAGTGGGAGTATGGTGTTGAGATGGAGGATTAGCCATGGTCATATTGAATGATGAAGCAAGCTCAAAGGGCTGGATGACCTACTACTCCTGCTCTTATTTTCTGTTTCTATGTGAATGACCAGGGTGTGGACCAGATCGATAGCAAGAGAGAGTCAAACAAAAAAAAAGAAAACTAACATAAAAATTGGGTCAGAGAAACTTGCAATTATAACGGATGGCGCTTTGGAAAAGGGCGTGAAAGCGGTTACAATGACACTTATCCCAGGTATTTTCAAAGAAGGAAGGTCAAAGGGATATTGTCAAAATGTGCACAAAATTCCCCAGTCTGAATTAAGATGCAGCTGGCTTACCATTCGAATTCAAGATTTTTAAACAGCATACAGAGCTACGGTTTCTTGATTCAGGTGTATCCGAACTAGATAAGCAAGCCAGCATTTGCTTAGCAATTGGGAACGAAGGTCTACAAAGGCCAAACATGTTAGGATTAACAGCAGAGGAGCTAAAGGATCCCCAAAGGATCTGGACTACATTGGAAGACCGATTCAGAATCAGGTTAAACTTCCGTATTCATCAACAAGAGTTCATGTCATTTCAACAACAGCCTACAGAATCCATAGACCACTTGGTCAGCGGATACAGATAAAAGGGTATGTACTGTGATTTTTCAAACGTAGAACTAGCAGACAGAATTATTGAGTTGGTGATCTCCAATTTAAATGTTCCAGAAAGATCTGCTAGACCAGCCCAAAACATATAGCATTGAAGAGCTAACTCAAGGATGGACATTAGTACGAAGTGATCATTGCAAGTTGACTAAGCTTACAGGTCCTAGGGACAACCCTATCTATGTTTGTTGATGCACTTATTAGAACACCCAAACCTACCAAGACATGTGGAAGGTGTGGCCTTCTGCATGCACTAAGGACATGCCCACCTTTCCAACAATTCTGTAAGCATGTGGCAGAAAGGGCCACTGGCAGAAGTAGTGCACTAGAGCAAAGGCTGATGCAGTTACAAAGCTGTGCACTGATCCAATAGGACCATACACAACTTCAAGCAATAAGTAATAATCCTGTAGATCACTGTGAGCAACTAAAGACACCTCCAGACAAGGTTACTAGTTACAAGATGTGGGTGTACCAGCAGATTACTTCTGTGCTTTAGAGACTCAGAGTCTTCGGTTATATGCACTTATGTAATGATAACTAAAGATGAACATGTATTGTAAATAGTTATACTTCTTTGGAATGGGGGAAAGTTTATTTAAAAAGAAAGGGGGATGTTGTAATATGCCTTTAAGGGATTGCAGCATAACAATCACTAGAAGGAAATGTGTCATGCGATCCAGTTGTAGTTTCACTTTTGCTTTTAAGTGGATGAATTAACCGCGCAAATAGATGTAAACAGGTATGATATAGTTGGGATTACGGAGACAAGGCTGCAGGGTGACCAGGGATAGGAACTGAACATCCAGGGGTATTCAGTATTTAGGAAGCACAGACAAAAAGGAAAAGGCGATGGAGTTGCATTGCTGGTTAAAGAGGAAATTAACGCAATAGTGAGGAAAGATATTAGCTCCAACAATGTGGAATCTGTATGGGTAGAGCTGAGAAACACTAAGGGGCAAAAAACGTTAGTGGGGGTTGTATATAGACCCCCAAGCTGTAGCGGTGATGTTGGGAATGGCATTAAACAGGAAATTAGAGATGCATGTAATAAAGGAACATCTGTAATTATGGGTGACTTTAATATGCATGTGGATTGGGCAAATCAAATTAGTAACAATACCGTAGAGGAGGAATTCCTGGAGTGTATACGGGATGTTTTTCTGGACCAATACATTGAGGAACCAACGAGAGAACAGGCCATCCTTGACTGGGTATTGTGTAATGAGAAAGAAATAATTGGCAATCTAGTTGTGCAAGGCTCCTTGGGGATGAGTGATCATAATATGATAGAATTCTTCATCAAGATGGAAAGTGATGTAGTTGATTCTAAGACTAGGGTCCTGAATCTTAATAAAGGAAACTACGATGGTATGAGGTGCGAGTTGGCTATGATGGATTGGGAAATGTTACTTAAAGGGATGATGGTGGATCGGCAATGGCAAACATTCAAAGAGCATGTGGGTGATCTGCAACAATTGTTTATTTCTGTTTGGCGCAAAAGTGAAACAGGAAAGGTGGCCAAACCATGGCTTACAAGGGAAATTAGAGATAGTACAAGATGCAAGGAAGAGGCATACAAATTGGCCAGAAAAAACAACAAACCTGAAGATTGGGAGCAGTTTAGAATTCAGCAAAGGAGGACCAAGGGATTGATTAAGAAGGGGAAAATAGAGTACGAGAGTAAGCTTGCGGAGAACATAAAAACTGACTGTAAAAGTTTCTATAGGTATGTAAAGAGAAAAAGATTAGTGAAGACAAATGTAGGTCCCTTACAGTCGATAAATCCCCGGGGCCTGATAATCTACATCCCAGAGTACAAAAGGAAGTGGCCCTAGAAATAGTGGATGCATTGGTGGTCATCTTCCGAGATTCTATAGACTCTGGAACAGTTCCTACAGATTGGAGGGTAACTAATGGAACCCCATTATTTACAATGGGAAGTAGAGAGAAAACAGGGAATTATAGACCCGTCAGCCTGACGTCGGTAGTGGGGAAAATTCTGGAGTCAATTATAAAAGATTTAATAGCTGAGCACATGGAAAACAGTGGTAGAATCGGACAGAGTCAGCATGGATTTACTAAAATGGAAATCATGCTTGACAAATCTACTGGAATTTTTCGACGATGTAGCTAGTAGAGTTGATGAGGGGGAGCCAGTGGATGTGGTTTATTTGGACTTTCAGAAGGTTTTCGACAAAGTCCCACATAAGTGATTGGCATGTAAAATTAAAGCGCTTGGGATTGGGGTAGTGTATTGAGATGGATAGAAAACTGGTTGGCAGACAGGAAACAAAGAGTAGGAATAAACGGGTCTTTTTCCAAATGGCAGGCAGTGACTAGTGGGGTACCGCAGGGATCGGTGCTGGGACCCCAGTTATTCACGATATATGTTAATGATTTAGATGAGGGAATTAAATGTAATATCTCCAAATTTGCAGATGACACAAAGCTGGGTGGGAGGGTGAGCTGTGAGGAGGATGCAGAGATGCTTCAGTGTGATTTGGACAAGCTGAGTGAGTGGGCAAATGCATGGTAGATGCAGTATAATGTGGATAAATGTGAGGTTATTCATTTTGGTAGCAAAAACAGCAGATTATTATCTGAATGGCTATAAATTGAGAGAGGGGAATGTGCAACGAGACCTGGGTGTCCTCGTACACCAGTCACTGAAGGTAAGCATACAGGTGCAGCAGGCAGTAAAGAAGGCAAATGGTATGTTGGCTTTCGTAGCGAGAGGATTCGAGTACAGGAACAGGGATGTCTTGCTGCAATTGTACAGGGCCTTGGTGAGACCACACCTGGAATATTGTGTGCAGACTTTATCTAAGGAAGGATGTTCTTGGAGTGCAGCAAAGGTTTACCTGACTGATCCCTGGAATGGCCGGATTGATTTATGAGGAGAGATTGAGTTGATTAGGATTATATTCGCTGGAGTTCAGAAGAATGAGGAGGGATCTCATAGAAACCTATAAAATTCTAACAGGACTAGACAGGGTAGATGCAGGAAGGATGTTCCTGATGGTGGGGGAGTACAGAACCAGGGGTCACAGTCTCAGGATATGGGATAGACCATTTAGCACTTAGATGAGGAGAAATTTCTTCACCAAGAGAGTGGTGAGCCTGTGGAATTCGTTACCACAGAAAGTAGTTGAGACCAAAACATTGTAAGTTTTCAGGAAGGAGTTAGGTATAGCTCTTGGGGGTGAAAGAGATCAAAGGGTCTGGGGAGAAAGCGGGAGCAGGCTATTGAGTTGGGTGATCAGCCATGATCATAATGAATGGCGGAGCAGGCTCGAAGGGCCGAATGGCCTACTCCTGCTCCTAGTTTCTATGTTTAAGCAGAGCGCACACAAACACAGCCTCTCTGCTGATGTATCTTCAAGCTTTATACCTCTGTATATCTGTTCTCATGTGCCTAGTCTCAATAAATGAACCCACAATGTGTTTACCCAATCTCTTAGGATCAATCGGCGCCTGCATACCATTATGAAGATATGACAACAGGTTCCTATAGGAATCAATGTTAAAGCCAGATTAAGGTTTCTTGGGACATTTCTTGTCTGAAAAAATGCTATACAAGTTGAAATGCTGTACCAAACATGAGCAGCACTGTGCAATCCTAGCTGAAATGACTTGTAAAATAAAGTACATCACCAAATGTGAAAGAAATGATATATGATATCCAATAAAAAAATACGCTCACCATACAGATACCTGTACTGTACATTTATATTGATCAGGCTCCATCTAGCGGTCAGTGCTGTTATGAGCTGAAGTCCCAAAACTACCTGCACTGACCAACATCTGCCACTAGATGGAGGTCAGGACCTCAGTGCGAGTTCATCACCGACAAAGCCAGAAGCAGAGGCAGTAGTGAAACGAGAAGCCAGGAGAAGAACAGACCCTGGGGCCTAAGGCAAGAACAGAGGGCAGGAGGGAAGGCCCAGTTGCAGGAGGTGAGGATGGGGAGTTGGGGGCAGAAGGCGAGAGCAGGGGCAAGGTTGGGAGAGGGGGCCCAGGCGGTAGGGTGGCAGCGGATGGCACTGACAGCAAGAGCAGAGGTGCCAGGGGAGCTATTTTGTGAACAGGTAGGCTATAGAAGAGGAAGTCTGTGGTAAACAACATTAAAGTGAAACTGAGAACGTTAAATGGACATACTGTCACTACTTTATTAACAATGTTAAAGTGAAACAAAATCAAGTGAGGCAATGCTAATCGAGGACTTAACTGTATTTATGTACCTATAGAAGCCTTTGGGATTCCTGTTTATGCTGGATGACAGTCTCTTTTCATATTCTCTCCTTGTTTCCCTTATTTCCTTTTCGTTTCCCCTCTGAACCTTCAACATTCGGCCTGGTTCTCCAATGTATTACCCCGCTGATATCTATCATAAGCGCACATTTTCCTCCTCACCTTAATCTCTTATGTCCTTTGTCATCCAGGGAGCTCAGGATTTGTTTGCACTCCCTTTCCCCTTCAAGAGACTATATCTTGACTGTGCCCAAACTGTCTCCTCTTTGAGGGTAGCCATCTTTCAGCTACCATTTTTGTTCTGTTGAAGGGTCATGTGGACTCGAAACGTCAACTCTTTTCTTCTCCACCGATGCTGCCAGACCTGCTGAGTTTTTCCAGGTAATTCTGTTTTTGTTTTGAATCCAGTTTATTCAGTCCAGATTCATTCTTGCCAAATTGAAGTTGGCTTTCCCCAGTTAATTATTCTTACTCTGGATTGTTCTTTGTTCTTTTCCATACTCAACCTAAACCTTATGATACAATGATCACTGACCCCTAAATGTTTTACTGATATTTGATCCACTTGGCCCACTTCATTCTCAAGAACCAGGTCTAGCAGTGCCTCCACTCTCATTGGACTGGACACATACTGCTGTGGAAAAATTTCTTCAAGACTCTAGGAACTCTTGCCTCTCTCAGCCCTTTACACAATGACTATCCCAGCCTATATTTGGATAATTAAAGCCCCTCATTGTAACTGCTCTGCAATTCTTGCACCTTTACAGAGAAAATAGGAGTAGGAGTAGGTCATTCGGCCCTTCGAGCCTGTTCCACCATTCATTATGATCATGGCTGATCATCCAACTCAATAGCCTTCTCCTGCTTTCTCCCCTTATCTTTTGATCCCCTTTCGCCCCCAAGAGCTACATCTAACAACTCCTTGAAAATATACAAACATACAATGTTTTGGCCTCAATTACTTTCTGAAGTAGTGAATTCCACAGGCTCACCACTCTCTGGGTGAAGAAATTTCTCCTCATCTCAGTCCTAAATGGTCTACCCCGTATCCTCAGACTGTGACCCCTTGTTCTGGACTCCCCCACCATCAGGAACATCCTTCCTGCATCTGCCCTGTCTAGTCCTGTTAGAATTTTATAGGTTTCTATGAGATCCCCCCTCATTCTTCTGAACTCCAGCGAACATAATCCTAACCGACTCAATCTCTCCTCATATGTCAGTCCAGCCATCCCAGGAACCAGTCTGGTAAACCTTTGCTGCACTCCCTCTATAGCAAGAACATCCTTCGTCAGATAAGGAGACCAAAACTGCACACAATATTCCAGGTGTGGTCTCACCAAGGCCCTGTACAATTGCAGCAAGATATCCCTGTTCCTGTACTCGAATCCTCTCACTATGAAGGCCAACATACCATTTGCCTTCTTTACCGCCTGCTGCTCCTGCACGCTTACCTTCAATGACTAATGTACGAGGACACCCAGGTCTCGTTGCACATTCCCCTCTCTCAATTTATAGCCATTCAGATAATCTGCCTTCCTGTTTGTGCTACCGAAGTGGATAACCTCACATTTATCCACATTATACTGCATCTACCATGCATTTGCCCACTCACTCAGCTTGTCCAAATCACACTGAAGCATCTCTGCATCCTCCTCACAGCTCACCCTCCCACCCAGCTTTGTCATCTGCAAATTTGGAGATATTACATTTAATTCCCTCATCTAAATCAGTAATATATACTGAATAACTGGGGTCCCAGCACCGATCCCTGCGGTACCCCACTAGTCACTGCCTGCCATTCGGAAAATGGCCCATTTATTCCTACTCTTTGGGTAGAATTCTCCCCCCATTGGGGAAATGATGGGCGGGCACGTGCGGGCACGCTTCTGTTCGGAGCCCCCAATCGGGGGCACGCTGCCATTTTATGTAGGCGGGCCTTAATTGGCCGGCCCAGCGTGACGTCTGCAGGGAAGCGGTATGCACTCCCTGTGTGGGCAGGGGGAATCCCTAAAATCGAGAGTGTGCTCTTTCGCGCATGTGCACGAAAGAGCGCACTCATCTCCCTGAGGCTAAGTGCTGCCTCAAGGAGATTGCCTCTACTTTCAACAAAATTAAAATTAGAAAAAAAAAATTCCCTTACATGTCCCCTCATGTGACAAAGTCACATGGGATGGGACATGTTCATAACTTCCATAACAACTTTATTAAAATTTTTAAAACCTTACCCGCCGGTGGATGAGGTTGCATGTTTTTTCCAGTTGTCGCCGGGGCTCCTGGCCGACCTGCCAACCTAAAGGTTGGATGGGCAGGTCCACTAATTACTTTAATTGCTCTGTCAATGGCCTCAATTGGTCATTGACAGGTCGGTGGGCACACAGCTGATTTTGCTGCGACCCCACCTTCCTGAAAATTTAAATGGGGCGTGGTGATGTTGGGAGTTCCACCCGATGTCACTGCGTCATTTTACGTTATGTTAAGTAGTATGTCATAAATGATCAGCTGTCCTTTTTTACTAACAGGCAGCTTGATGTTCATTCTTGATCATGCACAACTTAGAATTATCAGAAAGCAAAGCATGATTTTCTTTAAAAAATCCGCCCCCGCTTGCCGACGGTAAAATCCTGCCCTTTGTTTCCTGTCTGCTAACCAGTTTTCTATCCATCTTAATACACTACCCCCAACCCCGTGCGCTTTAATTTTACACGCTAATCTCTTATGTGGGACTTTGTCGAAAGCCTTCTGAAAGTCCAGATAAACCTCATCAACTCTACTAGTTACATCCTCGAAAAATTCCAGTAGATTTGTCAAGCATGATTTCCCTTTCGTAAATCCATGCTGACTCTGTCCGATTCTAACACTGTTTTCCATGTGCTCAACTGTTCAATCTTTTATAATGGACTCTAGAATTTTCCCCACTACCGACATCAGGCTGACTGGTCTATAATTCCCTGTTTTCTCTCTACCTCCCTTTTTTAAATAATGGGGTTCCATTAGTTACCCTCCAATCTGTAGGAACTGTTCCAGAGTCCATAGAATCTCGGAAGATGACCACCAATGCATCCACTATTTCTAGGGCCACTTCCTTAAGTATGCTGAGATGTAGATTATCAGGCCCTGGGGATTTATCGGCCTTCAATCCCATCAATTTCCCCAACACCATTTCCCTGCTAATACTGATTTCTTTCAGTTCCTCCCTCTCACTAAACCCTGTGTTCCCCAACATTTCTGGTATGTTATTTGTGTCCTCTTTTGTGAAGGCAGTTGGTCAGCCATTTCTTTGTTCCCCATTATAAATTCCCCTGTTTCTGACTGTAAGGGACCTATATTTGTCTTCACCAATCTTTTTCTCTTTCTGTAATTTCCTTGAACATTGTTCCTCCACATCCTTTCCACTAGTTGGTGGCATATAGACTACATAGAGCAATTTAATTGCACCTTTTTTGTCCTGTAGCTCTACCCAAATATATCCTGTCCTTGCACCCTCTGGGAAATCCTCTCACTCCAACATGGCAATGCTCTCATTAATCAATACTGCCACTCATCCCCCTTTTTCTTCCCTAACTTTCTTGAACACCTTGTATCCAGGAATATTTAACACCCAGTCCTGCCCTTCTTTGAGCCAGGTCTCTGTTATAGCTGCAACATCATATTTCCTCTGTCAATATGTGCCTGTAACTCACCAATCTTATTAACCACACTTCGTACATTCACATACATGCACATCAGCCTGATTCAGACTTTATATTTTCTCCCTTAATAACTTACTATTTCCTATTCTAGTGCTATCTATCTCTCCCAGTATTCTGTACATCCTGGTATTTCCCACTGATAATTCCTCCTGGTTCTCACACCCCTGCCAAGTTAGCTTAAACCCTTTGCAATAGCACTGGCAGTCTCAACTCAGTCCTGGCTCTGTTTAGGTGCAGCCCATCTGGCCTGTACAGGTCCCATTTCCCCCAGGGCCACAGCATCTTTCCAGTCACACATTCATCTGCTTTCTCCTTCTATTTTCTCACTTGCCTGTGGTACTGGGAGTAATTTGGAGATGACTAATTTTGAGGCCCTTCTTGCTAATTTTCTACCTAGCTCCCTAAATTCTGACTGCAGGACCACATCCTTCATTCTTCCTAAATTGTTTATACCAATGTGTACTACCCTCCCCCCTCTGGGTGCTCTTCAGTGCCATCCTTGACCCTGGCACCAGGGAGGCAACACACCATCATAGATTACATACGAACATTAGGAGCAGGAGGAGGCCATTTGGCGCCTCAAGCCTGCTCCACCATTCAATAAGATCATGGCTGACCTGGTTGTGGCCTCAACTTCACATTCTGCCAGCCCCAATAAGCTTTGACTCCCTCATTAGCCAAGAATCTACCTACCTCTGCCTTAAAAACATTCAATGACCCTGCCTTATCTGTTTTCCGGGCAAGAGACTTGCAAAGACTTGAGAGAAAAGAATCCTTGTTTCCAATCCACATCTCCCTATTCCCCTAACTATGGAATCACCTATCACTATTGCTGCTCCAGTCTTCCTTATACACCACTATACAGCCAAGCCACCTGTGGTGCCATGGACATGGATGGCTCTGGTTGTACTCCCCAGATGGATCATCACTCTTATCAGTATTCAGAGCTGAATACTGATTGGAGAGTGGCATGCACTTGACAGTCTGCTAATCACCATTTTCTCTCTCCCTGCGTACTCTTAAGCAGTGGGGCGACCACATCTATAAATGTGCTACCCAGGAAGCTCGCAACCTCCAGGATGTACTGCAGTGACACCGAGTGCTGCAGAAGTTCTGAAACACGGAACTCAAGCTGCTTCAACTGACAAATCCTTCACAAATGGTTATCCAGGACATGGGAAACATCCTGGCGTGCGCATACATAGGGTGCACATACATAGCACAGTGTGTGCACCCTAAAGGTTGGACCAGCCCTGCCATTCCTTGTCTATTAGTTAATAACCTTGCTACTGTTAATGAACCCCATTACTGCTAGTAACCCTTCACCAATACTAAGAAACCTTAATAAAACTTACCATTACTAATAAACCTTACTGATATTGATGAACCCTACTGATACATAATATACCTTACTAGTAGTAGTGAACTTTACTTTCAAAAAAGAAAGATAAGATTTGCTAGCTGCTCATTTGTTACTTGTTATTAATATGTCATATTTTCAATGTTTTTAATATGCTAGTTGTTCAGGCACAGTCCCTAAGCAACAATATTTACTTTTCTCTTTGTTTCTCTCTCTTTATCCAGCACTTTCTAAGTTCTGCTCCATTCTCACTCCTTCTCAACGTAAGAAAGAACTTTCATTTATACAGTAGCTTTCATATGTACTGGATGGTCTAAAATGCTTCACTGCCTATTATTATGTTGGCGAATCCTGCAGCTAA
This sequence comes from Cetorhinus maximus, assembly GCF_964194155.1. Taxonomy (NCBI): domain Eukaryota; kingdom Metazoa; phylum Chordata; class Chondrichthyes; order Lamniformes; family Cetorhinidae; genus Cetorhinus; species Cetorhinus maximus. The sequence goes on from NC_135881.1 coordinate 158,585,960, forward strand.
TCTGTTAAGAGCAAGATCCCACAAACTCCAATGAGATAGAAGGCCAATTAATTTGCTTTTGATAGGGTTGGTTGAAGGATCATTTTTGGCCAGGACTTTACCATCTCAATCAACCCTATCAAAAGCAAATTAATTGGCCTTCTATCTCATTGGAGTTTGTGGGATCTTGCTCTTAACAGATTAGCTGCAGGATTCGCCAACATAATAATAGGCAGTGAAGCATTTTAGACCATCCAGTACATATGAAAGCTACTGTATAAATGAAAGTTCTTTCTTACGTTGAGAAGGAGTGAGAATGGAGCAGAACTTAGAAAGTGCTGGATAAAGAGAGAAACAAAGAGAAAAGTAAATAATGTTGCTTAGGGACTGTGCCTAAACAACTAGCATATTAAAAACATTGAAAATATGACATATTAATAACAAGTAACAAATGAGCAGCTAGCAAATCTTATCTTTCTTTTTTGAAAGTAAAGTAAAGAGAAATACCTTGTTCTTCAAATAATGCTTTGAGATTTTTCATATCTATCTGAGGTTTGAGTCCATGCCTTTCAATACAGAGGTTATCAAATGAGCTAAGCTATTTCTATTGATAAAACAATGATTAGTGTATCACAGAATCACAGTACAGAAGAGGCCCTTCGGCCCAACGAGTCTGCACCGATACCTATTCATGTGAGGTACACTATTCTGTGTACCTCACGTGAATAGTTTTGATTTGTGCCCTAGTCAGTTTGTGCCCTTAATTCATGTCCTGGGGCTTAACATTAACCAGACACTGACTTGGACTCCATAAAAATACTGTGGCTATAAGAGCGGGTCAGAGGCTAGAAATCCTGCGGCGAGTAACTCAGCTCCTGACTCTTCAAAGCCTGTCCACCATCTACAAGGCACAAGCCAGGAGTGTGATGGAATACTCTCCACTTGCCTGGATTAGTGCAGCTCCAATAATGCTTGAGAAGCTTGACACCATCCAGGTCACAGCAGCCAGCTTGATTGGCACCACATCCACAAACATTCATTCTCTCCATCACCCATGCACAGTGGCAAACGCGTGCACTATCTACAAGATGCACTGCAGGAACTCACCAAGGCTCCTTTGGCAGCACCTTCCAAACCCACAACTGCTACCATCTAAAAGGACAAGGGCAGCAGATGCATGGGAGCACCACCACCTGCAAGTTCCCCTCCAAGTCACTCATCATTCTGACTTGGAAATATATCGCCGTTCCTTCACTGTCGTTGGATCAAAATCCTGAAACTTCCTTGCTAACAGCACTCTGGGTGTACCTACACCACATGGACTGCAGCGGTTCAAGAAGGCAGCTCACCACCACTTCTCAAGGGCAATTAGGGATGGGCAATAAATACTGGCCTAGCCAGTGATGCCCACATCCTATGAATGAATATATTTTAAAAAATACACTCTACAATTAAGCTGGAAGTGGTGATGATGCCGTAAATACAGTTTACATGGGTTTTCACAAAGCTTGCCCAAGCTCCTCATGAAGTTAGTGGGATTCTGAAGAGGCTTTTAAAGGAAAGGAGAACAATAACAAGGTGATGGTGTTTGGAGAAGGTGTTCCAGAGAGTGTGGCTGAGACAATTGATGCCCTGCCACCATGGTTGATTTGAACATGGATGTATAAAAACCACAGAGTCAAAGGAATGAAGGACAATGGCTGAAGAGGTTATAGAGGTTGTGGCAGTGGGGCAGGGGTAGGCGTAGGGTGGTGCTGGGTGAGGCTGTGGAGTAATTTATAAAAGGCTGAAAATATTGAATTCAGTGCATTGGGAGACATTGGAGGTCAGTGAAGACAGAAGTACAGAGGTAATGGGTGAGTGTGAGTTAGACCAGGATACAAATGCCATAATTTTTGATGAAAGGCATTGGAGACATCAGGGGTAGAATTTTGCCCTGATCGGGTGGGCGCGTTGGGTGGACCTGGGAGTAGTCGCAAAGCCGGCCACCGCCCGCAATCAGATCCTGACTGCAATTTCCCGCTGGCTGGCCAATTAATGATCGGCCAGCATGAAACGCATGCTGTGGCAGAATTTTTCCCTCACCGGGCAGGCTCGGCGGGGGCAAGTGGGAGTGGTCGGGAAGCTGACCGCTGCCCATGATTGGGCCACAACTGCAATTTCACGCTGGTGGGCCAATTAAACCTGGCTGCAGAATGTTCGAGAAGGGGCAGGTGGGGACAAGGGCCTGTCAGCTGCCAGGTCCAATGGCGACCCGGTAGCCAGTTCATAAACCGGTGCAGGCAGCCCCAGGGAGGCTGCCCACATTGGAGTTGCTGCAACGACATGGCTGCAAAAAAAGATGTAGCCGGCCAGGCGGGAGGTGAGGTCAACTGGGCACTTACCCACCACCACCCTCCCCCCACCCCCCCTCTCCCAGTTTTTCTAATGAGTGCCTTGCCGTCCTTCTGAAGGAGGTGGCTGCCAGAAGGGTCAGCCTTGTCCCCAGAGATGATGGGAGGAGGCTACCACACCTCACAAAGAGGGCATGGGAGGAGGTGGCAGCCCGGGTGAGCAGCCATGACACGGTGCAGCCCATCTGGGTGCGGGGCCGGAAGAGGTTTAATGACCTGCTGCGCTCGGGAAGGTTGAGTACCATGTTGGCATGGGTCAGTGTGTTGAAGTGTTTTGGGCTGGCCATCTCCCTATGAAGCTTTGGGGCGTTAGTGTCTGAGTGCCAAATAGCAATCACACCAGAGCTGGCCAAGTGGGGGTGAGCCCTGGCTACTTTTGACTGAGTGCCTTGTGCCTCAAGGACCATGTCGTGGATGTGCCCTGTGAGGTGCTCCTCAGATGGAGTTAGCCAGGCTGCAATGGGGCCGCAGTTAGAGCGTGGACTAATCAATGCTCCTCTGTCCTTTCAGGAGAAAACATCCTATAACAGTATTGAGAGGTCATGGACTAGCAAAGGACCTCCACACCACCTCACCCTCTCCAAGTACAAGCAGGATGCCTTAGAGCTGGAGAGCCAGCACGCACCTCAGTCAGCTGGTCTTGGAGAGGCTAGGGTGTCAGACGAAGGTAAGAGTGCAGTGCACTGAGGTGAGAGTGTCAGATGCTGCAAACAATCTTGTGCAGTCTCATCATTGATGGGAGCCTCCAGACTGGAGTCCCCATTGATCATTGAAAGATGATGGCACCATGATGCAGATCTCCATTGTGTCACCAAGGTGCCTGGCATGCACAGTAATAGTGTGATGACTTAAACTAATGACATGTCCTCCTTCTGCCTTAGATCTGCCACCAAGCAGCCAATCTCAAGACCTTTAGGAGCTACCCCTGACACCAGAGGGCCACCATGCTCCAGAAGCACCTGCGTCGCACCCACTCTTTGAACCAGGCACCAGTGCAGATATCAGCACCTCGGTGGGTATTAGTTCCGCAGCTAGTATCTCGGTGTACATTGGTGAGGGCACTTCACAGTCGCTTGGCGAGCAGGTGGAGGCAAAGAGTGCCCAGGGCACTGGTGACCGGAGGACTGCTGGAGACCAGGACGATGCTGAGTCAAAGGCGAATGATGAGCCTCTGGAGTCGTCCATTAGGCAGCAGATGTTGGAAGTACAGCAGGATGTGTGAGAGGAACTGGCAGAGATGCATCAGGGCCTGTGTGCCATGGTCTCCGTTGTGGAGGGGTCCATGTGTTGACCCTCGTGGCCGATTGCAATGCCTCCTCCATTGAGAGAGTGGTGACTTTCTTGGAGAGGCTGCTCCTGGAGCTGAATCAGGGGTTCCTGGGGTTGTTCTCGGACCTGCAAGCCCTCACAGAGAGACTGAGCACAGGTGGTCAGTGTCCGTGTGGGAGATGGATGAGGCACCCAGATTTCCAGCTAGGTGTATGTCCGTCAATGGCAAGAAGGGCGGTCCAGAGCGACCTCACATTGGCGCACGAGCTGCTAGTCGTCTCTGTGGGCTCCTGTCAGGGCACTCTGGATGACGGCAGCAGCTCCTCTGCCCCTCTGCCAGCCGTGGCACTCGCGCAGGCTCCACGGGCCAGAGGACGCCTGCCAAGGTCATCAAGGCCAACAGGACAGCAGAGTCAGCAGGCTGTCTCCAGTGCTGGTGCCAGTGAGGGGGGATCACAGAGATGTAGCACCCATAAACGTAAGTTTAAAGCATCTTAAGCACAAGAGGGACTGGTCACGGGTGATCTTTTGTTCTCCCATTTTTTTCGCCCTTTTTTTAATGGTGACCATCAACACCTGATATTGTTCTGCTCATAATCTATGAGCGCCAACATTATATTACATTTGCTGTTGACTTGAGTATGCTTCATTTGTTTTGTAGGTGCAGGGTACGCCAGTATGTAATGCTGAACATGGGTGACTTGAAACTTTATTGTACAGGCACTGAGTGTATCTTGGGGGAAAAGGAAAGGGTCATTTCTGTGATCCACGATGGAGGTGGCAGCCCTGGCATGAAGTGGTGGCGTTTATTTGGCAGCCTAGCTGAAGGAGCATTGGATCAAGGTGTCCCTGTCTCCCTGGAGGTTACAAAGATCTGCCTCCATGCCCTCAGTGTTCTCCTCACCGGGCTCCTCTTCTGATTCGCCAAAATCCTCTTCCTCCAGTGAGTCCCACCTTGCCAGTGCCAGATTGTGGAGAGCGTAACAAGCAACCACTATCAGTGACACCCACTCTAGTGGATATTGTAGTGCGCCCCCTGAATGGTCCAGGCATCAGAAGCGCATCTTGAGAAGACCTATGGTTCTCTCTACCACCGCCCTTGTGGAGGCATGACATCCTATTGTACTGCTGCCTGGCCTCTGTTCTTGGGTGGTGGAGAGGCATCATGAGTGACCTTTGCAATGGACAGCCCTTGTCACCCAGCAGCCGTCCATCCAGTCTGACACTGAAGATCCTCGGCACCTGGGAGTGTCTCAGGATGTAAGCGTCATGGGAGCTGCCTGGGTACCTTGCACAGACTTGCATCCCATGGTCACATACTATCTGCACTAACATGGAGTGGAAGCCCTTCCTGTTGACGAAGGTACCCAGCTGACCCGCTGGTGCCTTGATGGCCACGTGTGTGCAGTCGATGGCACCCTGGACGTGGGGGAACCCAGCAATCACTGCAAAGCCTTGGGCTCACTCAGCCTGGCTGACCAGGAAATGAAGGAAAGTCAATACGCACCTGAACAGAGCTTCTGTCACCAGCTTGACGCAACTGTGGACAGCTGATTGGGAGACTCCACACAGATCCCCCACTGAGCCCTGGAAAGAGCTGGGGGCATAGAATTTGAGGGCCACTGTGACCTTTAGAGCCACTGGCATGGGGTGTCCACCCACACAGTCGGAGCTGATGTCAGGCCCGATCATCTGACAAATGGAGGTCACTGCCTCCCTTGAGAGGCGGATCCTCCTTCGGCACTGCACCTCAGACATATTGAGGAAGCTGCATTGCCGCCCGTAAACCCTGGCAGCAGGATAGTGGCGTCTTCTGTGGCCCCTTCCACCTTGGACTCCCTGCTGGCCCTGCGCCCCTAGTGCCTGCGCCTCTCCTCCCATAGGTCACTCCCCTGGAAGCTGCATTGGGACACCTGGCCTCCTCTCCCTTCTGCACCTCTCTTCCTCCTCAGAAGAGGTGCCTCCAGTGGAGATCACAATCCCCATTACCAGGGTAAGGGCAGGCTGTCTGATACCTGGAAAGGTCCACATGGCCTGAATCTTCCGGGGACCTAGTAGACAGCAATGAATCCTGAAATGAAGCCTGGAAATGCTAAAAAATGAAACCCCGAACAGAGCTGAAGTTGCCAAGTACCAATGAGCAACCAGCTGCAAACTATCTCCAAAACTCCTCAATGCTCACACTGGCATTGCTGCTGACCCTTTTTATCCTGCCTGAGGTTTTGCAAATTCTGGGCTGCCTGTTTTGCCCATGCAACCAGTGAAAAATCACACGGATTTACGTTTAATCGCCATCAGTTGTGTTGTCAAGGGCCTTAACTGGCCTCTTAATGGCGGGCGTGGCTCCGACTCCCACGCGTGCCCACTGATTGAAATACCGCGTAAGCGTGCGATGATGTCAGGACACTCGCCCGACATCATCCGCGCATCATTTATGCTCATTTAGGTCGGGCGCACGCCCGCCCGATGAGAGGAAAATTCTGCCCCAGATCTAGAAGTCACAGAGGCATGGATAAAGGTTTTATGCACAGTGATTTTTGATTTATGCAGAGATTTGTGATGTAGAAATAAACAATGTTGATGTTTGGTTGAATGCAGTGTTGAAAACTTAACTTGGATTAAACTGATTGTGATAATTTTGATTCAGCCTAAACAAGTAGCTGGAGAGGGCGATGAATCAAGGCAAGGTTTACACAGCAATGTTCCTTCTAAGCTGTGTTGCCTTGCAATGACCCTGAAAGTCCCTTTGCAGGCTATGCCCAAGGCAACCCCTTTAAATTACTACACCTGCATGGCTTCCCAAAACAATTTAAAGCGGCTATGCAGTTTAAATAAGTCATCTGTGCACTCTTTAAAAAATAGATATAACATTGATACAGAGTTAAAATTCATAGAATTGATAGATTTTCTAGGGCTTAGCATATCCACTAAGCTTTCCCTATTTCCAAGAATAATTTTAATGGAATATTCATGTAGACCTGGACAAATGTCATGAACAACTGTATATACCATTTTTCCAGAGTTTCTGCCCACCTTCCAGCAAAGTTATGGCTTGTGTTTCGAAGAATCCTTTGCAAAATGATGGCTTAAGTGTTTTGCGAATTGGCTTAACAATGGAAAATAGATGGTGTCCATAAACGCTCCTCACATGGAATTGATCTAGGACGTCTGCTGTTCACAATGTTTGTGAATGATATGGAACAGTGTGTCTCCACTAGTAATGTTGAAATTGCTGATGATGTGTAGTTCTGGACAGGTAGCGAATATAGAGATTACCTAACCGCTCCTGCTAACTACAGTGCAGAAGACCCCGAAGGAGCTGAACAAGAGCATGCTACAAAAATGTCAGAAGGAAGCCACAGATGGCCCCATGGTTTGGTAAAACCTCCCTCCAGGCCCCCCTTCAGGTTGCAAGGACAAGGCAAGGCAGGAGGACCTCTTCCCCTGGGGCAGTAAGAAGATTCCACCCTGACTGACCAAGTAAGCCCAGTCGGAGATTGGAGAGAAGATCAGGAGATGTGGGATCACTGCCCGAGCATGAGCGCAGTGCTGAAAACAGGAAAATGACCTCCATTGCTCTTCCAAGGCGGGTCCTCCATACTGATTTCCTCTTTGGGACTTGCATGTGGCAATGTAAGAGGTACATCAGGTGAGGAGAGAGTGACCACCCAGTTGCAGGCAGTGACATTTCCTGTCAGGGGCAAGGCTGCATCTCAACAAGAGGGGTCTGCTTGTCTTCCTTGACCCCGACCAGGTCCCTTGAAGACAGATATATGCAGGAGGCATTCGTTAACCCCCATCATGGGCTAAGGGGCTGCCAGCAGCATTAAGTGTTGTGCTTGTCTTCAAGGGGAAACTAACAGCGCCCTTCTTTCTGCTTGCAGGAGAAACAGACACCTATAATAAAGAGAGGGCCAAGACTGGTAGAGGATTCCCACACCAGCGTACCCTGACCCCCGACTGAGGAGGAGGCTCTGGAACTGACTGAGTCGCATGGTGGTCGATCAATTGCTGATGGCAAGATAGGAGTGTCATCACAGGAGAGTGAGTAAACGAGTGCAGGGGCACAAGGGTGTTTATGGCCCACACATGAAGCACATAAGTCATGTCCACCACTGGACACATGGAGCTCCATATCAGGCATGTTGGGATGAAGAGTTGGGGAGCCCTTAACCCTTCAATGTTTGTGTTCTCTTGTGCAGGTCTTGGTCATCCCACAGTGGACACAGCTGCAGAGACTGGGGACCAGTCGGCCAACTTTGAGGAGGAGGGGGAGGGATTCTCAGAGGGTGCAATGTCACATCATCCACTTGCCCCTCCAAGAGCGCAGGTATTCTCATGTCAGTGGGTATGTGCCTGCAAGTAGATTCAGGGTCACAAACTGGTGAGCACATCACAGACGCACCCAGGCAGCTGATGGAACTTATGACAGCTGAGGCCACTAGCAGTTGGAGGACTGTGGGAGGCCATGTTGAATCTCAGGCTGAAAATTTGCCTCTGCACCTACTGGAGCTTCAGCGAAAGGTAAGGAAACATCTGGTGCTGATTGCAGAGGCTCCTGGAACTCATGTGCGATGATGGAGGAGTCCATCCAGGCCATGAGTTCTGCCATGTCTCAGGCATATGGGTGCATGGCGTACTTCATAGAGAAGTTGCCAACCCTCATGAATAGCCCGCTCCAGAAAGCCACTCAGTGGATGTCGGGGACGCATGCAAACCTGCACATCATCGCCTTGTCCATGAGCTTTATGTAGTAGTGACAAGGCAAGAGGGAGATGTGGGACCTAGGCCTCCACCAAGTGTTCGTCCTTCTCAGGTCAGCGAGGAGATGCAGGTGTGCCTCGTAAGAGACAAGGACCAGCTGCCTGCTGCATCTGGGATCTCCTTGGTGTGGACAGCAGCTCCTCAACCCCTCTGCTAGAGACAGTATCTCCAGTAGCTGCGCTGACAGGGGAGGGTCCTGCACCTGTGCAGGAGCCCATCAGCTTGCCAGTGTTCTCCAAAACTCAGCTAGCCAGAGGAGGGCCGCCATGGAGCAGCCCAATCAGCATCCTGTCTCCACATCATAGAGGCAGACTTAAAAGTGTTTAAGAAGAGCACCTAGCTGAACTTGGGGTCCATGGGCATTTTGATTTTGTACATGTAAAGTCTTCATTATGTTGTCCAACTTAATAAATGTTTGACTCACTGCTGCTGTTCATCCTTTCCATTCTTGCTACCTTGTTAGATTTCATCTACAGCCTTGCTCCCTCAATGGGCTGCTTGTGTTGAAGTAGGCCACATCTGGTCAGCTCCTCAGCTTTGCCAGTATGTACCATGCACCTGGGTGCTGGGCGATGGAGTGCGAAATGAAGGAGGCAATAGCAGGTGAGTCTTTATTGCACGGATTGTGAAAGGGTATTAGGGTCACAAGAACCAGATATATATGAGATTGTGCAAAGCCTCCCTTGCACATCTCAAATCCACTTGCCTCTGGTGCAAGGGGTTTCTCATCCTGCACCGCCTGCTTAGCAGCCTCCCCTACATCTTCCTCATCAGTTGAGGAGTAGCAATTGATCGTGTGCTCTTTATGCAAGACCTCTCCCCTCTGCAATGCTAGGTTGTGCAGAGCACAGCAGACCACCACGATACGTGAGATCTCCACAGGGACATACTGAAGGGCTCCACCGGATCACTCTAAGCACCTGAATCTCATCTTCAGCAGCCTTATGCTCTGCTCGGTGGTTGTTTGCTTGGACCCATGGCAGGTATTGTGCCTCTCTTCTGCTGCAGTGCTTGGGTTCTTCACAGGCATGAGGAACCGTGTCTTCAGAGGAACCATATCCCTGAGAAGTCATCCATGAAGGTGGGTGGGTGGCCAGAACAGCTCTGGCACCTGGGACTACTTGAGTATGTAGGTGTCGTGGCTGCTTCCTGAGAACCATGCACACACCTGAGGGATTCCCTTTCGATGGTCTCAGATGGAATGAAAGTCCTCTCTGTTTATGAAGGCTGCTGGTTGGTCCGTGGTTGTTTTAATGGCTACACGCATGCAGTGGATAATACCCCTGCACCAGGGTAATCCAGTGATCACCCCAAAGTTGATGGACCTCTCCACTTGACCATCTGGGTTAGTGTGGTAGTGCATGTAGTTGCCGGTCTCTTGAAAAGGGCTTTGGTCGCCTCCTTAATGCACCAATGAGCTTCAGCTTGTGGGATCTCACACATGTCCCCAGTGGATCCATGAAATGATCCAGAGACATAGAACTTGATAGCCACAGTGATCCTCAGAGCCACCAGCATTGGGTGTCTATTAACCTCCATGGGTTCATTGCTAAGCATGGTACATAAATTGACGACCGCCTTCCCGGAGAGCCTCAGTCTGCAGTGACACTGCTGTTCGAACACTTGCAGATAGTTGTGCCTTTTGGGAATAGGCCTTTCTTCATCTAGGGGCTGTTTACATTGGATTGCATAGGATGTCCAGCCCAACACCAAGCCGGTCTTTATGCTCCACTTGAATCTCCTCCCATCTTTCCTCATCTAAACCTATCAGTGTAACCCTCCAGTCCCATCTCTCTTATGTTTTTCTGTAGCTTTCCCTTAAATGCATCTATACTATTTGTTTCAATCACTCCCTAGTCACAAGTTCCACATTCTCACGACTCTTTGGGTAAAAAAAGTTTCTTCTGAATTCCCCATGGGATTTTTTTGGTGTGTAGTTTTATAAATGGCTTCTAGTTGTGCCCTTCTCTGCAACAGGAAATATTCTCTCTATATCCACTCTATTAAAACCTTTCTATTAGAGCACCCTCAGGCTTCTTTTCAAGTATAAGAGACCAGCCTCTCAATCCTTTTCTGATATATATAGCCAGCATTTCTGGTATCATCCTTATTAAACTTCTCCTTTTAATTCTATCGCTCTAGAAGTAAAGCCTAGTGCTTGGTTTGCGTTCTTTTATAGCTTTGTCAATCTGCAGTCCAACTTTTAGTGATCGATGTGTTTGTTGTTTGAGATCCCTTTGTTTCTCTACCTCACTTCGAGATGCATTTTCAAGTAAGAAGTGACCTCCCTATTCTCCCTACCAAAATGTACCAAACATTATTTGTGTTGATTTTCATTGCCATTTATTTGCTCATTCTGCAAGTTTATTAATGCCCTTCTGTAATTTCTTGCAATCCTCCTCAGTTATTGACGATCTCCTCAAAAACATCCGCAAATCTAGGAATTGTATTTTAGATTCCAAAGTCCAAGTTGTTGATGTAAATTGTGAACTGCAGTGTTCCACTGCACTGATCATTGTGGAACAACACTTCCCGCCTTCTGCCACTCTGAATAACTACCCTTTATTCCCAATCTCTGCTTTGTCTTCAAACCAGCTAGCAATCCATTCTGTCACTTATCCCCCGACTCTCCATTTTCATACTTTAATCACTAGTCTATTATGGGACACCTTGTCAAAGGCATTTTGAAACTCCAGATAAATTACATCTACTACATTACCATTGTCTTTGTTACAACCTCAAAAAATTAATTAAGGTTGGTCATGGTTTGAAAACCATGTTGACTTTTCATTGTTATATTTTTCATTTTTAGATGTTCTTGTATTCTCTCCTTTAGTTAGATTCTATTGCTTTTCCTACCGCAGCTGTTAAGATGACTGGTCTACAATTCCCTGGGCACATTCTTTCCACTCTGTTAAATATAGGTATCACATTATCTATCCTTCAGTCTTCCAGCACTACACCTTTTTCTAACAAATTATTAAATATGTTTAGTAATGCGTCTGCTATCTCTTCTAAATTCTTTTTAAATATGTGGATGTGATCCTTTATCCTTTTTGAATTTGATTAGTTTACATCCCCTTTTTTAATATAAATACACTTATCTCATTGCTCATCTCATTCTTCCATGTCATGTCTACCTGTTCCATCTCCCTGGTAATACTGAAGCAAAATAATTATTTAATACTTCTGTCATCACTGTATCGTTAGCTGTCATATTATCCTGACTCTCCGATATTGGTCCTATTTCCATCATAAACTTCCTTTTCTATTGATGTGCCTGTGAAATAATTTACTTTTTTACATTTCTTGATAATTTACTTTAATTGTTCTGCTTTGCCTTTCTAATTTTTTTTTTACTTCTTTCCTAATCCCCTCTCATAATGTACTTCTCTGCTGTCTGTATTTAATGTATGCCTCTTTCCTTAACCCTCAGTTGCTCCCTTAAATCTTTATTCTTCCATGGAGTCTCACCAGTGTATAGTTTGTTCTTTTAGTAAAATATGTTTCTCCTGCACTCTGTTGAACACAGTTTTAAATATTGTTGTTCGCTATCATTGTTTGCCAATATTGCTGCTCATTTTAATTTCCCAAGTCATATCCTCAGCCCCTGAAAATCAGCTTCTCTCAGCCATGCCCACCTGGAGGCTGGCCCTCTTGCTGCTCCTGACATTCCTGCTGTGTCTCCGCCAGTGCCTGGACCTCCCTCCCTCTGCACTGCGCCTCCACTTCAGGGTTGTGGTCACAATGACTACGTGAATTAATCCATGGCAGGTGGATTCTCTCCGGATCCTGTAGGTTCTCTCCAACCCACCTCACCCAACACTTTTCCCTGTATAGTGTTTTGAGAACAAATGTCCCTGCCCCTCTGTGACCCTTGCAGCATTCCCCCTCCATCAGTGCTGGCGCCTTCTGTTGTCTGTCAATGCCCTCCTCTCCCCATCCTCTCTTCCACCGCATGTTGGCTCTCCAGGTGACTGGCTGGCAGAGGCAGCACTGAGCTCTACCTCCTTGCTGCCTGGTTTAACCAAGTGGGACTATGAATCTCCATTGTTTCCATGATAAAATTGTAAAAGCACAGTAAAATTCAGGTTATCTGCTATTTTTAAGTGCCTTAATTGAGGTTGTAAGAGGTTCTCTCTCCATGTCTGATGTAAAATTTGGAGCAGGTATTATGATATTGGAGCTTTGGCCAAATGCCAGAGAAAATGTCAAGGTATGGTAAACAGGAGGAGGATAGTAACAGATTTCAAGAGGACATAGCCAGACTGGTTAAATGGACAGTTTCATTGTAGATGAAATTTAATACAGACTGGTGTGAAATGATAGTTTGGTAGCAAGAAAGAGGAGAGACAAAATGAGCTAAATGATACAATTTAAAGGGGATGCAGGAACAGAGAGCTCTGGGGTGCATTGCACAAATCTTTGAAGGTGACAGAACAAGTTGAGATGGTTGTTAAAAAAGCAAATAGGATCTTTGCTGAGGCATAGAGTACAACAGCAGGACATTATGCTAAACCTTATAAATAAATACTGGTTAGGCCTAAGCTATAAAATTGTGACCAGTTCTGGGCACCACACTGTTGGATGGATGTCAACACCATAGGAGAAGTGCAGGAGAGATGCACTAGCTGATACCAAGAATGATGGACTTCAGTTATGTGGAAGGAGGAGCTTTTCTCCTTAGAACTGGGAGGTTAAGAGGAGATTTGACCATGAATGGCTTGATAAGGTAAATAAGGAGAAAGTATTTCTAGTGGCAGAAAGGTTGATAAACAGAAGGCACAGATTTAAGGTGATTAGTAAAAGAATTAGAGGAGACAAGAGGAACCTTTGTTTAACAGAGTGAGTTTTTGTGATCTGGAAAGTACTGCCTGAAGGGTAGCAAAAACAAATGCATTGGTAACTTTTAAAAGGGAATTAGGTAAATACTTAAAGAACGCCAATCTTCAGGGCTGTTGGAATGATGTTCTCCATAGTGGGTGAGTGTGGCTAGTTTGATCGTTCAACCAATAAGGGTGATGAGTCAAATGGTTGTATCATTCTATGATTACATGATATGATATTGCTATACATTGCTGTTTGATTTCAAGTAACATGTTATTCTTATTTGCATTTAGTATTTCTACTGATCCTGGCATTGACAGAAGAACAAGTATCCACTGCACAAGAATTGCCTCCTAATTCAAGTTCTCAAAATCATCTAATAGAGTTAACTTCTGTAAGCACGGCACTTCCCAAACCTAGTGCTAATCCCAAGATAATGGATTATACGAACTGGCATAGGACCTCAGATACAGATGGAAATATCTTGAAATATCTTCAGATAGCCCATGACATCAAGCTGATGGATACCAGCTTAATTGAACCCACACCTACCATCATCCAGTTACCACTGTCCGCCTCACCTCAGGATATTGCCCATAATTATCACAGAACAATGGAGGTCTCTGTTTCCGTGCACAATCAAAGTACTTTGTATTCAGAGCCAACACCTTTAAAAGAGAGAGTGTCTCCACTTCATAAAAATGAGTTAGTGGAGCCCGTACAACTTCATGGAAATGTGATACTGCATTCTTCATTTACTACCAGAATATACCATGATTTCAAGACAATCCCTTCATCTGTTAACCATCAATCTGAGCTGGTTTCAAGAACCTCTGATATCCATAACATCACTATGCTGAAATTTTCAAATGTTGCAGTTACACCGCACGAGAGTGACAACCTGCATGACCTTAAGAGTCTCTGGCAAGCTGAGGGATCAAGCAATACAGAAGAAAAGATTTCACAGCCATTACTTCTTCCTGCCTTGCCAACTAATCTGATAATTAGTTCCGTCTCACAGGTCACATCTATTTTTGATAGCTTGTCATTAAAATCAGAGCCAGGTCTAAACCTGGATTTGTCTATCATAACAACGAGTGACTATCCCCCATATATAGATAGACTTAAGGATTTATTGAAAGTTGGTGATCAAAACCTGTCAGCCATGTTTGAATCTTACATTTCAACCTCCATGACAACATTCAGCACGACGGAAAGTGATTCTTTTTCTAATGGCATTCTGTCAACTATGTCTACACCTGAGATCTCTTCAACCTTCTCTGAATTTGACACAGCAGCAGCAGGAAGCTTCCTGAACAGAGTAGTCCCTGCAGGAACTAGGGACCCTGAAATACCCAGAAACATTTCCCATGTAGCTGAAGTAGATAAGCCTCAACAAAAAGCAACTATCTGCCTCAGCAAAATTGACATAGCCTGGATTATTCTGGCTGTCAGTGTGTCTGTTTCATCATGCTGTAAGTAAGGAATTTAATTTCACGATTATATGGGTGTAGATAGATGAATAGTTTAGATATCCAGACTACATGCAACTACAATAATGATCAGCAATTCAACAAACACCAGTGTTCAGTGAAACTGAAAAAAACTCAAAAACCTTTGTACATTGAGGAGCTTCTAGGACATCTTATACTGAAATCAGTGTAGAAAGGCTAATTTATAATGAGTTTCATACCACGTCAGTTTAATAACTGAGACCATTACTTCAGGTTTAATCTAAGCATGTCCGGAAAAAGGGCCACAATATGGAGGATATTTTTATCTGATAAAGTCTGACTATGATGTCTCTAATTCTGCATTCAGATATAAGGGAGTGATAATGATACAGAATGGTCTGAAATTGAGTAAATTCTGCATTTATCAGAGCATGATTGGGCTGAGAAAGGTATTGTCAGTGTGAAACTACAAACATTGTACAAATTGTGGTCAAAAATCATAAATTAACACATGACCACAAGCTCAAAGTATTTGCATATTGAGTATTTACTGTCCTTACTTTCACAGACACTGCAGTAAAGCAAAACATCTGATTGGTGTTCTTCAGGCAGAAATATATCCAACTAATAGGATAATGTCTGCAGGGTAGTCTTGTACCACATCTGGCTCAGACAACTTCTGTAAGATTGTTTTCTGGTGTCAGTGAGTGCATCATAAAAAAAAAATTATTTTCCGGCAATGTAATTAGGATCATAGGAACAGGAACATGGGTACAGGAGTAGGACATTTAATTTCCCAAGCCTGTTTTGCCATTTCTTGAGATCATGGCTGATCTGTGTGTAACTCCATATGGGCCTTTGCCCCATACCATGTAATGCTGTTGGATAACAATAATCTATATACCTCAGATCTAAACTTTAGTTGATCTAGGATCAATTTCTGTTGCAGAAGAGAGTTCTAACATTCTATTACCCTTTCTGCTTAGAACTGTTCCTTAATTTCACTTCTGAAAAGTCTGGCTCTAATTTTTAGACTATACCTGCTAGTCCTAGCCTCTCTAGCCAGTGGAAATGGTTTCTCTCTATCTGTTTCACTTAATATCTTGAAAACTTTGATCAAATCACTCCTCAACCTTCTAAATTTTAGAGAGTATACCCCTAGTTTATATAATCTCTCCTGGGAATTTAACTCTTGGAGCCCGGGCATCATTCTGGTAAATCTATGCTGCGCTCACTCCAAGGTGAAAATCATTGGCTATCCCTCGATTCGAGAGTGACGTGTACGGAGTGTTGCGAGTTTCTGCCATGGATTTTCATGTGACTGAACGGGCCAGTTCTGGACCCGCAGATCTTTGGGCACATGGGGCAAGGGAGTCAGATCTAACGTGCAGGATTTTCTTCCTTTACTTCCCTTTTCTGCCGCTGCTGTGGCTAGTCATTAAGGTGTTTGGACTCAAAGACTGATTGATACAGATTGATGGACAAGTTGTTGCCATTATGAATGATTGGTAACAAGTTCCTCCCAGTCACTATGGTCAATGCCGGCATGCATCAAGGAGAGCCTTAGAGTATCTTTGAAGTGTTTTCTTTGTTCTCCCCTGGAACATTAGGTTAGCATCATCTGATTTGGTCAGTGGCTGGGCAGATGGTTTTCGGCCATCTGAAGAGGATTTTGTAGGAATTTTGCCTGAATTCTTACAACCAGCTCCACAAGCAGGACACTAGCATTAGGTCGATGGCCCTCCCATTGAATCCAGAGGATGCAGCGAAGGCATTTCTGAGTGCTGCTTGGGTTCATTGAGTGTGAAGCCAGGAGCTTGGTGAGTGAGGGGATCTTAAAGGTTAATCTCTCTCTAAAGTCTAGTTTTTCTTAACTTTTAATTAATTGCTAAATGTAATTGTTTAACTTAAGAGGTAAGTTAAGTTTCTTCCAGTCTTAAACAGGGATATACAAGCTCTCTGAGAGCAGCTGTAACTAGTTAATTAGATAGCTTGCTTAAACTGGTTTCTGAGGTTTGGCAGAGCTGACTCATCATTGTTTTTCAGAGAGTATAAATAGAGGGATCTCTGCGTGTTACTTGAGTGCACAGAATGTGAAGCTGGGAGTTTGGTGAGTGATGCAGTTTAGTGAAAAGGGGAACTATAAATTAATTAAGAAAAATAAATTTCATTAGCACAAAGATGGCAGGACAGGTGATGTGATGGCTGCAGCAAGTAGGAGCTCCTAGATGCCACTGTAATCCATGGCAACCACATCAGTAGTGTCTGTGATTGAGGAGTCACTGAATTGGAGGCCAAGCTGCAGACATACAATGCACCAGGAAGGGGATAAGTTACCTTTGTTCCAGAAGGCAGTCACACCCCTTAGGTTAGTATCATCTGATTTGGTCAGTGGCACCATGGTACAGGAAGTCATTCAAGAGGGGAATTAAAGGAATGTCGTGGTATTAGCAGCCAGTATAGCCAGGGGGATAGACATTGTTTTGTGCAGCTGAGAGCGAGAATCCAGAAGGCTGTGTTGCCTGCTTGTTGCCAGGGCTCAGGATATTTGCTCAGGGCTGGAAAGGAACTTTCAGTGGGAAGGGGAGGATCCAGTAGTTGGAGCCCATTATAGGTACCAACGACGTAGGTAAGACTAGAAAGAGGCTCTGCATAGGGAGTAAGAGGAGCTAGGCACTAAATTGAAAAACAGAACCTCAAAGGTTCTTTGGATTATTACCTGAGCCATATGCAAATTGGCATAGGGTAAATAAGATTAGAGAGATAAATGCCTGACTCAAAGAATGGTGTGGGAGAAGTGGATTCCAATTCATGGGACACTGGCACCAGTACTGGGGAAGGTGGGAGCTGTACTGTTGGGATGGATTTCACCTGGACCCTGCTGGGACCAGTGTTCTAATGAGTCACGTAACTAGGGAAGTAGAGAGAGCTTTAAATTAAATAGAGGGGGAAGGAATCATGTGGGGGAAGATTGAGTAAATTAAAAGGAAATGACAAGGCAATAGATCAGGGTAGCAATAAAGGTAATAATAATCGGAGTATGGCAGGAAGGGACAGTGGTTGAAAACTTTAGAGTGTGCCAGCAGATAGAGCCAGAGTTTACAAAAGCAGTAAAAAAAAACTAAATTAAGGGCTCTGTATCTGAATGCCCACAGCATTCACAATAAAACAGATGAATTGTCATCTGTTATGATCCCAGCTTATGTTAATACTGGACAAGTCAGCTCCCAGAGTGAAATCTGGCTTGATAGGCCCTAACTTTTTTTTAAGAAACCATGGAGGGCAGTTATTGAACACGTTCACGGGAGTCTGCCAGTCTACTTTTAACATAAACAATTGTTTATTAAAGAAGAAAAATGAACTAATATTACACTAGACAAAAACATTGGAAAGATTTCAGTAAATGATTCAAATCTCACTTCCTTCACCCTTTAAAGATACATACAAATTCATAAAGATTCACAATTTACAATATCTATCGTACTCTCTAATATTCAGGGTAAGTATGCAGTACATGTGAATTAATAGGTGAACTGTGAACAGACACACCGCACCCCAAAATGAGTGACATGTGCCACCAAAACAGACTCCATGGATTTTTCATCAACCCCCCCCCTTGTATCGTGAGCCAACCGCCAGTCACCTCGAAACTCTGTCTTTCTCATGAGGTCTTCCAATCTCCATGCTCGAAGAACTCGCCTTGGAGTTCTCTCCCAAACGTCACTTCCACTCGGATGCCTTCAGCAAGGATCCACTTCCAGGGTTTCACTCTCTCCTCCTGATGTTCCTTTCCCCTGGATCCCTGTGTACACTCAAGCTTCACCTTTCAACCACGCTTCCAGATATTCAGCCATGCCAAGCAGAACACCACTCCTCCAAAAGCCTGCAAAAGAGTCACCAACCTTTGGCCTCCTCCATGGATCTTCTAGCTTCTTCTGAAGCAAGCCTGCTTCACTTCAAGCCTGATGAGGTGTGTTCTTGCCATTCAGAAGTGAAACCTTGCACAAAATGAAGTCACGAGCCACAGTCAAGGGCCTCTCCTCTGATGACAGTGATTATTCCGTCCCAAAGTAACAGCACATCTCAGTGATGCCTGCACCTTGATGCTGATTGTATTTACTGCAAGAATGTCGTGCTCTAGTGTTGTTGAAGGTGTAAAGCTGAAGGGGACAGGTGATTAAGCATGCAAAAAGATCAAGTACTTTTGAAGTCCATGTTTCCACTGTATTCCAGCAAGATCTGCATAAGATGAGACTCTATACAGAGCCTGAGTGCGATGACCTCTGCCAGACTGGTGCCTGATGCTCCCAGTTGCTATCTTGTGCTCTCAGGAGAGTCCCCACTGCATCTCGCCTGCCTTGTCTAGCCAGACCAATGGCCTCATCGCCTGCATCCTGGGCTTCGAGGGCCTCACCACCCTCCTCCCCTTCCACTTCCTCCTCATTGGAGGAGACGTGCAGCTCCTCCACCTTCTCATCATCCAGGACTCCCCCTTTTGCATTGCAGGTTGTGCAGCGTGCAACAAGCCAAGATGATGCGTGACACCCTCTCGGGGTATACTGCAGTGCTCCACCAGATCTGTCAAGCACTGGAACCTCATTTTCAGGATCCCAATAGTCTGCTCACCAATGTGTTGGTAGCGGTATGAACCTCTTTGTACCTTCTCACCTGAAGTCTGAGGTCACTGCATGGGCATCGTCAGCCATGTCCTCTGTGGATAGCCCTTGTCCCTAAAGAGCCAGCCCTGCAGCCTCTGTGGACCCTAGAAGACGTCACGGATCTGAGACCTGCTGAGGATGTAATGAGTCATGGATGCTCCCTGGATATCGTGCACAGACCTGCATGATCCGTTTGTTATGTTCGCAGACCAGCTGAACGTTGAACGAATGGAAACTCTTGCGGCTCACATACTGGACTGCTTGTTGACACAGAGATCTTAGAGCCACGTGAGTGGAATTGATGGCACCCTGCACCTGTGGGAAACCGCAAATCCCAGTGTCCTTGCTTCCTGGCTCACCTGATCTTGGTTGAAATTGACAAAGTTGTGTACCCTGGCAAAGATAGCGTCCGACACTCCTGGATATATTTGTGGGTGGAGGCCTGAGAGAACCCAACAGAGGCCACCAGTGGAGCCCTGGAAAGAGCCACTGCCATAGAAATTGAAGTGCAACTGTTACTTTCAATGCCACTGGCAGTGGATGTCTTCCAAATCCCCAAGGCACCAAATCCGGCATTTGTGAGTAACCAGTTCCCTTGACAATTACAATCTTTGGCAACACTGGTTCTCGCTCATCTGCAGGTATGACAAGTGCCATCTATATATCCTGGGTCTAGCAAGGCACTTGCGAATGACAGCTCTCTGCGCATCTTCCTCTACATGCAAAAGAGGCCCTGTTGCCCTTTATCTTGAGGGTTCTGCTCCTCCCTTTGCCGAGCCAGGTGCCTCCTCCGCATTATTCTCCTCCTTATATCCTGCCTATAAGCCATGAGGTAGACAACAAATCACTAGGCTCCATGTTCCTGATGGTCTTCTCACTGCAGTGTCAAAGAGACAGTATCAATGAGAGCAGCATATGCCTCCTAAGGACATCTCTTGGTTAAATCTTGGGCTCTGGCTGGCTGCATCTGAAGGCCCTTTCCTGCATGCCAGAGAGTGCTGGCCACCACTTGGGTGGCCAGTGCTTAGTTCGCTTGATGCCTGACCAAGACCCCATCCACCTCTGCCCCACACCACATGACTGAGTGGCGACAGCTTTGGCCACTCAGCTGCATCCTGTTCTCTCAGCTCAAGCGCAGGCATTATCTGAACCTGCACTGCAAGACTGTGCAGTTAGCTTGGACCATGAAGGTTACTCCTCAAAGCCTAAATAACTATAAAACAAGGGGTTCTGAGCATCCCCGTCAATGACTGTTCCATGCCCACCTCTCGCAAGGAATCCTCTAACTTGCCCAGGCACTCAACTGCAGCCCAATAAAACTCAGATTATTTTGCAGTCTGCGCCGGAGGGGTTAAAAGCTCAGGAGCAATCAGTGACACTATCAGGCTGGTTCAGACGGCACCTCCTCCCAGCCCAAAGCTAACAGCTCCCAGCTCAACAATTCAGAAAGCTCCAGCTGCTACTTCAACAGCTCAAATAGCTATCTCTCCAGCTCAACAGTAACTTTCAAATGCCTTTTTTCCACTTTCATCTCCGGTTCCATTGTTTTCCCACCTCTAAAACTCAATCCCTTCCAAATATAAGATTTTTCATGTTTCCATCCTGTCTTTGCTTTCAGGTCAATAAAATACAATATCCCCACTACTGTTAACCTATCGAACTCCTGCAAGATGCAAACATGTTTCTTGATACCTTTCACTCCCCTTTGATATTCAAACAAACTCTCAACTTATCTGAAAATGCAATGTTAGATCTAACCTATTTACTTGTACCTCAATCTAACACCTCTATCATTTAAATAAAAACTGAAAATGCTGGGAAAACGCAGCAGGTCTGACAGCATCTGTGGAGAGAGAAACAGAGTTAATGTTTCAAGTCAGCACGACTCTTCTTCAGACCTTATCCTTTTCTTGTTTTAAACCTTCCCACACAACCTGGTTGTTATTAACCTCTGCCCAGCTTAATTACATCTCTCACTCTCTCTCTCACACACGCACACACAGGCTTTTCCACAGGATAACACAATGCTGCCCCAAAACAGAAAAAAACATCAATTTCTCACAGCCAGCTTGATAGATCCTAAGTATTATTTTCTGTTTAGCTACATGGAGAGTGGCTATGGAACAGTCACAGGAGTCAGCTGATGAACTTTTAACAAAAGAATAAAACATTTATTAAACAAGCAGTGATGAGCTGTATTACAATACTCCTTCACCCACAACTATACTTTTACAGATTCGTAAGGATAGGACAGGTTACAAAAGATATTTTATACTCTAATGTTCACAGAAAGTACACAATCTTTGTAAACCAATAGACAACCTGTAGTAAGGCACAATGCACTCTGAAACCAAGTGACAGATGCCACCCCAAGCAGCTATGGATCCCTCATCAACTCCCCCCAGATAATTATCACACCGTGAGCCAACTGATCTCACTAAAGTCTGTCATGAGGGTCTCCAATCTCAACTCTCAAAAAACCCGCTTTGGAATCTTCTCCCAAATGATGCTTTCTCTGACGTCTTCTGCAAGGGTCCACCTCCAGGGTTTCGAACTCTCTTTCATTCAAGCTTCCTTCTATGCACTCTCTCTCAAATGCTCAGCCATGCCAACAGAACACCACTACTTTACATGCCGATAGTAAAGAGTTACAGACCTTCAGCTGCCTTCTTGGATCTTCTGGCTTCTTGCAAGCCTATATTGCTTTAAATTTGTGTCCTGCAGTTTTTCCCTTTAAGCTTGGAGCCTTTCTCTGCTCCTCAATCTTAACTTTACTTAACAGGACCTTTTCCAGATTCCGGTTTGTTCCCTTTGATGAGAATGTCTTCTTGGGACCCCTCTTCTTCTGTTCTATGGGGAAACCTGCTTCCTGCAGCTCCCTCCTGGCCAGTTTCTCCTGGCAGCTGGTTTCAACATTAATTTGGGAGTTGCTGTCTGTCTCTATCCTATACTGCTTCTGCTGGCAACTCATTTCAACTTTAAAGCGCACTGGCCAACTGAACTCAAAATGCTTTCAGTTTTCCTGTCTGTGGGGTGGAGTGGGCACATTCTCTGGACTCCTGTTGCTAGGCAACAGCATTTTTTTTCTCCACCTTGTTTGTTTTAATTCCTCTTCAAGAGTCATAAAATCTCATTAGAATGCAGGCACCTTTTAAGTTGAAACTAAAACTTAGGTTTTCCCCTTTCTTAACACACCAATACAGAAACACCTATTGAACTTCATTCCTAACACCCACAAATATGACTTACTTAAGCTATCTCTAGTTTCTAACAAGAAAAATTAATGAGAAATAAAGTAGATAAATCCCCTGAACCTGATGATCTACATCCCAGAGTGTTGAAAGAGGTGGCTGTAGAGATAGAAGATGTATTGGTGGTCATCTTTCAAAATTCTATAGACTGGTGCCTGCAGATTGGAAGGTGGCAAATATAACCCCATTATTTAAGAAAGGAAGGATATAGGAATTTGGGAACTACAGACCTGTTAGCCTGAAAAGGTGGTGGTGAGCTGCCTTCGTGAACTGCTGCAGTCCATGTGGTGTAGGTACACCCACAGTGCTGTTAGGGAGAGAGTTCCAGGATTTTGACCCAGCGACAGTGAAGGAATAACGATATATTTCCAAGACAGGATGGTGAGGGCCTTGGTTGGGGAACTTCCCTTATCCTTCTAGATGGTAGTGGTCGATGGTTTGGAAGGTGCTGCCTGAGGAGCCTTGATGAGTTCCTGCAGTATGTCTTGTATATGGTACAGACTGCTGCTACTGTGCATCAGTGGTGGAGGGAGTGAATGTTTGTGGATGTGGTGCCAATCAAGCAGGCTGGTTTGTCCTGGATGGTGTCAAGTTTCTTGAGTGTTTTTGGAGCTGCTCTCATCCAGGCAAGTGGACAGTATTCCATCATACTTCTGACTCGTGTTTTGTAGATGGTGAACAGGCTTTTGGGGAGTCAAGAGGTGAGTTACTTGCCACAGGATTCTTAGCCTCTGACCTGCTCTTGTAGCCACAGTATTTATATGGCTAGTCCAGTTCAGTTTCTGGTCAATGATAACCTCCAGGATGTTGATAATGGGGATTCAGCGATGGTAATGCCATTTAATGTCAAGGGGCAATGGTTAGATTCTCTCTTGTTGGAGATGGTCATTGCCTGGCACTTGTGTGGCGTGAACTTCACTTGCCGCTTGTCAGCCCAAGCCTTAATGTTGTCCAGGCCTTGCTGCATTTGGGCATGGACTGCTTTAGAGGAGTTTCAAATGGCGCGAAACATTGTGCAATCATCAGCAAACATCCCCACTTCTGACCTTATGATGGAAGGAAGGCCACTGATGAGGCAGCTGAAGATGGTTGGGCGGAGGACACTAACCTGAGGAATTCCTGCAGTGATGTCTTGGAACTGAGATGATTGACCTCCAACAACCACAGCCATCTTCCTTTGTGCTAGGTATGACTCCAACCAGTGGAGAGTTTTCCCCCTGATTCCCATTGACTGCAGTTTTGCTAGGGCTCCTCGATGCCACACTCGGTCAAATGCTGCTTTGATGTCAATGGCAGTCACTCTCAACTCACCTTGGGAGCTCAGTTCTTTTGTCCATTTTTGAACCAAGGCTGGAATGAGGTCAGGAGCTGAGTGACCCTAGCAGAACCCAAGCTGTGTGTCGGTGAGCAGGTTATTGCTAAGCAAGTGCTGCTTGATAGCACTGTTGATCCCTTCCATCACTTGTTGGAGTTTTTGAGGATGTAACTAGCAAAGTAGATAAGGGGGAACCAGTGGATGTGGTATATTTGGATTTTCAGAGAGCTTTTCATAAGGTCCCACATAATAGGTTAGTGAGAAAAATTAGAGCATATGGGATTGGAATATACTGGCATGAATTGAGAACTGGTTAATGGACAGAAAACAGAGTAGGAATAAATGGGTCGTTTTCAGGTTGGCAGGCTGTAACTAGTGGGATAATGCAAGGATAGCTGCTATTCACAATATCAATGATTTGGGGTGGGAATAAAATTTAATATTTCTAAGTTTGAAGATGACACGAAACTAGGTAGAAATGTGAGTTGTGAGGAGGATGCAAAGACACTTCAAATGGATTTGGAGAGGCTAAGTGAGTGGGCAAAAAAAATGGCAGATGGAATATAATCTGGAGAAATGTGAAGTTACCTACTTTGGTAGGAGAAATAGAAATACGGAGTATTTCTTAAATGGTGAGAAGCTGGGAAGTATTGAACTTCAAAGGGACTTGGGTGTCCTTGTTCATGAGTCACTGAAAGCTAACATGCAGGTACAACAAACAATTAAAAGGGCAAATGGTATGTTGGCCTATATTACAAGAGGATTTGACTATAGGAGTAAAGATGCCTTACTGCAATTATATAGAGCCTTGGTGAGACTGCACCTTGAGTATTGTGTGCAGTTTTGGTCTCCTTACCTCAGAAAAGACATACTTGCCATAGAGAGAGTGCAACAAAGGTCCACCAAACTAATTCCTAAAATGGAGGGATTGTCCTATGAGGAAAGATTAAGTAGACTGGACCTTTATTCTCAGGAGTTTAGAAGAATGAGAGGTGATCTCATTCAAATGTACAAGATTCTTACAGGGTTCGACAGGGTAGGTGCAGGAAGGATGTTTTCCCTGGCTGGGGGGTGGTCTAGAATCAGGGGACATAGTCTCAAGACTAAGGGGCAGGCTATTTAAGACTAAGGTGAGGAGGAATTTCTTCACTCAAAGGGTGGTAAATCTTTGGAATTCTTTGGAAGGGCTGAATGGCCTACTCCTCCTATTTCTTATGTTCTTAGGATTGAATTTTTTTAGCACTGTTTTGTATCATTAATACACAGTCCGGGACTTGCTGCAGTACAGGAACGACAGTGACGACAACTGTTCAATGCACTAGGAGTTTTGTTGACTTGTAGAGGTCTTTGTTGTCAAACACTTAGTTGTAAAAAGTTGAGCTGGCTCAGCTGATGCAGTGTTGGATCTCCTTGTCACAGAATCACAGTGCAGAACAGGCCCTTCGGCCCATCGAGTCTGCACCGACACGTGAGAAACACCTGACCTATCTACCTAATCCCATTTACCAGCTCTTGACACATCATAACATTCCAAGGCTATGGGCCAAGTGCTCATCCAGGTATTTTTTTAAAGGATGTGAGGCAACCTGCCTCCACCACCCTCCCAGGCAGTGCATTCCAGACCGTCACCACCCTCTGGGTAAAAAAGTTTATCCTCACATCCCCCCTGAACCTCCTGCCCCTCACCTTGAACTTATGCCCCCTTGTGACTGACCCTTCAACTAAGGGGAACAGCTGCTCCCTATCCACCCTGTCCATGCCCCTCATAATCTTGTACACCTTGATCAGGTCGCCCCTCAATCTTCTCTGCTCCAACAAAAACAACCCAAGTCTATCCAACCTCTCTTCATAACTTAAATGTTTCATCCCAGGCAACATCCTGGTGAATCTCCTCTGCAACCCTTGCAGTGCAATCACATTCTTCCTATAATGTGGCGACCAGAACTGCACACAGTACTCCAGCTGTGGCCTCACCAAGGTTTTATACAACTCCAACATGACCTCCCTACTTTTGTAATCTATGCCTCGATTGATGAAGGCAAGTGTCCCATATGCCTTTTTCACCACCCCACTAACATGCCCCTCTGTCTTCAGAGATCTATGGACACACATGACAAGGTCCCTTTGTTCCTCAGAACTTCCTAGTGTCATGCCGTTCATTGAATCCTTCTTTGTCAAATTACTCCTTCCAAAGTGTACCACCTCACACTTTTCAGGGTTAAATTCCATCTGCCACTTATCTGCCCATTTGACCTCCCGTCTATATCTTCCTGTAGCCCAAGACACTCAACCTCACTATTAACCACCCGACCAGTCTTTGTGTCATCCGCAAACTTACTAATCCTACCCCCCACATCGTCATCTATGTTGTTTATATAAATGACGAATAATAGGGGACCGAGCACAGATCGCTGTGGTATGCCACTGGACACTGGCTTACAGTCACTAAAGCATCCTTCTGTCATCACCCTCTGTCTCCTACAACTAAGCCAATTTTGAATCCGCCTTATCAAATTACCCTGTATCCCATGTGCATTTGCCGCCTTTATAAGTCTCCCATGTGGGACCTTGTCAAAGGCTTTGCTGAAATCCATATAAACTACATCAACTGCACTACCCTCATCTCCATACCTGGTCACCTCCTCAAAAAATTCAATCAAATTTGTTAGGCATGTGACAAAGCCATGCTGACTATCCCTGATCAAACCTTGCCTCTCCAAGTGGAGATAGATACTCTCCTTCAGAATTTTCTCCAATAGTTTCCCTACCACTGAAGTGAGACTCACTGGCCTGTGGCTTACCTCTACAACCCTTCTTAAATAGCGGAACCACATTAGCTGTTCTCCAGTCCTCTGGCACCTCCCCCGTGGCCAGTGAGGAATTAAAAATTTGGGTCAGAGCCCCTGTGATCTCCTCCCTTGCCTCCCTCAGCAATCTGGGACACAAATCATCTGGACCTGGAGATTTGTCCACTTTTAAGCCTGCAAACACCTCCAGTACCTTGTCACTCCCTATATCAAGGTGACCATATGGTGATCATTTGAACTATGTGTTCGCCGAGGTATGGGAAGTGCTCTACATATTCCAGTGTCTCTGCGTCAACATATATGGGAGGTGAAATATTTGGGGCTGACCAGGTGTAGGTTGATATGAGTTTTGTTTTGGCAACATTTAAGGACAGGCCAAGTTTCTTGCATGTAGAACTGAAGCGATCAAGAGTGGTTTGCAAATCTGGTGCAGAGTAGGCAACAGCTCTACAGTCATCTGCAAACTGTAGATCATGTATATTTATGATGGTCAGTTTAGTTTTGGCATAGAGGCAACTGTGGTTGAAGAGGTTTCCATTAGACAGTATTTAATACTGACACCAGAGGCATTTGATCTTTGAGGAGAATAGCCACAGTCAGCAATGTTGTAAATGATATGCAGGCTATCACACAGCCATACTTGACAGTAGTCCGGATTTTGAAGGCATTTATTTCAGATCTCCCACTCGACAGATGCAGTCATATTGCAGGATTGTGATGAAGTATCTTGGACATTCAAATCTTTGGAGCACAATCCACAGAGCCTCCTGATTTCTGGTTCAAATGCTTTGGTCAGGTTAATGAGTGCAATGAGAAGTTCCTGGTGTTGTTCTTTGATTTGTCTGGCAACAAAGACCATGTTGGGGGTTGCCCTGGAAGGTTTAAAGCCACACTGTGCCTGTGGGAGAATCTCCTCAGCCACAGGAAGAATGCTTATCACGATTTTTCATGATTTATCTCCCTTCTTGAAGATAGTTACAGTTGTCGCATTTCAGATGTACAGTGGATTCCTCCCAAATCCATAGGATTAATGCATAGAGTCTTGATGTAAGCAGAAGTCCATCAGCTTTGAAGACCTCCGCTGGTATATCACCGGAGCTTTGTTGCTTTTCATCGTTTGATGTTGCACCTCTCCCATCGATAGTGGTTCACACATGGCTTCTACTGTGTACTGCAGTGTATCAACTGCCATTGTGGATTCACTGTTGAGTTGTGCTGTATTGTCTCTTTTTATATCCCCCTTCTTTTGAATAGTTTAATAACCGTTAATTGGCCAGCCAGCGTGAAATCGATGTCAGGGCCTGCCCGATGAGGGCAAAATTCTGCCCACTATTTACATAAAACTTTCAACCGTAGCAAGAACAATTGGGACACTCCTCATCAAGGTGTTGTCTACGTTTAGGACCGTACTGGTCGTCAGTTGACTCTACCAGACCATGTGACAACTACACATGGGTGTGTTCTCAAACTGTCCGTCCTCTCCTGTTGAAGATTTTGTTTGAGAGGATTGTCCTCATTTGTCAGTGTGTTGTTTGTCCTTTCCTCTGCAAAATGTATGAGCATGCAATGCGATGCTTGTGCATAGCTGGCAGACAGGTCCCTGAGATGAGATCAATTCCTCTGCATTACCACACCATTTAGTGTTGTCACCTTAATAGAATGTGGTTCTTTGCACACCTTGGACAGATCTTCTGGTATCCATATCTGCTCTTGTAGGTGTTTCTGGCCAATGTATAGTGGCGGCAATTCTGCACCCATATCCATGTCATATACGTCTTCCCCCAATAACCAGTCTGTGATCAGTGAGGTAATGTGAGCATGGTGATGTGGTTCTCACCAGACAACCAAATAGAATCTCAGCAAGTGATGATAATCTAGAGTCGAATGACATTACGGAAAGATGTAATAAAGCAACTTCGATACCTTACCCGGTTTCTGAACACATTATGATCACCAATTTGACTGCCCTCACCATACATTCAGCCATTGCACTGAAATGAGGTTATTGGGGTGATGATGTCATATGGTTGATGGATCATCATTCATACATATCCTGGAATGGCTTTCCTGTGTCTTGTGGACCATTGTTGCATAGCACTTCTACTGAGGCTCAGAAAGACTAAAGATGGCATTAACAGTGCTTGGCCATTGCTGTACTCAGCGCTTCTTGAAGCTTCTGCAAAATAGCAAATTTGCAGTGATAGCTACTAGCAGATAATCTTCTCTGCCATAGAGAACAAATCAATTGCTATCATGGTCCATGGTGATGATGGTATGTCATGCTGTTGGAGAGATTTTTTCTGTTGACAAGTTTGGTGTTCTTGACATACATCGCAAGATCTCACCACCTGGTCAATGTCCTTTCTGATGCCGGGCCAGAATACTGACTCACGAGAAAGTCATCTCGTCCTCTGTACTCCAAGAATGTCAGACTGAAGTGTTGCTGGAATGAGCACTTTGCATCCTTTGAATATATTGCTTTTGTCCCAAACTGTCCAATATGTTCTCAGATCTATGGGGATCTCCTGGATGGTCTCGGGCCGACCCTCTAAAGATCTGCCACAGAGCTTGGGGTATGGAGTCTTGAGAAGTCTCTCTCTGGAGTTCCTCTCTCTTGTTTTGACCAGATCACGTGAGATCTATGTTGTAGACATCCTCAAAACTTGCATAGACTTTTCCCACTTGGAAGTCAAGTTTCCCCTTGGTGAAAGGGGAAAGGTTTAGGGGGAACATTAGGGGGAACTTCTTCACTCAGAGAGTGGTGAGGGTGTGGGACGAGCTACCATATGACGTGGTAAATGCGGGCTCACTCTTAAGTTTTAAGAATAAATTAGATAGATACATGGATGGGAGAGGTCTGGAGGGTTATGGACTAGGTGCAGGTCAATGGGACTAGCGGAATAATATTTCGGCACAGACTAGAGGGGCTGAATAGCCTGTTTTTCTGTGCTGTAGTTTTCTATGGTTCTATGGTTCTAAGTGGTACATCTCACACCTTCCAAATTTGGACAGTCTACTTAGCGTGTCTGATAGGACCATCTGACTACAATATTTGTATCTGACATCACAGTTGTAGTCCTGAATCTTAAGAGTAACGTCTGGAGTCAAAATGGTGCACTCATGAGTGGTTTTCTCTCTGCTTTCCTGAGAGGAACCAGCACCTGTTGGCAACTCGGGGTGCCTCTCGCCTCTGTGCGCACCTTAGCTCAGAGACAAGGTGATGGAATACAAATCAGAAAACATAACCAAAATCCCTTCTGAAGAGAGGGTGATCGCAGCGCTTACAGCCTGGATGAACTCCTCCACTGTCCGTGCCAGTGTGCGCAAACCCTCTGGAAGCTCTGCCATATCTCCTCGTACCTTGTGCAGTACGTCCAGCATCTGTCGCCTGACGGACGACCCCAGAGGCTCGTCATCAGCCTGGGGCTCAACATTCAGCACTCCTCTGAGTGCCAAAGGCCTACTCCATCTCAGTCTCCAACTGCTGGGCCTGCGACTGTGATGTGCTCACACCAGTGTGTGTACCCCTTTCAGCAGACTCGTGCATACCCACTGAGGTGTGTGTATCTGTGCCGATACTAGGTGCTATGTGAGAATATAATGGTGCAACTCTGAGACTCTGTTATGACCAAACAGTTGGTAAAGCGGAGTTATTTAAAAATCCCAGAGGGAAACTTTAAACAACTGTCATAATCTATAATTTTAAATGGTATGTTTGAGATGCAATTCTAAATTCAGGAATCAGACCACCAGTTCTCGAGAGGTTTTATATTAAACTAAATGAAACATTTTATTAAGTTACAACACATGTACAAGGCTACAATTTACTGCTATTATAACTTTTAACAAATTCCCAAACTAATCTCCATTAAGGCAACAGCACCCATAGACTTAACCAGACACCAGGCAAAACATTTTCACCATACAAATTCAAAATGAAGTTCCACTCACTTTGAGTTCCTGTGGAGACACTTGTAGGCGTACAGCTACTTTAATCTTACATTGCCTCTGCCCTGCACACACGAAAACTGCTATCGGTTATATCCAGCACATCTCATTGAATGTAAATTCTCATTGTATCACCAGCCTCTTTGAACTCCACCTCTTCTAACAATAAAACCCCTTTCATAGTACCAATTTTATTAGTGATATAAACATATCACTTGGTCTCTACTAGCTAGGTGCCAGATTTCACCCCACTTCTTGAATACTGTATTCAAAAAATGCAAATACATTGTAGAATCTCTTATATCTCAAAACTAGTACACATCAAAGCACCCAGACTTTAATCTAATTAAGACGCACCCACAGACTCAACCACTATTTTAAAAGAAAAATATTTTCCGATAATATATACATTAATAGCTTCATGACAGGCTCCCTACTGCTCCCCAAGGCTGGTGCCTGCAGTTACTGAGGTTTCACCTGTGGAGAGAACAAACAGAATAACGAAGGGCTCCATCATCACTTAATCTGACTTCAGAGATGCACACTTCCTAACAGGCACACTCTTGCCATGGTTTTCACCCTCACCCCTTTCCAAATTGAGACACACATTCCTCCCCAAATGCTGCAAGTTGCCAAAGTCAATCCCATCAACGCTTACCCCCCGGACCCTTCCTCAACTTCCCCCCAACTCCCTGCAGCACAATCTTTCCAAGAGCTATGGGCCCTTGGAATCTCATCATTCTGGGGGCATCCTCCTGCACCATTGGTTGCTGGCCAACTCCAAATCCTCCTCCTCCAGAGGAGTCTGTATTGCCAGATTTGGTGCACTTCCACTCACCTGTGACCTCTCATGAGTATTATGTGTCCTCTTCTCCTAAAAAGAAAAAGTAAAATTGTCATGAATCTTCTGGGGAAAGATCACGTTGTGTGTGCCCAACATTGTTGGCATCCATCACTTTACAAGGATCCTTGCAAATTAACAGGACATTCAACTTCCTTCAGAATCCCCAGTGCCATGCAGTCCTGCATGTGTGGTGCATTCCACCTTCTGCACATGGCCCAAGGACTAGGCACTCCCACATTTGAGACACGTCACACCCTCACACCCTTCCATATACATAATGATTGGACACTCACCCTTGCCGATCATAGGTCATTCAGCCTTTTATGGCAATGTAGCCAAGTCCTTTGGACAATCCTACAGCTGCTGTCCTCTTCTGTGACCTCAATCTAACTTCTTTGCTCTGGTGGGAAGGTCTTCTGGTGTCATCCCTCAGCATGAGGAGCTTCTGCCAATCACTCAGCCTGGAGGAGGACTTGCAAGGAGTCATCATTGGAGCGATTCAATTTGACCTGTCAGCAGCAAGAGTTAATGGGGATTCGAAGCAGACACCGCTGAAAATGTTTAGATTGTCTTTCAGCCTTTGAGAAGACTTAAAGAGTAAAATATGACTATTTCTCTGAACACTTCTGATTTAGGAGAATGGATGTGCTCAGATGTTATTTCCTCCCTGGCAAGGAGGAATGAAACATCACTGACACAATAGTCACCAGAATGGAAAAACATGCTCTCACCTGCTGCTGCTTCACTGCTTCAGTGTCTGCTAAGAATGCTTCATTCTTCCCAGACTGATTTCAAGCACATGTGGATTCCTCCTGAAGTTTCCACCAACCTGATGGCAAGCATGATTTTAAATGGATTGCTGTAATCAACTTCTGGTTCAAGGCTTAACCCCTCTCCAGCTTCCCTACATGCCTAATTGGGCACAGAGCCCACCTTCCCAGAATTAATTGGCCGGCCTTCCTGCCAGGAGGCCATTAATTGACCAGCTGATGCTTGATTTGCCATGCTGAAAAGGCAGGAATGGGAACGAATGGACTACACTCTTCCTGTTCTGCCTCCTTCACCCTGACAGAAACCGTAAAATCCAGCCCCATAAGTTGCTCCAAGAGTTTGGCACAAGAGAACACATTCTTTTCCATTCTCTATGCTTTGGTTAACAAAGTTTTCCAAGCTCTGTCGGCTTTCTGTCTATACCATATGAGTTCTAAATGGTGCACTTTAAAATTGACTTAATTCTGAGCTGATTTTCTAATGTTGCCTGAAGTGGTGTACCATGGGATTACCCATGCTTGACCGAGTGCTGGTTTAAGATTTAAAAGTGTTGGCAGTAAAAAAAAACATGAGTGGATGTATTTAGGAAAGTCAGGCCAGCAAGTTGATGACTGGCCTATAGGTCAGGCTATGACAAACTAAGGAATGTGACCCGCAGGGTCAGACTAAGATAAGTGGATGACTGGGCAAAGTGGTAAGTTGTCAGGCTAGATATGGCAAATTCATGTTTTGACTAAACTGTGGCCATCATTTGTGACTATTTGTAAACTCATCTGTAATTGCAGACATACTGAGCTAGACATTCAAGACAAGAACAATGTGAGTTTATGGTGAAGTATTGCAAGGATGGTATAAAAAGATGGAGGAAACTGTGTAACATTGATTTAAAATAGGACAATCCTACAGCTGCTGTCCTCTTCTGTGACCTCAATCCAACTTCTTTGCTCTGGTGGGAAGGTCTTCTGGTGTCATCCCTCAGCATGAGGAGCTTCTTAGAACAATCTGATGGTGCTATCCCATGTATGCATACTTGTATTGAATGAACTGCTGC
Organism: Cetorhinus maximus; assembly: GCF_964194155.1. Classification (NCBI taxonomy): domain Eukaryota; kingdom Metazoa; phylum Chordata; class Chondrichthyes; order Lamniformes; family Cetorhinidae; genus Cetorhinus; species Cetorhinus maximus. The sequence continues at coordinate 158,619,291 of NC_135881.1, forward strand.
TTGACTGACTTATAGCTGACTCTGTGTCGAGGGTCTTTAGGTACTCAACAACGATTGGCTGAGAGGTGACTTGATTGAGGTGTACAAAATTATGAGGGGAATAGATAGAGTGGACAGGATAAAGTTGTTTCCCTTGGTGGACAATTCTAGAACCAGGGGACATAGATTCAAGATAAGTGGCAGAAGGTGTAGGGGGGACATGAGGAAGAACTTTTTTACGCAGAGTGTCTGGAGTTCTGGAATTCTGGGTGTCTGGAATTCACTGCCCAAATTGGTGGTAGAGGCAGAAACTCTAAACTCTTTTAAAAGGTACCTGGATCTGCACCTTAAGTGCTGTAAGCTGTAGGGCCATGAGCCGGGTGCAGGAAGGTGGGATTAGAAAGGGACCTGGGTGTCCTCGGGCTGGCATGGACAAGATAGGCCGAATGGCCTCCTTCTGTGCTGTAACTTTTCTATGGTTCTAATTGGTGTTGTGAACAGGGTCTCCACCAGCAACTGAGGAACCAGTCAGTTGGATGCACCAGGCAGGTGAGTACCTTTATTTTCCCACCCATAATTGGGGTGTAAGTCCGGCGATTGTGTGATACAGTTTGCTGAGAACCCAAACCTGAGAGTCAGCTGAAAGGTGAGCAAGCAGGAACTGCGCAGTTAGCCGCAAGCCACCAGTAAGCAGGTCAGAACTGTCCCTAGCCAACAGGCCAGGTTGAGCCGCACCTGGAGACAGGCAGGTCAGAACCGCCAGAGCGCAGGCCAGAGACGAGGTGTCATATAACTATGTCTGGACTAGATGAGAATGAGTAGGGATCGGAAGAGTCGATAACCAAATTTATAACAGATAAATATGAGAAACTAATAGAAAAAATGATAAAGAAAGGATGGAATCCAAAAACCCCCTGGCTGAACAGAAAGAGTGGTGGGATGCCCAGAACAAGGGCAAAGAAGAAAATGGCATGATTTTGGTTATCAATAGCTACTTAGGACTCACTAAACGTGTTAAAAATCGGATTGAAAAAAACAAATCAAAATAAGTGTGGTGCAGATGCCAGGACTGAGACTTGCATCCCCAGACAATAATGAAGACATTGACTGGGGAGGATTGGGAAAAGAATCTGCCAAATGTGGCAGACAGGGTGATAACTGGGACTGGGAGCAGCCACTGGATTATAATGCCGTGGCTCCCTCAGCTCCGCATGAGACAGAAATGAAAGGGTCAGTGGCCATGGCCCCCATTGTACACAAAGGGGAACACCCAAAAGACAGTAAAGTATGTCCCTTTTACCCTGGCTGAGAGACCATGACTAGGGACCTACCTACCCCTTGACAAATCCAGGTAAATACTGACTTCTGGAACAAGTTAGAGAAAATAATCTATATCCACTCACTCCACCCTGAAGACATACAAGTCTAAGTAAGATCTAAAGTGCCCTGCCAGATCGTCCCTGTCGACACCGGAACGACCCGGTGTGTAGTGGCAATTGATTGTGCTATCTGGGCTATAAGGGTTAGCGAGCCAATAGTGATGACTGAAGAGGTCATCTTACATACCAGACATACTTGGATGAAACTGTTAAACACTGGTAGATTAAAGACAGTCTCAGACAGCCAGAGAGCTGCCTGGGAAGCAGTGTTGTTGCCAAGGGATAAGTCAGTACAACTAGTTAAAGATATGGGTCCCAATACAGCGGAAAGTATTATGGGCTGAGGGGAGGCACATGAGTGCAAGTAGACTATCGTCTTGGAGGACCCCAGCCTGATCCACAAGGAGCCCCTTGAAAATGCAGGCCTTACCTGTTTATGGAAGGGTCGCAGAAGTACACAAATGGAACCCCTAGGACAGGACGGGCAGTGTAGTGGCCACTGGGCATCACTGCTGCTGAGGGAATCCTCCCAGGAGACCTCTCTGCACAGGGTTTCCAAACTCAGTGTTCACTGAAGCCCTAAAGTTAGCTGAGGACCGCACCATGAATATCTATACTGACAGCAGGTGTGCTTTTGGAGACATCCATGACTTCAGGACTACTTGGAGTAGGTGAGGGTATGTGACCTCTGGTAGGGGATATATACAGCATGAGGAAGTAGTGAAAGGGTTGGTGGAAACAGCCCGGTTACCCCAACAGGCCACCATAATAAAAATTAAGGCATGTGAAAAGGCTCAGGACCCTATCCAGAAGGAAAATGAGTGGGCAGGTGAGGCAGTCAAGTGAGCGGTAGAAGTAGGGACCCCGGAGCCAGTGGCAGCCTGTGCTATCGGCCTGGAGGAAGTAAGTGTGCAGAAAATACATGACGAGGTGCCCAAAATAGAAAAGGAAGATTGGGAAAGAAAGGGTTCGAGTAAAGATGAGCATGGAATCCAGGGGAAGTATGGACAAGTAGTGGCCCCTGAATGTATGCGACAAAATCTGTTCAAGTTTTATCATGGAAATCAACATTCTGGGAGGAATGCCATGCTTGTGTGTTTTGGAGCAGTGTTGGGTGGTGGCCAGGAGTAGGCAGGGATGTAGTGAAGCATTGTCAGCAGTGTGTCATTGCCACCCCAGATTTACACTGATAAAGCTGTAAAAATCAAAATGGCCTACCAGGCTGGACCCAAGGGACCTTGGGAGCACACCCTAGCTGAGTCAAGACATACTGCCTAGTTGTGCCCAATAGGCACAATTGTTTGCGGCAAGAGATTGTTCTGCTAATACTGTCACAAGAATCTTCGCTAAGGAGATTATACCCTGATGGGGAATACCACTACAGATAGACTCAGATCATTTTACGGGTAAAATAATCAAACAAGCATGTACCCTGTTGGGCGTTAAGCAAAAGTTCCATATACCATATCACCCACAGAACGGATGAATAGGACTCTCAAAGGCCATTACCGAAACCAGCAAGGGCTGGGCCAATCACTACCTAGTATCTTGATGAGACTGAGGGCAACTCCTAAACAAGTAACCAGACTAACCCCATTTGAACTAATGACTGGATGAGCCATGAGGCTGTCCAAGGGCCCTTATACAGGCCATGAGGACATAGGGCCAACTCGGGAAAGGGTGAAATGATTTGTCAGAGTTGTATAAACAGTTACGTGATTTGAGGCAGGAGGTTAGGTGCTGACAGATTATCAGACTTATGGAAGTGGATGAGGCAGGGGAAAAAGAAAGGTCGCAAGAAAAAGGGCATCAATGATGGCGGGGGTCCGAGCTGGCAAGGACTTTACGAGGTCCTAATGACCAGCATGTGTGGACATGAAATGAAAAGGCCGGTGGAAACACTGGACACAGATTAAGAAGTATGGGAGTGCAAAGAATAAGGAGGACTAACCGGTGACGACCGGCATCCATTATGTTCTCTTTCCGCAGGGACATGAAGACCGTATATTGCCAATATCTCTGGTGACCACAATTAGCCTCATCACAGAAGGAACTGAGACAGTCGGCCAAAGGACCCAGCAAAGCCTGTTCTGCAAGAACTCGACTGATGCCAACTGTGAGCAGGAGCGCTTAAAAATGTCACCATTAACAAACTAACATGCCTAAGGTGTAGCTCAGGGCAGTTGGGAATGGGACCGCAGAGACCCAGGGAGTATGCTTGGGGGCTCCTGAGTAAAGGAGAAGACATGTGCTGCCTATCCTTCCATGGCGCTGCATGAAGTGCCAGGAATGAATGTTTTGACATTGTATGTATACCGAATCTAACAACTGACACCACCTCAAGTTCCCTGAGCAGCAACCAAACAGGCTGGGGAATGTGTCCCAGGAGTGGATTGGATGAAAAATGGATGGAGTATGGCACATGGAGGGTGTGCCCAAGGGACACACCCATGACTCCAGTAACATCAACCCCTGGAACTATACAACCACTAGGGAGCCTTTAAGGTGCCCCCAAATCTACCCTGGACCCCAGAGTGGACTTGTGGTGTGGGACTCCAGCAGGAACTTGCTTGAGAATGTACATCACAAGGTAGTCTCAGTTGTACTTAATATTAATCAGGTGGAACTACCGGGGTTGGTGTGAGGCATAGATGAGGGCCTTCCATGATTGACTCCTCGGTATCGTAGTCTCCGATGCCCTCCAAGCCTCCACGTGCAATCAAATACATCCGGCCGTAAACGAGATCTAGTTAATCATGTAGCCACCCTCTATGGTGCAGGGATGCCCACTGTTAACTCCCTGGACATAGTGGATAGATGACAAGGTTAATCACCTGACCTCCACATTGCAGGACCTTATGTTAACAGCCAATGAGTTAGAAAGACAGCAAGGATAGGTAAGAGAAAGTCTGGCCAGAATCTTATTAGGATCCGTGCAGGTTCTAGAAGACCATGCCCACACTATCAACCAGGTCTCAGCATCCCTTTACCAGACCTCCACACGTGTGGGCAGGGTCTGTGTATGCACAGCCTACAGTGCATAGTTAGTGGGAGAAGTCTGATGCAATCTAGCCCAGCTCGACAATTGACATGTGCCAAACTGAAACACAGATGACACATTGCAGACCTGGGCACCTAAAAGTGGAAATTGCTCCTTATGTATCCTGTGAGGACTGATGCAAGCATACCTGACAGCCAACCACTGTGTCACTACCCACTTGCGACTAATGGGAATGGTGCTGACTAATAGGAATGGTGCTGGCCATACTGAATTTGCAGGAAGGGGTGGCCAAACCCCTCTACGAGGTTGAGAATATCTCGATCATGAGAAATGGCAATTGGCTAAAGTACTATCTTGTAACCAAATATGCAATCCAGAGGGTATCCCTCCTTACAGGAATCTCATTGGTTGGATGTAGAAAGAAAAGAAATAATGTCTGTCCTCACAGTATAGGGATGGGGCGAGAGCCGCATGTGGATTTAACACCATCCTAAAGTATAGCCTTGAAATTTCCAGGGCTCTCCATAAAACGACGCAGGAGGCATACCGTGGAGAAGGGGAATACTGCGTGACCACCAACGAGCCTCAATACCAGTACGGTAACATACCCTGCCCAGTGATCGACTCAAGTTTCTGCTTCCACTCCCAGGCTCCAACACCAGTCGGACATTCGGCAATAACCCACATCCGGCCTCCTTGTGAAGAGCAGGTGAATATAACTGATGATTTAAAGGAGGACTAACTGAGATAACTGCTTCCCGAGAGAAAGCGAATCTCGAAGCTGCTGGAACATCGACAGGAGTTGAGGAAAGAGGCCAGGGAAGCAAAGAAACATTATCACCAAATCCATCAGGAAGTCAAGCAACTGGAAGAGGATGTGAAAACCAAACTGGAGGATGCACTATATTGGTGGGCAATTTGGGACTAGCGTATTAGGGTGGACATTCACCCTGGATCAGAATTGCTTCTCATGTACTGGTGTTAGTGCAACTGTTAATTGCTATTGGACTTATGTTGAATGTTGTACCTGGTGCCAGCAACGCCAAGACTGAGCCATTGCTAGAGTAGTAACCAAAGCACTGTGCAAGCCCGGGAAGATGTAGTTTAGGAAAATGCAACTGTGCAGATCTGCTCCATCACTGCCTGGCCAGCAGTGATGGAGCAAGGAACACAGCATAGTTTAGTGTTAGTTGGCCATCTTGGGTGTTAGTAGCCAAGGGCCAAAAGAGGGCACTGAAGTGGTGCACCATGGGATTACCCAGGCTTGCCCAAGTGCTGGTTTAAGATTTATAAGTATTTGCAGTAGAATAAAACACCAGAGTGGATGTAGTAAGGAAAGTGACCTTTTGAGTCAGGCCATGATAAAGTAAGGAATGTGACCTCGGGGTCAGACTAAGATAAGTGGATGACTGGACAAAATAATAAATCATCAGGTTAGATAAGGCCAATTTGTGTTTTGAATAAACTATGGCCATCATTGGTGGTAAAGGTCAGGTCATTTTGTGACTATTTTGTAAACTCATCTGTAATTGCAGACATACTTCGGCATATAAGCTAAGAACAATGTGAGTTAATGATGAAGTATTGCAAGGATGGTATAAAAATATGGAGGAAACTGTAACATTGAATAGCCTCTTAGAGCAATCTGAGGGTGCTATCCCATGTATGCATGCTTATATTGAATAAACTACTGCTTGATTCACTTACAGCTGACTCTGTGTTGAGTGCCTTTAGATACTCCACAACACTACCCATAGATTTGATGATCCTTCTGGTCAGCAGCAGACAAACCAGAGGTTTTGATTCTGTGCAGACCTTTTTCCTATTGTGATTTGAATTCTTATAGCCTGCTTTTCTGCATCCACAACCTTGTGGTCTAGGAAGCATAGTTAAATCCTCTGCTTAAACAGTTTGAATTTGTCTGAAATATCAGATGTTTTCCAGTTCACCTCTGGAAATGTGGCTACCATTGCCTAAACCTTTGACTCTTTTCTCGCCCTAAGGAGCAAACCTAGATTTACAAGTCCCATGTTAAACCTTTAGATACCACATCATTTTACCGCACCTCCCCCAAGTCTTTATTTGGATATAAACTGACATTAGTTTACTTCTACAACAAAAATAAAAATGCCTGGAAAAATTCAGCAGGTCTGACAGCATCTGCGGAGAGGAACACAGTTAACGTTTTGAGTCCATATGACTCTTCAACAGAACAGAGTCATACGGACTCGAAACGTTAACTGTGTTCCTCTCTGCAGACGCTGTCAGACCTGCTGAGTTTTTCCAGGTATTTTTATTTTTTTTGGATTTCCAGCATCTGCAGTTTTTTGCTTTTATCTTAGTTTACTTCTAGTTTGTTTCAAATCTTATATTGCTACAGGTCTTGTGTACTTGACTTCAGTGTTGCATCTATAAACTATTCTAATCTGAAACTACTTCATATTTAACATTACAACATTAACAGCATGCATTGACTGTGCTCTTACTACCCCATCTTCCCCCCCTTCAAGTCTTTGAAATCAGAGTTTGAGGTGGTCTGGAGGTCTTGTACCACTGCCACGATTCTCTCTGGTTGGGAGAATGGCAGAATCTAGATGTTCTTGATCTTGGCAGTGGAGCGGTTGTTGTAGTTATGGCTTCATTTGTTTTTTCCATTGACGGAAGCTGCACCACTCCTGGTTTGCCTGGTTGATGTGGCATTGATTTGTTGTAGTGAGCTGTGATGGTTTCTTTCTTTGTGGACAATACTGGTATTCGTTCGGTTGTCAGTGGTGTTTTTACTCCTCCTTCCGCCTTTTTGGGTGTCTGGAAGCTCTCTCTGGTTGAGGGAGAGTAGTCCTATGGATGGAAGAAAATTGTGGAGGTAGCTCACCTTTGTTGAGTTGTGTTTGTGTGAGACTGCTACCTGGTTCCAGCTGATGCTGTGGTTTTGGCATGCTGATTGGTTGGGACTGTGCTTTGGTTAGTGTCTCTATCGACTACAGTGTGACCACTGGTGGAGGTAGAGGCTGCTCTGGAGGGCGTTCCGGCTCTGGCATCACCTCCACTGGGGATGATGTGCACGGTGGTCTGGCTTTTGGGGACCTGAAATGAAGGAGAACAAACACGCTCCGCAAACAGGGAAGAGAGGTTACAAATAAAGTCAACGTTTGAGTGGTGAGTTGTGGTTGGAACTTTGGGAAGATGCCTTTTAGGCTGGGTGGGGACCATAGCTACCTACACATCATCTGCCTGTTGAAGAAGATCGAGAGCTATGCAGGCATCTCTGCTGAGTAGTGAAAAGGGATGATTTCAGACAACGTACATGAGTTCTGTGATCTGTTTATTGCCAAACCTCAGTGGCTCCTGAATCATGCTAATGACCATGAGGTGGACTCCCCTTGCACCATAGAGTAGGGTATCCGCTGTTTGGACCCAGCCACCGTTCCCCGTCCAGTAGGACTGTCACTCTGGTGCCGGTATCTAACTTGAAGTTAGTTAGATGGCCAAAACAAAAAACTACTGCGGATGCTGGAAATCCAAAACAAAAACAAAAACAGAATTACCTGGAAAAACTCAGCAGGTCTGGCAGCATCGGTGGAGAAGAAAAGAGTTGACGTTTCGAGTCCAATGACCCTTCAACAGAACTGAGTGTAGTTAGGAGAGGGGTGAAATATAAGTTTGTTTAAGGTGGGGGGCGGGGGGCGAGAAGTTGAGGGTGGGGTGGTTGTAGGGACAAGCAAGCAGTGATAGGAGCAGAGAATCAAAAGATGTCACAGACAAAAGGATCAAAGAGGTGTTGAAGGTGGTGATATTATCTAAGAGAATGTGCTAATTAAGAATGGATGGCAGGACACTCAAGGTACAGCTCTAGTGGGTGTGGGGTGGAAAGATTGACAAGGTATTAGTTGTAGATTTAAAAATAATGGAAATAGGTGGGAAAAGAAAAATCTACATAAATTATTGAAAAAAACAAAAGGGAGGGGGAAGAAACGGGGTGGGGATGGGGGGAGGGAGTTTAAGATCTAAAGTTGTTGAATTCAGTATTCAGCCCGGAAGGCTGTAAAGTGCCTAGTCGGAAGATGAGGTGCTGTTCCTCCAGTTTGCGTTGGGCTTTACTGGAACAATGCAGCAAGCCAAGGACAGACATGTGGGCAAGAGAGCAGGGTCAACTCGCAGACACTTTCTCCTACCTCTCCCTGGACCATGACCCCACCACGGAACATCAAGCCATTGTTTCCAGGACTGTCACTGACCTCATCTCCTCTGGAGATCTTCCTCCCACAGCTTCCAACCTGATAGTCGCCCAACCTCGGACGGCCCGCTTCTACATCGTACCCAAAATCCACAAACAGAACTGCCCTGGCAGACCGATCGTGTCAGCCTGTTCCTGCCCCACGGAACTCATTTCTCGTTATCTTGACTCCCTTCTCTCTCCCCTTGTCCAGTCCCTTCCCATCTACATCCGTGACACCATACGTCACATCAACAATCTCCAGTTCCCTGGTCCCAACCGCTTCCTCTTCACCATGGATGTCCAATCCCTCTACACCTCCATCCCCCACCAGGATGGTCTGAGGGCCCTTAGCTTCTTCCTTGAACAGAGGCCCCAACAATCCCCATCCACCACTACTCTCCTCCGTCTGGCTGAACTTGTTCTCACACTGAACAATTTCTCCTTTAACTCCTCTCACTTCCTCCAAATAAAAGGTGTGGCTATGGGTACCTGCATGGGCCCTAGCTATGCCTGTCTCTTTATGGGGTATGTGGAACATTCCTTGTTCCAGTCCTACTCCGGCCTCCTCCCACAACTCTTTCTCCGGTACATCGATGATTACTTCGGTGCTGCTTCATGCTCTCGTCTGGACCTGGAAAAATTTATTAATTTTGCTTCCAATCTCCACCCCTCCATCATTTTCACATGGTCCATCTCTGACACTTCTCTTCCCTTCCTTGACCTCTCTGTCTCAATTTCTGATGATAGACTGTCCACCAATATCCATTACAAGCCTACTGACTCCCACAGCTACCTCGACTACAGCTCCTCACACTCCGCTTCCTGTAAGGACTCCATCCCATTCTCTCAGTTCCTTCGCCTCCGTCGCATCTGTTCTGATGACGCTACCTTCAAAAACAGTTCCTCTGACATGTCCTCCTTCTTCTTTAACCAAGGTTTTCCACCCATGGTTGTTGACAGGGCCCTCAACCGTGTCTGGCCCATCTCCCGCGCATCCTCCCTCACGCCTTCTCCTCCCTCCCAGAAACATGATAGGGTCCCCCTTGTCCTCACTTATCACCCCACCAGCCTCCGCATTCAAAGGATCATCCTCTGCCATTTCCGCCAACTCCAGCATGATGCCACCACCAAACACATCTTCCCTTCACCCCCCCTGGCGGCATTCCTTAGGGATCGTTCCCTCCTGGACACCCTGGTCCACTCCTCCATCACCCCCTACTCCTCAACCCCCACCTATGGCACCTCCCCATGCCCACGCAGAAGATGCAACACCTGCCCCTTCACTTCCTCTCTCCTCACCGTCCAAGGGCCCAAACACTCCTTTCAAGTGAAGCAGCATTTCACTTGCATTTCCCCTTACTTAGTCTACTGCATTCGTTGCTCCCAATGCGGTCTCCTCTACATTGGAGAGACCAAACACAAACTGGGCGACCGCTTTGCAGAACACCTGCGGTCTGTCCGCAAGAAAGACCCAAACCTCCCTGTCGCTTGCCATTTTAACACTCCACCCTGCTCTCTTGCCCACATGTCTGCCCTGGCTTGCTGCATTGTTCCAGTGAAGCCCAACGCAAACTGGAGGAACAGCACCTCATCTTCCGACTAGGCACTTTACAGCCTTCCGGGCTGAATATTGAATTCAACAACTTTAGATCTTAAACTCCCTCCCCCCATCCCCACCCCGTTTCTTCCCCCTCCCTTTTGTTTTTTTCAATAATTTATGTAGATTTTTCTTTTCCCACCTATTTCCATTATTTTTAAATCTATACCTGTAATGCCCTGTCAGTCTTTCCACCCCACCCCCACTAGAGCTGTACCTTGAGTGTCCTGCCATCCATTCTTAATTAGCACATTCTCTTAGATAATATCACCACCTTCAACACCTCTTTGGTCCTTTTGTCTGTGACATCTTTTGATTCTCTGCTCCTATCACTGCTTGCTTGTCCCTACAACCACCCCACCCTCAACTTCTCTCCCCCCGCCCCCCCACCTTAAACCAGCTTATATTTCACCCCTCTCCTAACTACACTCAGTTCTGTTGAAGGGTCATTGGACTCGAAACGTCAACTCTTTTCTTCTCCACCGATGCTGCCAGACCTGCTGAGTTTTTCCAGATAATTCTGTTTTTGTTTTTGTTTTAGTTAGATGGCCGTTCACTGAGATATCTGCGTTCCATAAGGAAGAGCTACATTGTCTGATGTCCAGGAAGAAAGGCTGTGTCTCTCCTGGGTCGGTGGCCTCCACTTCGTGAATGGCTCTTAGGTTGTCTATGCAGTGCTGAGGTTGTGACTAGCACAGATTACTGAAGTGTCCCTGCCTGTGCCAGTGGAAGCAAGTAGCAGCAAGTTGGTCCTTCCTGTGAGTGCACTTTGCACCACAGTGCTGGCACGGTCGGTCAGCCAGGTGGTTGGAGGATAGCTTACCCTAGCTCAGACTGTCCCTGTACTTGTGTGGCTTGATGTGGTAGACCAAGGTATGGCTTCTGCCCCTTGAAGCACTTTCCCCTTTGAGAATGCTCCTATGTTAATCTCACAGCTCAGGCAGCTTAACTAGGCTGTCCAGCACAGCCTTGTCAAGAGTAATGGTCAGCTTTAGCTTGGAGAAGGTCAGAGAGTGAATTGTCCATGACACCCGCTTCAATTCTGTCTCGGATGGGTTCGGATTTCAGATCACCGTATTCTCATAAAAATGATTGATAAAGGAATTGACAGGCTCCCCAAGCTGTTGGATTCTCTTGTTAAATTTGGCTCATTCCAAGATCTTGTTTGATTCAGGTTGAAGAAAAGGTCAAAAGATTTTAAAACATTGTCAAATTTAGCAGATGATTCATCTATGGCTTGCCTGGCAATGATATCATCCGCAATCAGTGGCATAAAGTAATGTGCCAACTTGTTCTGCATCCAACTTTTCACTTTATCCTGCAGCAGTGCTGTACCTCAGGAACCTTTTCCTCCAATAGCTCCTATTGTGAGATTGGTCAGGGCCATAAGTAAAACACATTGGGGGTGGGACTGAAGAATTGTGATCCACCTTTAAAGTGTGGGGGTTTCTTTAAGAGTGAGGAGGATTTCAAGATGGCGTTGCCCATACCAATGAAAATGTGGTTTTGGCACACTTCACAGTCCTGGCACGAAATTCAAAAGGTGGTCCACTGAGGGAGAAAAAGCTTCAAAATGGATTGCAACTGGGGATCGTTTTAATCACGATAGTGTGCTGCAGGTTGGGGCCAGGTTGGGAGGGCAGGACTCTCACTAGCTGAGAAGCCAAAGCACTCAGCTTTGCTTTTAAAAAAATTCTCCATTTTCAACAGCAACACGATTGTTCATATGCACCCATGAGCGAGGACACTTGTCAAAGAGGATGCAGACTACAACTCATCATCCTCCTCATGAAATCTGATGACCATGAGGACTTCACATGCACATCTGCCTCATCTGGCCCATGCTATGGCCTCTTCCCCTGCAGTCTTGGCTTCCTCAAACCCATTGCCCTTATTCCTTTCAATATCCTCCTCATTGGAGGAGAGGTACAGCTCCTCCATGTTGGCATCTGGCAAGTCCCCTTTGCAGCACCAAGTTGTGCGGCACGCAGCAAACCACAATGATCTGTGAGGCCCTTTGAGAAGTGTACTGGAGTGCTCCACCAGATCTGCCTGGTATTGAAATCATATCTTCAAAGTGCCAATGGTCTGCTCTGCCAATGTTTGAGTCACGATATGAGCATCATTGTACCCCTCTGCAGGACTCTGTGGCCACTGGATGGGTGTCATCGGCCAGATCCTTTGCAGGTACCCTTTGTCACCCAGGACCCAACCCTGAATTTGGTGTGATCCCTCTAAGATGTCAGGGATCTGCAATCTACTCAAGTTTTATGAGTTGTGGCAGCTTCCTGGGTATCTCACACAAATCTGCATGATTTGTTTCTTGTGGTCACAGATCAGCTGAACATTGAGCGAGTGTAAGCCTTTCCTGTTTATGTATTGGAGTGCCTGTTGCCAGGGAGCTTTCATAACCACAAGAGTGCACTCCATAGCACCCAATACCTGTGGGAATCCAGTAATCACAGTAAAGCCCACTGCTCTGGTGTTCTGCCTCTCTTGATCTCTGGTGAAGTGTATGTAATTGTGTGCCTTGGCAAAAAGGGCGTCTGTCACCTCATGTATGAGGTGCGTGGAAGTTTGAGATTTCCCACACAGATCCCCAATGGAGCCCTGGAAGGAGCCACTTGTGTAGAAGTTCAGTGTGGCGGTGACTTTCATAGCCACTGGCAATGGATGTCCTGCCAGTCCCCATGGCGCCAATTCCTGGAAACTGTAGCAAATGTGAATCATCAGATACCTGGACGTGCAGAGGTGACGGTGACACTGGCCTGAATTTTTTGCTCATCGGGCATGCGCAATTGGCGGGCCTGGGAACAGACGGGAAATGGGCCCCTGCCTGGGAAGAGGGTGGGTGCTGACGTCACCGCTGGTGAGTGCTTCCAGTCAGCTCCCTGAAGGCAGACAGCTGCCTCAGGGAGGTGTAGACCTCCACAGAATAAACAAAATAACAAAAATGCTGCAAAATATGTCCATGCAGCACAGTCAAGCACCTGAAAGCGTACCTCATAAAAAACCAGTCCCCAGATATATCTTTATTTTATTTCCCCATGGAGATTTCATTCCACCTTCGATCGAGGTTTGCGTAAAAATGTAAAGACCGATTTGGCCTGTCCACTAACTGTAGAAGTGGATGGACCATGAAAAGTCGCACTCAATTGCCTTCCAATTACAGGGCATGGCAACACCACCGCCTGCAAGTTCCCCTCCAAGCCACACACCATTCTGAACTATATTGCAGTTCCTTCACTGTCACTGGGTCAAAATCCTGGAACTCTCACCCTAACAGCACTGTGGGTGTACCTACACCAAATGGGCTGCAGCAGTTCAAGAAGGCCAAACCTTTCTCAAGGGCAGTTAGCAATTGGCAATAAATGTTGGTCTGGCCAATGATGCTCACATCCTGTGAAAGAATAAAAATAACAAAACCAAATTGACTCTGCCTGATTGCATTATGATTTTCTAAGGGTCCCGCTACTACCTCATTAATAATGGATTCCAGCATTTTTCCAGTTACAGATGTTAGACTAACTGGCCAATAGTTTCCTGCTTTCTGTCTCCCTCCTTTCTTGAATAATGGTGTGACATTTGCGGCTTTCCTCTCAACTGGGAAGATTACAACCAATGAATCCACTATCTTGCAGCCGTTTCCTTGCTCTCCACCTGCCCCCCTTACTTTTCCACTATTCTTGGAATGCTTTTTTGTGTCTTCTACTGTGAAGACAGATACAAAATACTTATTCAAGTTTCTACTATTTCCTTGGCTGGGATTTTCCATGCCCACTGGCGTCGGCATGTTTGGCGGCATGAGCAGATAATGTAGCAAGAAAGTCAAAAATCAGTTTCATGATGTTGTGAAACCAGCTTGCGATCGTCTGCTCCGCCCGCCGATGGCAGGCCACGTTCACCACCATCCAATGTCGGGAACCTCATTGTAATACATCAGCACATCATTATAAGGCCAGTCCGCCGTACTCATCCCCCCACCGCTGGATCGTCAGCCCACCATTTTTCACAACAGCACATGTAAGTTGTGCACTTGGCAGGCTGCGCTTCGCTCGGAACTTCAATATTTATTTGCCTACCTTGCTTCGGTCAGCACTCATAGTCATCAGCGCCAGGCTTCACAGACAGCACCACATCACTTTTAGGGGGGGCTCATCGGTCTCTACCTACCAGATCAGCCATATTTGGGTGGCTTTTCAATGGCTGCAGGGCTAGGGCTTGCTTGGGGAAGGGGGAGAAGTGGCCCCAGGCAAGGGAAGAGGCTGCAGGACGAGAGTGTACTAGGGAAGGAGGGTATCCCAGGCAGTGTGTGGGGGTACACGTTGAACTGTGCAAGTTACCTCAAGGTGGTGAGGGCTGAAGAGGCAGTCTCCAGAGGAGATGAGGCCAGATGGAGATGAGGGTATGTGTGTGAGAGTGGGTGGTGATATCCCTTGAGCTGGCAGTGAGTGAGATGCCAGTGAATGTGTGATGGGCTTGAGTGTGTGAGTTTAGAGTGATGAGATCGTTGCATACCCTGGCTGCATGGATGAGATCATTCATCCTCTATCGGCATTGGATGACCAACCTCTTCTGTGCAGCATTGGCACTGATCACCACTGCCATCGCCTACCAAGCCAGAGTGGTAATGTTGCTGCCCCTCCTGCGGTCAGAGTGGGGCTAGAGGACATCACAGCGGGCCTCCGCGGCATTCAAAAGGTGCTCGAGGGCTGCAGTTTTCTTGCCTATGCTGCAGCCCTGGGCTGGAAGCACTGAGTGCAGTTGTACTTTAAATGTGGCGCCTGGCATGATGAAGCGCGAGGTGATGGCGTAGCTGGTGAATCAGAGCCCCCCTTCCATGGAAACAGCGTGCATCCTGGGAATGCATAATTAATTCGGCGGGCTTGGGACGATACGACGTGAAAAGCCGCCATTGCGGCCAGCAGGTAAAATATCACAGTGCAAATCTGGGATGATTCCGCCCTTTGATGATTCCGCCCATGATGATTCCGCCCATGATTAATTCCCCAGTCTCAGAATCACAGTGCAGAAGAGGCCCTTTGGCCCATCTGCACCGACACGTGAAAAACACCTGACCTACCTACCTAATCCCATTTACCAGCACTTGGCCTATAGCCTTGAATGTAATGACGTGCCAAGTGCTCATCCAGGTACTTTTTAAAGGATGTGAGGCAACCCGCCTCCACCACCCTCCCAGGTAGTGCATTCCAGACCGTCACCACCCTCTGGGTAAAAATGTTTTTCCTCACATCCCCCCTAAATCTCCTGCCCCTCACCTTGAACTTGTGTCCCCTTGTGACTGACCCTTCAACTAAGGGGAACAGCTGCTCCCTATCCACCCTGTCCGTGTCCCTCATAATCTTGTAGATCTCGATCAGGTCGTCCATCAGTCTTCTCTGCTCCAACGAAAACAACCCAAGTCTATCCAACCTCTCTTCATAACTTAAATGTTTCATCCCAGGCAAAATCCTGGTGAATCTCCTCTGCACCCCCTCCAGTGCAATCACATCCTTCCTATAATGTGGCGACCAGAATTGCACACAGTACTCCAGCTGTGACCTCACCAAGGTTTTATACAACTCCAACATGACCTCCCTACTTTTGTAATCTATGCCTCGATTGATAAAGGCAAGTGTCCCGTATGCCTTTTTCACCACCCCACTAACATGCCCCTCTGTCTTCAGAGATCTATGGACACACACGCCAAGGTCCCTTTGTTCCTCAGAACTTCCTAGTGCCATGCCATTCATTGAATACTTCCTTGTCAAATTACTCCTTCCAAAGTGTATCACCTCACACTTTTCAGGGTTAAATTCCATCTGCCACTTATCTGCCCATTTGACCATCCCGTCTATATCTTCCTGTAGCCCAAGACACTCAACCTCACTGTTAACCATCCAGCCAATCTTTGTGTCATCCGCAAACTTACTAATCCTATCCCCCACGTAGTCATCTATGTCATTTATATAGATGACAAATAATAGGGGACCGAGCACAGATCGCTGTGGTACGCCACTGGACACTGGCTTCCAGTCACTAAAGCATCCTTCTGTCATCACCCTCTGCTTCCTACAACTAAGCCAATTTTGAATCCACCTTATCAAATTACCCTGAATCCCATGTGCATTTGCCTTCTTTATAAGCCTCAACCATAAGTGACCAACACTCACTGTCACCACTCTTTTTTTCCCTGTTTTATCTACCTGAAGAAGCTTTTACTGGTTGTTTTATATTTCTAGCAAGTTTTCTCTCATGCTCCAATTGTTCCCTCTATTTTTTTTAGTCATCAACTGTATGTTTCTAAAATTTTCCCAATCTTCTGGTCTGCCACTAATCTTTGCAACATTGTACATCTTTTCTTCCAATTTGATACCATCCTTAACTTACTTAGTTGGCCACAAATGGTGTATCCTTCTTGTAGGGTCTTCCTTTCTCAATGGAATTGGACCCCGGAAGTGCAAAATGTTTTAGTTTGACAGGTAATATGATCAGCGCAGGCTTGGAGGGCCGAAGGGCCTGTTCCTGTGCTGCACTTTTCTTTGTTCTTTTGTTCTCTGAATATATTTCTGTTGAGAGTTATGAATATCTCCCCTACTGACTTATCTTTTAACCTATTTTCCCTGTCCACTTTAGCCAAGTTCATCTTTGTTTACGTTTAAGACATCAGTTTCAGACCCAAATTTCTTACCCTGAAACTGAATTTGAAATTCTATCAGTACGCGATGATTCTTACCTCAGTTGGACCAGGACAAGTGGATCCTTCCCCTCCAATTCTAGCTTCCTTCCCAGCCCTGAACAGATGTCAAACTGGGTACTGGGCAGGAAACACAGGCTTTGGGACTCATGCTCTCAGCTGCAGATACTGCCTTTATACTGTCTGCTCCTACAACTACATTCCTTTTTGCTACCTCCACTTGAATGGCTCCCTGCACCACAGTGCCATGGTCAGATTGCTTATCCTCCCTGTAGTTCCTGCTCTCGTCCAATCAAGCTGCAAGCACCTTGAATTGGTTGAATAAATGCAAGGGCTGAGTGTCCTCCAGAGCTACTTTTTGGATCCCCATACATTCCTCTCTTACAATCTCTCCCTCCTGTTAACCAATAACCAAATCTGAAGTTAGGCAGTGTGACTGCCTCCTGGGATAAAGTATCCAGGTAACTTGCCCGCTCTCCCTGATGCATTGCAATGTCTGAAGCTCAGACTCCAGCTCATCAACTGGGAGTCAAACACTTACTGCAAGTATGGTTGCCATGGATCACACAGACCCATATGCTATAACTGCAACACATACTGGACCTGCCATCTTGATTTCATTCCTATTTAACTAATTAGATTTAAAATTTAGAGTATCACTCAGTTATTATCTGCAATTATATTGTGGAGTTTAACTAGCTACGTTGTCAAGTAATATAATACTTATACCTTCCAAGTACCAGGTTAAGCCACTGGCCCAGTTTAGAGGGGGAAAAAACCTTAAAATTCACCAATTAACTACCTGCACACCTACTCAATGCCTCCGGGCTTCAGCTCTTCGGATTCGCTGCTTCTGGCTTCCTCTCTTGGACCAGTCCTTTTTTGTAAAAGACCAGAACAGCACCTCCATTCTCATTGCACCGAGTTTCCAGATTTAAGCACTCGGCCTTGCTGCACTCAGTCTCCAGCTGAACCTCCGTGCAACTTACCTTTTTTGCGTGTGCTAAACCACATGTATTTTTACTAGCTCAGATTCCAATGAGATGAGTCAACCACTGCTGGCTAGGGTATCAATTCTAACTAGTTACCTATTAATTATCCTGCAGGTACCTCTAGGCAGGAACCTTGTTTATCACTGACTAAGACTGAAAGAAACTACAATTCACTGTTACTGTTAAGCTAAATGCAAACTAGAGCTGGCATTTACCAAATTCCTGGATTTAAGCACTCAGTCTCCAGCTGTACCTTCATGTGACTTACCTGAACTTAACAGTCACACCTGTAAACGAAGTAACAACTAGACTAATTGTGGACAAACTTTCGGCCTCCCAAGTTTTTGGACAGAAAGAGAGAGGAGACAAAAGGTGTGGTCACCAGATTGGAGAAGATGTTGAGTTCTCTGTGACCTACCAAGCAAATGTGGGCTGGAGGCCAGTCTCTGGTCAAAGAGACACATCCTGTGGCACTCTAAATATTCTGGAAGATTTGCCCTGGCAAGGCCAGGAGAAGAAATCACTGGATTGGATCTTACTGCTGATAGTCAGTTCAGGAATTATCCGAAAACTGAGGAAAGTGCCTTTCGATGGCCATGCAACATTGTAACTCAGCGAAATAGGGAGATGTGAACCCATTGGAAGCTGGGAATGACGGTGGCCTGTTTCCTATAAAGAGTAATCCTTTGGAGAGTGAGCTGAAATGTATATGTGTGCCATGTTTAGCTATCGGTCGCATTAAAACATGAATAGGGGTTATCTTCCTGTAGCTTAGAGTATTAGTTGCCTATTTGGTAATGTTGGTCATGGTTACTTTTAGGTTGCTTCTTACAGCAAAAAGTCTTAAAACTTGAAATCTTGTCATGCAGCTCCTTTAAGTTGGTCACTGGAAATTCAAATATCTTTAAAAGTTTCCTGTGTCTCGGGGTTGTAACAAAAAAAACAAAATACTCAGCAGGTCAAGCAGCATCTGTGGAGAGAGAAACAAAATAACATTTCAGGTCAATGACCTCCTATTAAAATTGAAAGAAGAGATGTAACAAGCTATCAGCAAGTACCGAGACTGGGAAAGACAACAGAGGAGGAAGGAACAAAAGGGAAGATCTGGGATAGGTTGGAAGGCAGGAACCATTTCCAGTTATCTTTACTAGCTGCTGATTAAATAGAAGAGTTCTAAAGAAGAGTCAGGTTTGATTCAAAATGTTGGCTAGGATTTTCCCACTGCAGCAGATGTGGTGAGCCAGCCAAAAGTCCATTGACTTCAGTGGCACCGGTAGATCCCACCAGCGGGCAGGACCGGATGATCCCGCCTGTTAACTCTGTTTCTCACTGTACAGATGCTGCCAGACTTGTTGTTAATTTCTAACACTTCCTATTTTTATTTCAGATTTATAGTAATATGTAGTTAAGAGATATTTTCTTAAAAATTAAGCTCTTGATCAGTTGGAGCATTTGGATTTAAAGACTCCATCTACGGTGAATAACAGGACATTTTGTCCACTTGGGCCTCAACATTCTGACTGCCTGCTGCAAAATAGTATCATCATCAACACAAGGTGCTTTCTTATATAAAATTAACTCTGTTCTCTGTTGACAGCAGTTCTACTTACAGTGTGCTGTATGCAGAAAAAGAAGAAGCTGTCAAACCCTGAAAACAATTTAAGTTATTGGAACAATACAATCACGATGGATTATTTCAACAGACATGCTGTGGAACTTCCAAGAGAAATCCAGTCTCTTGAAACATCAGAGGTAATTTTTTAAAAAATTGAAAACACCTGTAATTATAGATTAAGTAAACAATGTGATGTGGTGGCCTAACCATATCTGACTCCCCTGCCAGATGGTCATGTATCTGTCTTTATAGACTTTAAGAAAACATTTGATAAAGTACCACATAAAAGGCTGGTTAACAAAATTGAGATTCATAGAATAGGAGGGTCAATGTCTAATTGGATTTTTAAAAAATGGCTTAAGGACAGAAAACAGTGAGTCATGGTAAATGGTTATTTTTCAGACTAGACAGTGGCATTCCCCAAGGGTCAGTGCTAAGACCACTTTTTTTTTGCTGTATTTAAATGACTTGGATCTGGAAATATGGAGTAGAAATTCAAAATTTGCCAATGATGCCAAACTTGGAGAAGTAGCGAATGATACAAATCATTTGCAATATGACATAGACTAGCAGACTGAGCAAACAGGTGGTAGGCAGAATTTAATATGTGAAGCTGATGAATTTTGACAGCAGGGATAGGGATAAGCAATGTAGACTTTACGGCACAGTTCTAAAGAGTGTGCAGGGACAGAGGGACCTGGAGGTGCACATGCATCGATCTTTGAAGGTGGCAAGACATATTAAGAGAGTGGTTAACAAAGCATATTGGATCTTGGGCATCATAACCTTTATAAAGCTTTATGAACCTTTATAAAGCTCTGCTTAGGCCCCAACAGAGTATTGTGTCTGGTTCTGAGGCCAGTTTTCGTAAGGTCAAGTTGGGAAACATCTCAACTCAGAAGACCTGTCTTCTTGAAAGAGGCCCCTGCCCACTTTATTTTAATTTCAGGAAGGTGGGGGTGGGATTGAATTGGATCTGCCATCTCTGGGGGCAGGCAGTTGGTAAGGCTAGCTAGAAAACCTGCCTCCATTTATTGGGATATCAGCCCGGTTGTTAGGATGAATTTTAGGCCTCAAACCACCCCCACCCACCCCACATATTTCCCATGTCCCCCTGCCATAACCCTCGTATCCACTCATGCCCCCCATATCCCTCATATCCACTCCATTCCCCCCCATATCCCTCATACCCACTCCATGTCCCTCATTACTCCCCTTGTTCCCTCTATGCCATCTCATACTCTCCATGCCCCCTCACTCCCATGACTCCCACCCTCCCCAGTGCCCCCACGTATCTTCTAAAGCCACTCATCCAGCATCCACTATGGACACATTTCAGGATGTCTTTGAAATTAAAGAAATACTTCTAACAATCTAATAGAGCTATCATTCAAACACACTTAATATTTTAAAAAACTCTAATATATAAAAGCCATTAAAAAGCATTTAACTCCCTTCAAGTGGTCATTCTGTTGTAAAAACAAACACTTATTTATGTGCAACATCAAAAACAGATAACCCTTTCATCACCTCTCAAAACTATCAATCAAAATGTAGACACAGCCCCTGCAGGGATAAGTGGTCCTGTAGCTTTTGAAATTCAGCCAAGCATTCATAATGGACTTGGCTGTAATAACAAACCCTGGTAAATATAAACAATGGAGTCTATTGAAACTGCTAAAAAAGATGACCATCTTTTTTTCTAAGCAATACGAGATGCCTTGTCAATCAAAGAAGTCCAGGAGCAGGTGGATGCTTTCTTTTTCACCATGTGAAAGCTGCTGAAAGTTTTTTTCAATTTAAAATTGAAATTACGTTTAAAATCAAATTACATTTAAGTCATTTCAGACTAGAGATCCCAAACACAGGTGTCTTCAGTTTTGAATGTATAGTAGCACTTTTTCAAATGCGAAAAGTACTCTACTACAATCAACCACTGCAGTTAAAAACACATTTAACTTACAATAATACATTTAAATTTTGAAACCAAAAGAACAATTTTTTATTGTATTTCAAAGCCAGTAAAAGAATTCCAGGAACAGGTAGATGATTGTGACATGTTTGAATAAGGTAGATAAAAAGAAGCTATCCCTTTGTTGTTTGAAGACTAGGGGACACAGATTTAAGGTTTTGAGTAAGAGATGCAGGAAGAACGTGAGGAAGAATGTATTTATGCAATGAGTGTTCATGACCTGGAACTCGCTACCCACAACAGTGGCAGGAGTGGAAACAATCAATAATTTCAAAAGGAAATTGGATGGACACTTGAAGGACATAAACCCTGTAGGCAAGGTAGTGGGACTGAGTGGATTGCTCTGCAGAGAGCTGGCATGATCTCAATGGGCCTAACGGCCTCTTTTGTATCATAAGTGTCTCTATAACTCTTATAGTATAGAAAGGATGCAAAAAAGGAGGGATTAAATTTAAATGGCAAACAATATAAAGTTAAAAAATGAAGGGATTTTATGGATGCTTTGCACTGTAAAATGGGCTGTAAACTGATGTAAAATGGGCACAGTCAGGATCAAATTCAGGGACCTGGATCCTAAGGATGACAGAAAGACACCTGACATGAATTTCAGTTGGTGAATTTTACAGGCATCCCTGGTGGCCACCTAAAACCTACATTAGACCACTTACATATGGAAATAAGGCACTTAATACTTGTTTTAGGGTCCCATGGGGAGTGGTACACAAGCTGGGCCTGCTTGACTCAGCTTCACCTGATGTAGTTGGCCACTATCTAAAACATGAATTTCTAAATGTGGAGACAGGAAGAGCAGGTCAAATCCATAAAAATGAGAGAAAAAGTTGATAAAGCTGTAAAAAAAGACACTGCATCCTAAAGCAGAATAGAATATAAATAGAAAAAGTTAATATTAACTTTGAACTCATACTGCGGATGCTGGAAATTTGAAATAAAAACAGAAAATGCTGGAAAATCTCAGCAGGCTTGGCAGCATCTGTGAAGAGAGAAACAGAGTTAATGTTTTGAGTCCAATATGATGATTCTTCAGAACTGAAGAGAGGTAGAAATGTGATGGGTTTTATGCTGTTGACAAAGTGGGTGGGGCAAGTACAGCAGAATAGAAGGTCAGGGATAGGTTGGAGGACGGGAGAGATTAAATGACAAAGATGTCATGGAACTAAGACAAAGGTAATGATAGTATTAACAATGCAAGCTTTGGTCCAGAGTAGGTATTGATAGCAGAATAAAGCTCACTGCCTGAAAGCAAAATAGCAGAATGTGTTAATAGCAGAAAAAGGGTCCACGGTGTCTGAAAGCAAAAACATGAGAACAAGATGCAGACAGGCACTTGGGGGGGAAAAAATTCAAAATGACATCAGAGTTCATGGTCTGAAGATGTTGAATGAGTGCAGAAGGCTATAAAGTGCCTAATCAGAAGGTGAGGTTCCTTCAGGTTGTATTGGGCTTCACAAGAACATTGTAACAGGCCGAGGACAAAAATGTGAACATGAGAGCAAGATGGTGAATTGAAATGGCAAGTGAAATGAAGGTCAGAGCCTTGCTTGTGGACTGAGTGAATGTGTTCCACAAAGTGGTCACCCAGTCTGTGTTTGGTCTTCCCAATGTACAGGAAACCGCATTGTGAGCAGTGAATGCAGTGGACCGAATTGAAAGAAGTGCAAGTAAATTGCTGCTTCACCTGGAAGGAGTGTTTGGGGTTTTGGACAATGAGAGGAAGGGAGGTAAAGCTGCAGGTGTTACACTTCCTGCAATTGCATGGGGAGGTGCCATGGGAAGGGAATGAGGTGTTGGGGATGATAGAGGGGAGGACCATGGTGTCACAGAGGGAACAGTCCCTTTGGAATACTGACAGGGGAGGTGAGGGGAAGATGTGTTTGATTGCGCAATCAGGTGGAAATAGCAGAGCATGATCCTTTAATATGGAGGCTGGTGGGGTGGCAAGTGAGGATAAAGGGGAGGAAGGGGTGAGGGTAGAAGTGCAGGAAATAGGTCGTGGATGGTTGAGGGGCCTGTCAACCACAGTGGGGGTGAATCCTCGGCTGAGGAAGGTGGAGGGAGATGATAGCATAGTGGCATTGTCACTGGACTAGTAATCCAGAGACCCAGGATCTGGGGACCTGGGTTTGAATCCCACCACGGCAAATGGTGAAATTTGAATTCAATAAAAATATAGAATTTAAAGTCTAATGATAACCATGAAACCATTATTGATTATCATAAAAAAAAACCCATCTAGTTCGCTAATATCCTTTAGGGGAGGAAATCTGCCTTTCTTAACTGGTCTGGCCTACATGTGACTCCAGACCCACAGCAATGTGGTTGACCCTGAAATGCCCTCTGAAATGGCCTAGCAAGCCACTCGGCTCCTAAGGGAAATTAGGGATGGGCAATAAATGCTGGCCTAGCCAGTGACGCCCACATCCCATGGGCGAATAAAAAACAATGTTAGAAGTGGATAGAGATGGATTACAGGAAGCAGGGCATGAGGAGATGTAGACGAGTAGCTGTGAGAGTCAGGCTTACAATGCATAATGGTAGACAGTCTATCACCAGAAATGGAGATAGGGAAGTCAAGGAAGGGATAGGGTCCCCCTTGTCCTCACTTATCACCCCACCAGCCTCCGCACTCAAAGGATCATCCTTTGCCATTTCTGCCAACTCCAACATGATGCCGCCACCAAACACATTTTCCCTTCACCCCCCCGGTGGCATTCCGTAGGGATCGTTCCCTCCGGGACACCCTGGTCCACTCCTCCATCACCCCCTACTCCTCAACCCCCACCTATGGCACCTCCCCATGCCCACGCAGAAGATGCAACACCTGCCCCTTCACTTCCTCTCTCCTCACCGTCCAAGGGCCCAAACACTCCTTTCAAGTGAAGCAGCATTTCACTTGCATTTCCCCTAACTTAGTCTACTGCATTCGTTGCTCCCAATGCGGTCTCCTCTACATTGGCGAGACCAAACGTAAACTGGGCAGCCGCTTTGCAGAACACCTGTGGTCTGTCCGCAAGAAAGACCCAAACCTCCCTGTCGCTTGCCATTTTAACACTCCACCCTGCTCTCTTGCCCACATGTCTGTCCTTGGCTTGCTGCATTGTTCCAGTGAAGCCCAACGCAAACTGGAGGAACAGCACATCATCTTCCGACTAGGCACTTTACAGCCTTCCAGACTGAATATTGAATTCAACAACTTTAGATCTTGAACTCCCTCCTCCATCCCCACCCCCTTTCCGTTTCTTCCCCCTCCCTTTTGTTTTTTCCAATAATTTATATAGATTTTTCTTTTCCCACCTATTTCCATTATTTTTAAATCTATACCTGTAATGCCCTGTCAGTCTTTCCACCCCACCCCCACTAGAGCTGTACCTTGAGTGTCCTGCCATCCATTCTTAATTAGCACATTCTCTTAGATAATATCACCACCTTTAACACTTCTTTGTTCCTTTGTCTGTGACATCTTTTGATTATCTGCTCCTATCATTGCTTGCTTGTCCCTACTACCACCACCACCCCCCAACTTCTCTCCCCCCACCCCACCCCCCACCTTAAACCAGCTTATATTTCACCCCTCTCCTAACTTTACTCAGTTCTGCTGAAGGGTCATGAGGACTCAAAACGTCAACTCTTTTCTTCTCCACCGATGCTGCCAGACCTTCTGAGTTTTTCCAGGTAATTCTGTTTTTGTTTTGGATTTCCAGCATCCGCAGTAGTTTTTTGTTTTTATCTCTGTGTTTAATTGACTGCCACTCCTCTTCGAGAAATGCCTACCTTGAAGAAGTACTGCTCTGCTCTCCGACAGGATTTTCGTATCTCTCTTCTGCCTTGTTCGCCTTCATTGCTTTCCATTTCTCTCCTGGTGTTTGACAAGGTGTTTACTAAAACCCACTTTCACAGCCATATTTCCTTTCTCAGTGACTGTCTCCATCTCCGACTCACCCCACGTGGATTTCAACTGAAATTCCATCCCTCTTTTTTCGAACCCACCCAGGATTACAGGTATCTCCAGGACATAAAACGTTTCTTGGACTGCTGTTCTCATTGCATTCTGAGATCCACACTCAGTGCCATGCGCCGCCATATGAACACACTCGACCTCTCCCTCCAGCAGCACTGCCGCACCCTTTTTCAAAGCTGCGCATGCCCCCAGTTTCATTTTATTCTTCGTCTCATCCGACGCCTCAACAAGAAACTTTTTCTCTTTCCCTCAGGTGCTAAGGAACGCAAGCTCCAACAACTCATCGACACCAACACCCATCTAGAACCCTCCACCCCTGCTTGTCCCTCCGTCCCCACCCCATCTTCCAATCCTAGCCCCTGCCGCGTATTCACTATACCCCCTGACCTTCCCCTCTCCGATGCTGAACGTTCAGTGCTCAGCAAAGGACTTAGTTTCATACCCTTACGCACTCATCTCAATGAATTTCGGGCTCGGCACAATGCTGAACTCTTCTTCCGCCGTCTTCGTCTCCGTGCTCACTTCTTCGGGCAGGAGTCCTCTCCCCATTCAACGGATCCTTTTACCCACCTCCAATATTCTCCCTCCACCTGGACCCCTCCCTCTGGATTCATACCTTCTCTTGATCTTTTCATTGAGAACTGTCAGCGTGAAATTAGTCATCTCAATTTCTCTGCTCCTCTCACCCATTCTAATCTGTCTCTCTCTGAACTTACTGCACTCCGTTCTCTCAGGTCCAACCCCAACATTGTCATCAAACCCGCTAACAAGGGTGGTGCTGTTGTTGTCTGGCGCACTGACCTCTACCTCGCGGAGGCTGAGCAACTCGCAGACAATTCCTCCTACCTCTCCCTGGACCATGACCCCACCACTGAACATCAAGCCATTGTTTTCAGGACTGTCACTGACCTCATCTCCTCTGGAGATCTTCCTCCCACAGCTTCCAACCTGATAGTCGCCCAAACTCGGACGGTTTCTACCTCCTACCCAAAATCCACAAACAGAACTGTCCTGGCAGACCAATCGTGTCAGCCTGTTCCTGCCCCACAGAACTCATTTCTCGTTATCTTGACTCCCTTCTCTCTCCCCTTGTCCAGTCCCTTCCCACCTACATCCGTGATTCCTCTGACACCTTACGTCACATCAACAATTTCCAGTTCCCTGGCCTCAACCTCTTCCTCTTCACCATGGACGTCCAATCCCTCTACACCTCCATCCCCCACCAGGCTGGTCTGAGGGCCCTTAGCTTCTTCCTTGAACAGAGGCCCGAACAATCCCCATCCACCACTACTCTCCTCCGTCTGGCTGAACATGTTCTTACATTGAACAATTTCTCCTTTAACTCCTCTCACTTCCTCCAAATAAAAGGTGTGGCTATGGGTACCCGCATGGGCCCCAGCTATGCCTGTCTCTTTATGGGGTATGTGGAACATTCCTTGTTCCAGTCCTACTCCGGCCCCCTCCCACAACTCTTTCTCCGGTACATCAATGATTACTTCGGTGCTGCTTCATGCCCTCATTGGGACCTGGAAAAATTTATTAATTTTGCTTCCAATTTCCACCCCTCCATCATTTTCACATGGTCCATCTCTGACACTTCCCTTCCCTCCCTTGACCTCTCTGTCTCAATTTCTGATGATAGACTGTCCACCAATATCCATTACAAGCCTACCGACTCCCACAGCTACCTCGACTACAGCTCCTCACACCCCGCTTCCTGTAAGGACTCCATCCCATTCCCTCAGTTCCTTTGCCTCCGTCGCATCTGTTCTGATGATGCTACCTTCAAAAACAGTTCCTCTGACATGTCCTCCTTCTTCCTTAACCGAGGTTTTCCACCCACGGTCATTGACAGGGCCCTCAACCGTGTCTGGCCCATCTCCCGCACATCCGCCCTCACGCCTTCTCCTCCCTCCCAGAAACATGATAGGGTCCCCCTTGTCCTCACTTATCACCCCACCAGCCTCCGCATTCAAAGGATCATCCTCTGCCATTTCCGCCAACTCCAGCATGATGCCACCACCAAACACATCTTCCCTTCACCCCCCCCCCGGCGGCATTCCATAGGGATCGTTCCCTCCGGGACACCCTGGTCCACTCCTCCATCACCCCCTACTCCTCAACCCCCACCTATGGCACCTCCCCATGCCCACGCAGAAGATGCAACACCTGCCCCTTCACTTCCTCTCTCCTCACCGTCCAAGGGCCCAAACACTCCTTTCAAGTGAAGCAGCATGTCACTTGCATTTCCCCTAACTTAGTCTACTGCATTCGTTGCTCCCAATGCGGTCTCCTCTACATTGGAGAGACCAAACGTAAACTGGGCGGCCGCTTTGCAGAACACCTGTGGTCTGTCCGCAAGAAAGACCCAAACCTCCCTGTCGCTTGCCATTTTAACACTCCACCCTGCTCTCTTGCCCACATGTCTGTCCTTGGCTTGCTGCATTGTTCCAGTGAAGCCCAACGCAAACTGGAGGAACAGCACCTCATCTTCTGACTAGGCACTTTACAGCCTTCCAGACTGAATATTGAATTCAACAACTTTAGATCTTGAACTCCCTCACCCATCCCCACCCCCTTTCCGTTTCTTCCCCCTCCCTTTTGTTTTTTCCAATAATTTATATAGATTTTTCTTTTCCCACCTATTTCCATTATTTTTAAATCTATACCTGTAATGCCCTGTCAGTCTTTCCACCCCACCCCCACTAGAGCTGTACCTTGAGTGTCCTGCCATCCATTCTTAATTAGCACATTCTCTTAGATAATATCACCACCTTTAACACTTCTTTGTTCCTTTGTCTGTGACATCTTTTGATTATCTGCTCCTATCATTGCTTGCTTGTCCCTACTACCACCACCACCCCCCCAGCTTCTCTCGCCCCACCCCACCCCCCACCTTAAACCAGCTTATATTTCACCCGTCTCTTAACTTTACTCAGTTCTGCTGAAGGGTCATGAGGACTCGAAACGTCAACTTTTTTCTTCTCTGCCGATGCTGCGAGACCTGCTGAGTTTTTCCAGGTAATTCTGTTTTTGTAAGGGAAAGGCAGTATTGAAGATGGACCATGTGAAAGTGAGAGAGGGGTCAAAATTGGAATCAAAATTGATTAATTTTTCCAGGTTCAGATAAGAGCACATCAATGACTGTAAAAAGAGTTGTGGGAGGGGGGCTGAGTAGGACTGGAACAAAGAAGTTCCACCTACCCCACATAACTGGGCCCCATTCGGCTAGCCATAGCCACAACTTTCAATTGGAGGAATAGGAGTAATAGTGCGAAGAGAGCATAAGTTCAGTCAGGCAGAGGAGGGTGGCGGTGATGGAAGTTTGGGCCTCCATACAAGGAAGAAGCGGAGAGCTCTCAGACAGTCCTGGTGGGGTATGGAGGTGTAGAGAGATTGGATGTCCATGGTGAAGAGTTAGGGCCAGGAAACTGGCAATTGTTAAAATGACAAAGGCATCAGGGTGTTATTTAATCTACATCAATCAATGATAGGTCACAATTGTGTCCCATTTAGCACATTCTGTTTAGCAAGGGTATCAAAGACAGGGGGCAGAATTTTCTGTGCCCACTGGCGTCATGCGTGATCAGTGGCGTGACCAGACAATATGGCACAATCGGTTTTACGACGGCGGGGAACCAGTTCGCGATTGTCCGCTCAGCCCACTGACGGCAGGCCGCATTTCCCGCCATCGGATATCAGACCAGCCCGCCAGAATCATTTCCCCCCCTCCTCTGCTGGATCATCCATCCACATCAATGGCAAAGCATGTCTACGTGTTTCACAACAACACATAAGCGACATGCACTTCGCAGCCTGCAACTTGAGGGGAACCCGGAGGTGAGTACACAGTAACATTGTGCAGCACTCACCAGGGTCACCTGTTGGACTTCAAGCTTGAGGGGCACTGGGGGGTTGGTGTCAAGGGCTGCCCTGCAATTGAGGCGACTTGTGGGGTGGGGGGGTGGCGTGCAAGGGCAGCCCTGCCATTGAGGTGACATGAGGGGGCAGGGGCAAGGGCCTGCTGTTGAATATATTCCACAAGCATTCGGCGGGGAGGGAAGTGGCCACATGTGAGGGAAACCTGTATAAAGTGACCATTCCTCTGCAACTCAAACAGTTCAGGCACAGTCACATTGACATGATTGGAGTTGGGCTTGTAGCTTATCTGCCCACTCAAGCAATGCAGAGGCATCAAAGTGCCACCAACTGCTCCAGAGCTTTTCACCCTCCTGCCCCCACCCTGGCACAGACTGCAAACTAATGAGCATTTTAGTGGATAGCAGAACTGTTGGACAATTGTACATGTAGTACAATCTCCCAGGCCATGAAGCAGTCACTGCTGGAGGCGCTCACAGCCCCTTGTAATGTCAGCATCCCAGTTTGGACCAGTCTCCTCCATGGTTCAAGCTTACAGTGCAGCCTTGCAGTGCGGGTTATGAGAATGCCTGTGCCTAAGCTGAGAGCACAGTATGCAGTCCAGTGGGCAAAGCTGCTGCCAATCGGTCAGGTGGAGTGGGGTGGAGGTGGAGGGGTTTCGGGCAGCCATGCAACGCACTAATCTTTGGCCATCCAAGTGGTGGCCAGCACTCTCCAGAATCATTAAGGGGCCTTCACACTTCACACCAGGACAGGTTCTTAGTACACCCATGCTCACCACATGTCTCTTCCATCCTACAGGAGGGCTATATCAGGATCATGGAGCCTGGTGAACTAGCTGTATGCCTGGTGGCCTACAGAGAGCAAAGTTGACAGAGGAGACAGCGACTGAGGTGCCATGCCATGCAGAGGCAGTAGCAGCAACCTCAGGAAGAAGTGGCGGCTGGGCCTGCCGCACACTGCTGAAGAGCCACAGCAAGTCATCGCTGGTCGGTGCCTAGCGACACCCAAGGTCTGTAGATGCCACCTGCTCCTGCAGATGACCGAAAACCAGTGCTGCCGAAGACTGCCCATGTCTAGGGTCACTCACATCTACCACCTGCTGTAGGATTTGGCGCCACAGGGACATAGAGGGCATCCACAGCCAGTGGCCCTGAAAGTGACCACAGCGCTCAATTTCTATGCCAGTGGCTCTTTGTGAGATCTCACAAGCCTCCACCCACAAATGCATCCATGAGATCATGGGTGCCATATTTGCAAGGGCACACAACTTTTTGCATTTCATCCGGGACCAGGACAGCCAGGATGCAAGAGCAATTGGTTTCACTCAGATCTCGGGTTTCCCACAGGTTCAGGGTGCGATTGACTGCACTTAGGTGGCACTCAGATCTCCGTTGCAGCTGTTATGAATGATGCAGTTGGTAAAGCGGAGTTATTTTAAAAATCCCAGAGGGAAACTTTAAACAACTGTCATAACCTATAATTTTAAGTGTTGTATTTGAGGTGCGACTTTAAATTCAGGAATCAGACCACCAGTTTCGAGGTTTTACATTAAACTAAATAAAATATATTATTAATTCACACAGGTTAAAACATGGCTTCAAATTACTGCTATCGTAACTTTTAAGAAATTCCCAAACTAGTCTCCATTAAGGCAACAGCAACTCATAGATTTAACCAGACAGCAGGCAAAGCATTTTCATCTTACGAATTCAAAATGAGGTTCCTTTCAGTTTGGTTCCTGTGGAGACGGTTGGAGGCTTACAGCTGCTGTTGATTTCACATTGCCTCTGCCCTGCACACACAAACCTGCTGAAGTTATACCTAGCACTGCTCATTGAATGTAAATTCTCATTGTATCACAAGCCTCTTCTAACAGTAAAACCCCTTTCATAGTACCAATTTTATTAGTAATATAAACATATTGCTTGGTATCTGCTAGGTAGGTGTCAGTTTTCATCTCACATCATGAATGCTCTATTCAAAAATGCAAATGCGCACTATCTCTCTTACATACTAGTACACATCAAAGTACCCAGACTTTAATCCAATTAAGACATACCCACAGACTAAACCTCTATTTTAAAAGAAAAATATTTTCCAATAATATTAAATACATTAATAGCTTCATGACAACAACACATGGTGAACTACATCAACTGCAAGGAATTCCATTATTCGCTGAATGTGCAGTTGGTGTGCGACCACCAGAAACACATTCTGCAGGTGTGCGCACAGTTTCCAGGGAGTGTGCACTATGCCTACATCCTCCGTTGGTCACAGATCCCTGGAGTCTTCCAGAGTCCACAGAAGCTGCAGGGATGGCTCCTCAGGGCCAAGGGCTACCCACAGAAGCCATGGCTGATGACACCTGTGCAGCGACCTCAGTCTGCAGCAGAGCAACGTATAACGAGTCTCATGGTGCAACTCACAACTTGGTGGAGCAGACCATCAGGGTGCTGAAGATGCAGTTCCGGTGCCTGGACCAGTATCTGGTGGAGCGCTGCAATATAGTCCGCAGCGGGTGTCACACATCATCATCACCTGCTGCGCCCTTTACAACACGGCGCTGCAAGGGGAAGGGGAGCTGGCTGAGGAGGAGATTCAGGAGCTGAAGGTCTCCTCCAATGAGGAGGACGCCAATGGGGGTGAAAAGGTCCTCGGAGGTGCAGATGATGGGGATGAGACCCTTGCACTTGCTAGACAAGGCAGGCATGCTCAGGAGGCCCTCATAATTGCCAGATTTGTGGAGGATGATGACGACATGCAGTGAAGTGACCCCATAGATTGCATTTGTGAATGTTTGACTCCAGTCTGGCTTCTGGCAGCATGAATACCCTCTGTGAGATTGTTCCTGTCGTGGAGACGCAGTGGAGGCCCTAATAGTTGCTCGATTGCAGGAGGAGGATGACGACATGCAGTGAGGACACTCCATAAATCTTCACATAACCCCTGAGAATGTCTGACTCCTGTCTGGCCGAGGGCAGCTTGCTTGCTCTCAGTGATCAGGATCATATCATAGAAACGCAGCCATGAAACTTTAAAAGCACCTGCGCCTTGCAGGAGCACAGCATCACTGGTTGCAGATGCTGAAGAGATGGGGGCCAGCCCCACCTCAAAGGTGCTGAGAGCACAGAGAGAGTGAGAGAACTCTGTGGCTTCTGCCCACTACATTCTGGCAGCAATGACAAACCACTGAGGTGCAGGCATCAGTAATGTTTCCAGGGAGTGTGAGGCTGGACCATCACTTTGGTCTGAAGGCTGCACGGAGCACAGGGAAGAGGCCCTGGACTGAGACACCTGCCTCTATCGTGTGCAGAAAGGTTTCACGTCTGAGTAATGAGAACACTGCTCATCAAAACAAGGAGCCGCTACACATTGGTGCTCCCCAGACCTCCACAGCGGAGGTGCAGGCAGCCTGCTGACCCTGACACCCTGTCTGTGATGACCTTGGGCGTCCTCTGAAGGGCCAAGACTTGGAGGGCCCCGGCCTGCTTTCAGGGTCCTGCTGTGTGGCAATGTGGAGCTGCTGAGGTCACAGGAAGAAGGAACTCGGATGGGCCAGACACTCTTGGAGTCATCTGGGTGGATGGCCCTACGGTGTACACCTGCTGATCCTCCCTATGGTTGTCCGAGGACCCCAGGCTGACTCCGTGAGAAGAGGGAGTAGCTGGAGTGAGATTGAGCTGCCCTTCACCCCTCTCATGTACACACTGTTGGAGGCCAACTATGGCCTCAGCGATGGAGTTCAGCCCACGCAGCAGTGCAGGAGTGACATCTTGGACCAAGGTCTCCAAGGCGGCCGCCTTCCTACCAGTGTTGCCCTCAGTACGTTGGCATGCCAGCGCTATCACCTCAGACTGAAGGTGGACGGACTCCTCCATCGTGCCTTCAATCTGAGGAGTACAACAGACATCCCTTCCTGATGTTCCCTAGCTTGCCTTTACAGTTCCAGTAACTGTGACATGACTGAGTCCAGAGGCTCATCATCTGACTTGGACTCAGCAAATTTCTGGCCTTCAGCAGTGCTCCAAGTGCCGGACACCTGGGAAGTCCCTGCCTCCACCTGCCGTGGATCAGGCTGTGCAATGTGCTCACCAGATTGTGATCCTGCGGCTACTCTAAAGCTAGGTCCCACCGAGGTGTGTGTCTCTGCGCTGGTGGAGGGTGTGGGTGAGCACTTTGACAGGACTTCAAGGAGGGTGCCTCCAGATTCCTCTTCAGAGGTTTCTTCAGGGCTTGACTGGAAGCCCTGGGTCATGGACTCTCTTGACTGTTTCCCAGATGTGCCTGCGAAAGCAAGGAGAGATAATTAGTGCATGGCAGTGGCCTGTGAAACAGGACACGTCACTCACAGCATGGTTGTCTGATGGATGTTGCACTGCTGGACCCTCACTTAGTAGAGCACCGCTGACCTTACCATCAGCACAGGTCCGGTCCAGATCATCGCCAGCCAGCCGGATGGCTGTGTTTTCAAAGGCCATAAGGACCTTGATCTCGGGCATTCCTCCACTGGTCTGTGACTTCTCCCTCTCGTTGTGTGCCAGCTTGTCCTGCATGAATATAGGTGGAGAGAGTGTAAGCAGGATACCTGCCAGGCCAGATGATAAGTATGCCTGGTGTGTGTGGGTGGTGAGTGGCGCCTTGGATGGGATGAGGACAATGACGGTGAGTGTGAGAGAGTGAATGGTGATGTCCCTTGAACTGGCAGAGTGAGGGCCCTGTGGATGTGTGATGGGTTTGTGAATGTGTGAGTTGAGAATGATGAGAAGAGTGACTTACTCTGGCTGAACAAAGGAGATCATTCATCCTCTTGTCGCACTGTGTGGCTGTCCTCTTCTGAAGGGCGTTGGTGCTGACCACTGCTGCCACCGCCTCCCAAGCCTGGTTGGTGATGCCATGGCCCATCATGTGGCCAAAGCGGGGGTAGAGGATATTCTGGCGCAACTCCACTATATCAAAAGGTAGACGCGTCACTGAAGCAGAAGGCTGCAGTCTTTTTGCCTTTCAAGGCCATCCTGTCTTCCCTGCAGCAGTTGTGGTCTGGAAGCACTGAGATGTGTGCTTGCAGCTGGACTTTAAATATGGTGTCCGGCATGAGGAAGTGGCGAGGTGATGGTGGGCGGGTGAATGAGAGCCCGCCTGCCATCGAAATGGTGTGTTTCCCATGAGTACATAAATAATGTGGCGGGTTTGGGACGATACAGCGTAAAAACCGCCTCACAGCCAGCGGATAAAATGTCATTCTACCCACTGCTACCGTACTTAGTGCAAATCTGGGACGATCCCGCCCAGATTGTTGGTACAGAGGAAAACCATCAATTAATTTGACAAAATTAAGGGCAGGTTTTTCGGGATGTTGGGTGGGCGGGCCTGGGAGCACCCGGAAAACGGTCTGCTGTCCGCGATCGGCCCCTGACTGTGATTTTACGCTGGCTGGCCAATTAACAGCTAGCCAGCGTGAAACACGCACTGAAAGACTCAGCACGGCCATGGTGGGGGCGGGAGGAGGGTGAACGCTGAAGTCTGTGCATGCATGTGGGAGTGCGCAATGAAAGCTCCCTGAATGGAGAGTGCTGCCTCAGGGAGCTGAAGAACTTTAAAATCAAAAATAAAGATGTAGAAATTCGGGGAAAAAATGTCCCCACGTAGGACTCACACACATGAACATATACATAATGAAAATCATGTCAAAAACTTTTAATTTTTTTAAATTAATGTCGACAACCTCATCCTGCACATGGCTAAGGTTTCCTCAAAAATGCAAAGGCCACCTAGCCAATTCACCCACCTGCCCAACCGTAAGGTTGGACGGGCAGCGAAAAATCTGTCTTTATTAATACTTAATAGGTTTCTTAATTGTCGGCAGGTGCGTTGCCGACTCTTGCGCGCACCCGCTGACCGAAATATTGTGTGAGTGTGCGATGACGTTGGGACATTTGCCCTGCATTTACAGGTTGAATGCATGCCTGCCCACAGGATGTAAAATTCTGCCCTAAGAGTTTTTTTGTTGTGAACGGAGTTAGAGAAATTGGCACTTACTATTCAGAAGAAGAGTGAAAGTTAAAATTAAGTGATAGAGGTGTTCAAAACTATAAAAGCTATACTTGTCAGTGAATTGGTAAGTGGAGGGTATAAATTTAAGATCATTAAAAAAAAAACAAATGGAGAGGTGAAGAAAAATTATTTTATGCAGATGGTTGTTAAGGTAAAATTCATAAATACTTTTAAAAGTGACGTGGATGAATATTTAAGAACTTAAGGGAAGTGGCAAAGGCAGCTCATCGGATGGTCTCAATGTTGTGATAAGGAAATCCTTGCCTTGATATTGGAGGTGATGGTCAAGGAGTTGCAGGGATTGGTTTAAGAGAGTTGCAGTAGAGAAAATAAACTGGGTGTTATCTTTGCATTCCAGCATGACCCGTGAATAGCGAACAGCTTTTGCAGACAAGAGCAGGACCCAATAGTGAATGGCTAAATCAGTTGTCCTTGATATCCGTCTGAGTATTTTAGACCTCATGGAGTAAAGGTGAAGGACACACTAGTGCAGATACCCATCTATCTGGTTCTGCCTGACAGAGCTGACTGCCAGGTCAGCCCCACTGTGGGAGCAGGCGTCAGGGTGACATGAGTGCATCCCTGCTGAGGTTTGATTTGATCATGCTTCCAAGTTGCCATGTGTATGGACTTTGTGAAGGCATGGGTGAAATCATAATTGTACTTACAGGTGCCCAACGTCATAGGAGAATGGAGTGCTGCGCAAGTTCTAATGCGTGCATTTAGTACCAGGGCTCTGCATATTAGCACAGTTTGGCGTATGCAAGGGATCAAACCACCAGCAGGACAGATGTTAACTAGTACAATTTAGTTCAGTTATCATAAGTCAAGGTACATTAGAGAAAATTAATGTCTGTAACCAAAACTGTGCTGGAGCGTTCCAGCCAGAAGAGGATAGAAAACTAAGAAGTTAAACAAATGTGTCGGCAGCTTACTCTGCCTGGAATCTGGGAACTATCAAATTGGCACGGGCCTGTCTGCCGCATCGTATCCCTGCTATGGACTTTGCATGTGGCTTGGTGACATCCTACCCCTCGCCAGCTCCATCCCTTCACCGTCCTCCTCGTTGGATGAAACATCTCGCCTCTCCATGTCTCCCTCAGTCAAGAGGTTGTACAGGGCGCAGCAGACAATGATGATCCAGGACACACACTGGTGAGTATTGGAGAGGCCCACCTGAATGGTCCAGACACTTGAACCACATCCTTAGGAGGCCTATCGCCTGCTCAGTCATGGACCTGAGGGAGGCAGGTGGTCCATTGTAGCTTTCCTCAGCAGCATCTGTGGACAGCAAACCGGCGTCATTAGCCACGTCTTCTGGGGGTATCCCTTGTTCCCGAGGAGCCAGCCCTTCAATCACCGAGGTCCTTTGAAAACCTGTGGCACCGGGGAGCAGGCCAGAATGTATATGTGAGAGGTCCCTGGGAACCATGTAACCATGTTTATTCAGGATTTGCCTTCTGTGATCACATGTGAGCTGCACGTTCAAAGAGTGGAATTCTTTTCTGGCTGTTGCCGTGGACCCTGTTCCTCAACATCTTGACTTTCTTGAGGCCCTGCTGCCTCTCGTTGCTCAGGAAGTTGCTGCTCATGGTCCTGTGCCAATCTGCGATGGGCCCTCCTTCTCCTCACCTGGATGAGGGCCATTACCAAGCAAGGTTGCCTGCAGCCTGCATCATTGCTGCCTCAGTGGATCTGTGAATGCATTGAAGTGATAAATTCAGTGAGCATGTCCTTTACAGGTTTCCCTCTATCTCAAAGCGAACAGGGCAGTTCTAAACCCTTTGCCTGGCCTCTCTCCAGGCATGGCATCCCCACCCCACCCCTTCCAGGTGAAGGACATCCTGGAGGATCAGAGATGGGTGTTTCTCCTGTTCCTACATGACTGTGCATGGAGACATTGCTCTTTGACCAGGGTGATGAGAGTGATGTGTCAGAAGCCTCCCTCTGACACTATTCCACTTTCTGCACTATCCTTGAGACTGTGTACAGAGACATTGCCTTGGCCGCATGGAAAGGCTAACCACATGAACCCTGTCAGGCATGACCATTCACCCAGGAGGATGGAGGCTTGGAGTCGCAAGTTGGCCGCTGTTCACCAGCTGGGCCCCTTGGAGGCATCCACCTCCCTCCCTCCCTCCCTTCACCCCTGCCTCTGACTGCCACCAATAGCAAACGGCACAGAATGAATGGCAGATCCACACCATACTGGGATCTCGATGTTATCAGACCCATGAGTTGGGAAACAAACCTTCTGTCGTGTGAGCTTCATCATAGAGAGAAGAACACCATAGAGGATGGTTGACATCCAGTAGCCTCAATTATTTGGGTGTCCCTTTAGTTGGCCACTTGGGCTGACCTTAAACTCCACTTACTCAAAAAGACCCTCTTCTCACTTCGAGGGATTGCACTTACTGACTAAAGGTTTGCTCACGGTCAGAGTAGGAAAATGGTGTGCGACATCTTTAAAGCTCGTTCCACCACATTCTACCCGCCCCTGTCTGTCATCCATCAACTTCCCCCAACACCCTTGACTTAGCCAATATCAGCATTCCTCTCCCCTCTGTTACCTTCGAACTTTCCATGGTTACCCTGGACCCTATTACCATCAAGCTCCCTTCAGAGCCAACATCTGTTACTGTCCCCATGCCCACCCTGACCGCTCCTATGTCAAAGCCACCTGTATGGTCCATCTCCCCCCTTCAAACCCCATGAAACCTTCACCTACCCCAGGCTATCACCCTGGACCTGCCACCCTACCACATTGCACTCCCCCCTCTCACTGTGACTGTTCCCTCCTCTGACCAGTACCAGTTAAGCCCGCAAGACTCTACCATTGTCAGCACTGACCCCGCCCTCTAGGACACTCTACTCCCCCTTCCCCAGGCATTTTTAAAAATTCATTCATGGGATGTTGGCATCACTAACTAGGCCAGCATTTATTGTCCATCCCTAATTTCCCTTGAGAAGGTGGTTTGAGCTGCCTTCTTGAACCACTGCAGCCCATGTGGTGTAGGTACACCCGCAGTGCTATTATGGAGGGAATTCCAGGATTTTGACCCAGTGACAATAAAGGAACAGTGAAATATTTCCAAGTCAGGATAGTGAGTGGCTTGGGGAGGATTTTCCAGGTGATGGTGTTCCCAAGTGTCTGCTGCCCTTGTCCTTCTAGATGGTAGTGGTCGTGGGTTTGGAAAGTGCTGTCTAAGGAGCCTTCGTGAGTTCCTGTAGTTCATCTTGTAGATGGTACACACTGCTGCTACTGTGCGTCAGTAGTGGAGAGAGTGAATGTTTGTGAAAGGGATGCCAGTGAAGCGGACTGCTTTATCCTGGATGATGTCAAGCTTCTTGAATGTTGTGGGAGCTGCACTCATCTAGGCAAGCGGAGGGTATTCCATCACACTCCTGACTTGTGCCTTGTAGATGGTGGACAGGCTTTGAGGAGTCAGGAGGTGGGTTACTTACCGCAGGATTCCTAACCTCTGACCTGCTCTTGTAGCCACAGTATTTATATAGCTAGTTCAGTTCAGCTTCTGGTCAATGGTGACCCCCAGGGTGTTAATAGTGGATAATTCAGTGATGGTAATGCCATTGAATGTCAAGGGACGATGATTAGATTCTCTCTTGTTGGTGATGGGACATCTGCACTGAATGTGTGCCACTTGTCAGCCCAAGCCTAGATATTGTCCAGGTCTTGCTGCATTTGGGCATGGACTACTTCAGTATCAGAGAAGTCATGAATGGTGCTAAACATTGTGCAGTCATCAGCGAATATCCCCACTTCTGACCTTATGATGGAAGGAAGGCCACTGAAGCAGCTGAAGATGGTTGGGCCTAGGGCACTACCCTGAGGAATTCCTACAGTGCCCTGGAACTGAGATGATTGACCTCCAACAACTATGTGCTAGGTATGACTCCAACCAGAGGAGGATTTTCCCCCTGTTTTCCATTGTCTCCAGTTTTGCTAAGATGCCACACTCAGTTGAATGCTGCCTCGATGTCAAGGGCAGACACTCGCGCCTCACCTCTGGAGTTCAGCTTTTTTGTCCATGTTTGGAGCAAGACTGTAGTGAGGTCAGGAGAGCTGAGCGGCCCTGGCAGAACCCAAACTGTGAGCAGGGTATTGCTGAGTAAGTGCCACTTGATAGCACTGTGGATTACCCCTTTCATCACTTTGCTGATCATCAAGAGTAGGCTGTTGGGGCGGTAATTGGCCAGGTTAGATTTGATCTGCTTTTTGTGGATAGGACATATCTGGGCAATTTTCCACATTGCCAGGTAGATGACAATGTTGTAACTGTACTGGAACAGTTTGGCGAGGGGGCACAGCTAGTTATAGAGCAAAAGTTACCATTGCCAGAATGTTGTCAGGGCCCATAGCCTTTGTAGTATCCAAACTGAGGAGCAGCTGCTCACCCTCGGAGTGCCCTGAGAAGAGCCCCCAGAAGAGGCAACCTGGTGCTCCTACTCCCTTTCAATGCGAGATAACACCCCTCTTACCACCAGAAGGTAGGTGGTGTAAGATTTTAGGGTTTTGAAGTATAAAACCCTTCTAATCAAAATCTTTAAGTTCCAAATTCTTCATTTCTAACACTGGGGGCTTCAGTTTTGCCTGACCTAACAAGGTATGGATAGCTAGTATTTATGAATCAAGTAGAATTTAGTAAGCAAATTTTTATATATACTTAAAAAACAGTGAAGACAGCATGGAAGTCTCTTATCCCTTACATTCCTAGGATTCCTAGGAATATCTTTCTCTTCTTCTGTCTCTGAAGGGACATTGAACTGTGTCCCAGAAGAATCATACCACCGAAGCCATGGTAAAACCTTGTCAACAAAACTCTGATTTTCCAACTTTTTTCCCCACTTCTCATTATTCCAGAATCCCTTATTTGGAAACAGACCAATTCACCTCTTTCATTGGCTTAGGGTGCAGGTCATCTGGTGCCACCCTACCTCTGTAACTAGAGTTGTCCATCCCTTGTTCCTTGGGCCTCCAGAGTTTACATTCCATTGTGAATAAATGACACATTTCCTTTAGATACAGAGCAGTTATAAACAATGTCACATCCTCTTGTCAATGATGCACCTATCGTAAACACATTTTAACCTAAGTCCCACAGATACTAAAGCCATTAACAAATGTTAATAGCACTTCTTGCAATAATATCAAAACAGAAAGATACGTTTCCCTTGAATACAACTGTTCTACCCTACAGATGTGGTTAATCAATTAAATCACTGGCCCTCTATCCAGCTCTACCCCCCCCACCCCCCCACCACTTAAACCAGCTTATATTTCACCTCTTTTCTATTTTTACTTAGTTCTGTTGAAGAGTCATATGGACTCGAAACGTTAACTGTGTTCCTCTCTGCAGATGCTGCTAGACCTGCTGAGTTTTTCCAGGTATTTTTATTTTTGTTTTGGATTTCCAGCATCCGCAGTTTTTTGCTTTTAAATCAATGCATGGGTTTTGTTTAAAGATAGTGTCATCCTAAGTAAGTTACCTTTCAGCCATTTCTTCAAAGCTGATAATTGCCCAGA
Source organism: Cetorhinus maximus (assembly GCF_964194155.1). Classification (NCBI taxonomy): domain Eukaryota; kingdom Metazoa; phylum Chordata; class Chondrichthyes; order Lamniformes; family Cetorhinidae; genus Cetorhinus; species Cetorhinus maximus. Next base: position 158,660,196 of record NC_135881.1, read on the forward strand.
ATAAAATTAAGACAACATACAGCTGCTGAACCCAGACCCTTAGGCAACTTAAAGTCCTAAATCCATTAAACATAGTTTCTCAGAAGCAGCAGCTGCCATTCTGCAAACGTTCCAACTAGCAGAAATTCAAGCTGAATTATTTAAAAAGTGGTTAAAAATAAAATCCATTAACATTACTTCAAACCAACGACAAACCTTAAAAATCAGTAGTATTATCAAATACGTACAAGTACACAGGTCCCTGAAGGCAGCACTTCAAGTAGACAAGGTTGTAAAGAAGGCATATGGAATGGTCTCCTTCATTGGCAGAGGTATAGAATATAAAAGTAAAGATATAATGTTGGAATTGTATAAAACACTGGTGAGGCCACAACTGGAGTATTGTGTGCAGTTCTGGTCACCACATTACAGGAAGGATGTAATAGCTCTGGAGAGAGTGCAGAGGAGGTTTACAAGAACATTGCCAGGGTTAGAAAAGTATAGCTACGAAGGAACTCGTAGGGAGCAGAGTCGGAGGGCGGAGTTCCAGAGCGGTGAGTATAAAAACCTTACCTCGGGGATTCACGGCCTAGTTCCAGGGAGCAGAGTCGGAGGGTGGAGTTCCAGAGCAGTGAGTATAAAAACCTTACTTCAGGGATTCGCGGCCTAGTTCCAGGGAGCAGAGTCGGAGGGTGGACCTTGGGTCTTAAAAAAAATTAAAAGTGGCGTCACGGTAAATCTGTGGCCTGATTGGCTGGTAGGGAATCTACACTGAATTTGAAACTAAAACATTGTTAAACTAATTAAACCAAATAAATTAATCACTTAATTAATAAGTAGAGGGTATCTAGACCGGAAGCAGGGGATTACTGTTCTTAGAATTTGGCATTTATAGTAGAAATCTAGCCCTAGGGAACGTATAGTTAATAAGGAGTCAATAAGCAGTTATTAGATTTAAATTAATTTATTAAATAGTTCTAGAAATGGCAGTTGCTGGGGTGAAGTGCTTCACCTGTGGGATGTGGGAAATCTGTGACGCTTCAAGTGTCCCGGATAACTACATCTGCAGGAAGTGTACCCAATTGCAGCTCCTCATGGACCGCATGGATTGGTTGGAGCAGCAGTTGGATGCACTTAGGAGCATACAGGTGGCGGAAAGCGTCATTGACAGGAGTTTTGCAGATGTGGTCACACCCAAGGTATAGACAGATGGGTGACCGCTAGAAGGGGCAGGCGGTCAGTGCAGAAATCCTCTGTGGCTGTCCCCCTCTCTAACAGGTATACCATTTTGGATACTGTTGGGGGGGATGGCCTATCAGGGGAAAACAACAGCAGTAGCCAGAGCAGTGGCACCATGGCTGGATCTGTTATTCAGCAGGGGGGTCAAAGCACACAAGAGCAGTTGTCATAGGGGACTCTATAGTCAGGGGCTCAGATAGGCACTTCTGTGGTCATGAAAGAGATACCAGGATGGTATGTTGCCTCCCTGGTGCCAGGGTCCAGGTTGTCTCTGATCGGGTACGGGACATTCTGAAGGGGGAGGGAGAACAGCCAGGGGTCGTGGTACACATTGGTACTAACGATATAGGCAGGAAGAGTGATGAGGTCCTGCAGCGGGAGTTCAGGGAGTTAGACAGAAAGTTAAAAAAACAGGACCTCTAGGGTTGTAATCTCAGGATTACTCCCTGTGCCATGTGCCAGTGAGGCTAGAAATAGGAAGATGGTGCAGGAGGGAGGGTTTCCGATATCTGGATCAGTGGGATCTCTTCTGGGGCAGATGGGACCTGTACAAGAAGGACGGGTTGCATCTAAACTGGAGGGGCACCAATATCCTGGCTGTGAGGTTTGCTAGTGTCACTCGAGAGGGTTTAAACTAGTAGGGTAGGAGGATGGGAACCAGAGCAATAGGTCAGCAGGTGAAATAAATGAGTGGGAACTAGTGAATATGGCCATTAGGTCTAATAGGAAGAGCAGGCAGGGAGAAATTACTGAACACAGCGGGACTGGGGGTCTGAAGTGCATTTATTTCAATGCGAGAAGTATAACAGGCAAGGCAGATGAGCTTAGAGCTTGGATTAGTACTTGGGACTATGATGTTATTGCTATTACAGAGACTTGGTTGAAGGATGGACAGGATTGGCAGATAAACGTTCCAGGATTTAGATGTTTCAGGCAGGATAGAGAGGGATGTAGAAAAGGTGGGGGAGTTGCACTGCTGGTTAAGGAGAATATCACAGCTGTACGACAGGAGGACACCTCGGAGGGCTCATGCAGTGAGGCAATATGGATAGAGCTCCGGAACAGGATGGGTTCAGTCACAATGTTGGGGGTTTACTTTAGGCCTCCCAATTGCCGGCGGGAGATTGAGGAACAGTTATGTAGACAGATTTCCCCACCACTGTCCCCTCCCCTCACCCCACCCCCACTAGGGTGTTTATGACATTTTTGTCATCTCTCCTTAGCCTCCACCTATCACTGACCTTCTATCCAGCTTCACCTGCTCCACACCCCCTTAAACAATATAAATTTCATCACATTTTTACTTCTCTTTAGCTCTGAAGAAACATTAACTCTGTCTTTCTCTCCATAGATGCTATCAGACCTGCTGGGTTTTTCCAGCATTTTCTGTTACATGGGATACTTGCCTTTATTAGCTGTGACACAGAATACAAGAGCACGGAAGTTATGCTGGAACTGTATAAAATGCTGGTTAGGCCACAACTGGAGTACTGCATGCAATTCTGGTCACCAAATTATAGGAAGGATGTGCTTGCAGTGGAGAGGGTGCAGAGGAGATTTACCAGGATGTGCCTGGGCTGGAGGGTCTGAGCTATGAGGAAAGATTGGATAGGCTGGGGTTGTTTTCCTTGGAGCAATGAAGATTGAGAGGGGACCTGATAGAGGTGTATAAGATTATGAGGGGCATAAATAAGGTGGATAGGGAGGTACTTTTTCCATCTATTAGTAGAGGGGTCAATAACCAGGGGGCATAGATTTAAGGTAAGAGGTAGAAGGATAAGTGGAGAGTTGAGGAGAAATTTTTTCACCCAGAGGGTGGTGGGAGTCTGGAACTCACTGCCCCAACGGGAGGTTGAGTCAGAAACTCTCGTAACATTTAAGAAGTATTTAGATATTCGCTTGAATTGCCATAGCCTCCAGGGCTATGGGCCAAGCGCTGGAAAATGGGATTAGTGCAGTCATATCTTTGTTGACTGGCATGGACATGATGGGCTGAATGGCCTCCTTCTGTGCTGTAAATGTCTGAGTCATTTTACCCACCCACTACCGCAATTAGTGTCAGCCCTTAGTTTCTAACATTAGATGTGATTCCTTGATTGGACAACACTTGCTAAACAATCCTAATTGTGCTAAGAATTACACTGAAAACCAATTTAAGGTTATCAGTCAGGCTCACAGTATGGCTCACATACACATGCTAGACAAAATACACTCTAAATGACAGGCCCAAATTCGTATCCATTATGCCGCTCAACATGATCAGACAAGCCTTACTCGAAAGTAAGCAAAGAAAACGCATGCTGGGCTTGTGTAAGAGCAGTGAGCTACCTATATATGACAGGGCTTGCCCTCACGGCCTACTGCATCCACGCATTTATAGGCTGCCCAAGACACACACAAGCGATGTAATTAAACGTCCTATCTTATCTATGACCAGTTCCGCACAAAATGAATTGACCAAATGGTTGTGTGAATTGTTACAACCAGTTTTGACCAAGTTTTCCACATACACAATGAGGGATTCCTTCACATTTGTGAAGGCCACACAGGACTTCCATATCAATAGCACTGCTGTGTCCATGTGCTCATTTGACATTGCTAGCCCATTCACCAATGATCCACTTCAGGAAGCCATAGATATTTGCGCTGCAGCACTATATCATTGCGTGAATCAGTATTTATTCAACTTATTAACTCAGCAACGTGCGCAGTTGAGTTCAGTTTTAATTACACCATATATGCCCAAATAGACGGTTTTGCCATGGGATCCCCTCTAGGCCCAGCTCTCACAAACCTCTTTGTTGGGTACCATGAGAAGCGTTTCTTCGATGGAATGACACCTGACCTCCTACCACTTGCATATTTCCAATATGTGTATGATACATTTGCTATATTTAATCCACATCTGCATGTAATAATTTCCTTAATGGGCTCCATCCTGCTCTCAAATTCACCTATGAAATGGAGCAGTCAAATGAACTCCCCTTCCTTGAAGTACTAGTTGAGAAATCTGCCAGGAGGTTCTCTATCATGGTCTACTTTCTACTCTATCATGCAAGCCTACTTTCACTGGTCAATATATACGTTGGAATTCTTACAGTTCCACACGCTATAAGATTGGTCTTTTCAGCAATCTTGTAAATAGGGCCCAAGCCATTTGCTCACTATGCAAACTTGATACTGAAATAGGGCACATCAAAGGCATCCTGCAGGATAATGGCTGCCCTGATCAGATCATTTTGTGCTGTATATGACGCAAACTCATGAACGGGCCGAAGGCCGTTACTTTCAGCCCTGAACAGTGCCCAGTCTACCTCAGATTACCCTGGAAGGGCAAGGTATCTCAAAAATTTGAGCAACAGGCAAAGCTAGCTGTTTCACGCTGCTACTCTGCAATAGCAACATGAATGGTATTCGCCACTAAGAGGATGCTGCCGTCAAGTCAAAAAGGTGTTCTGCCTATCACACAAATGAGTAATGTGGTATATGAATTTCAGTGCCAGTGTGATGTAGGCCGCATGTCCCAAAGACTGCCCGATCGTATTGAGTACAAGACAAAAAGCCTAGACATGTCTTTTTTTTAATAATACTCAAGTTCTTTACTACCAAATGACTATTTGAACTTTCCATCTTATCATCAGGCTAATCTGCATCCAACGACTGCTCTGAAAACTCTGCTCACATTTTAACAGCTGTGATGAATTCCACCACAGGATTGCCTAATCCACAACATTCTAAAACAATCAACAATATTCTAAATAAAACAACCCACAACATTCTAAAAAAAAGTCAATGTACCTTATCTCCCAATGTTAATGGATCCTTTAAAAAAAATCCAAAATGTGAATCTGGGTCTACATCTTCAGCAAAAACTAATCAGTCCTTCCTTGGCTGAACCCTATCTGTGTACCTTTGTTGAAATCCATCCATTCGTTTTTGAGACATATTGTTTGAAGATAATTAGACTAATGGACTAACAAATGGGTGAAAACATTACCTGCGCCCACCTTCAATGGGAAGGGATTAAAAAAAAGGAAAGTCATGATGATAGTAGGGATAGTAAATTATCAACAGATTAAAATCACAGGCAGCAACAGTGAAATGGCAAAAGCTTTAGTGAATTACTTTTCTTCAGTATTTACCTGGAAGATATATCAGGTGCACATACATCAGAAGATGAGATTAGAAATTATATAAGTGCATTTAAAATAAAATGAGAAGAAATATTAGATAAAGTAGCCAAATTCCAAGCAAATAAACTTCTGTACCAGGGTCCAGGTGAATTGCAACACCACCACCACCCCCTCCCCCCCACCCCCAAGCCCCATCCTGCGCCTGCATCTCTGTTGCTGAGGACTGTAAAATTCTGCCCATAAGGCCACACAAAGCACTAGAGTTTATTTATGGATGGATAGAATTGAAAGGTGTGTAAGTTATGTTAAACTTGTATTGAATCTTAGTTAAACCACATTTGACCATCCCATTAACTTATTATAAAACTGATATAGAGGCACTGGAGAATGTGCAAAAAACTTACAAGGATGATAGAAGATTTATGAGGTTCTACCTATCAGGATGATATGAATAGATGGGTCTTTTCTTTTGAGATGAGAAGGCTAAATGTCTGACCTGGAGTTCTTTGTAGGAAGCATTTTAGTAGAGTAGACACAAAGTGTTTCCTCCTGTTGCGGAAGAGCAAAACTAGAGGCCATCAGTGTAAGATAGTCATTAAGAAATCTGAAAAGGAATTCAAAAGAAATTTCTTTACCCAGAGTGGTGAGAATGTGCAACTTTGCTATATTTCTCTCAAACACAGGGGGCTGGATTTTGCCCTCGTTGGGTGTGCGCAGTGGGTGGGCCCAGGAACGGCTGTGAAACCAACCGCTGCCCGCGATCGGGTCCCGACTGTGATTTCACGCTGGCTGGCCAATTTAGGCCCGACCAGCTTGAAAAGCGGCTCGTCACTGGCCAGGAAGGGCCAAGCGGGGTCGGGGCCATGTTTGCCACGGGGTCCAATGGTGACCCAGCAGCCGGTATAAAGAAGGCCCAGAAAGGCTGCCAGGGAAGGGTGTCTGGCTGCTGTTCTGATGATGCACTCAAATACCAAATGGGAGGGCAGGTCAGGTGGGCACTTGCTTTTCTGATGAGTGCCTCACGGTCCTGCTGGAGGAAGTGGCTGTTACCCTTGTCCCCAGAGATGGGAGGAGGAGGCCACCACACCTCACCAAGAGGGAATGGAAAGAGGTGGCAGCCCAGGTGAGCAGCCATGATGTGGTGCAACGCACATGGGTGCAATGCTGGAAGCACTTCAATGACCTGCTGCACTCAGGAAGGGTGAGCACCATGTTAGCATGGGTCAGTGTGCAGAATTGTTAAAAGTGTGGCCGTCCCCCCATGGCTCTCAGCGGTGTTAGGGTCTGAGTGCCAACTGCCAATGGTGCCAGGGCTGGCCAAGGGGGTTAGCCCTGGCTGCTTGGACTGAGTGCCTTGCGGCTCAAGGGCCACGACTCACGTGTGCCCTGCCAGGTGCTGCTCAGCTGGGGTTGGCTAGGCTGCAATGGCGCGGCAGGTAGAGAGTGGACTAATGAATGTTCTTCTGTCCTTTTAGGAGAAGACAAGCCATAACCAAGCACGTACAGTCGGAGGCCTATCCAACCTGCTGCAGCTCTTCTGGTTCGAGCAAGATGCCCTGGAGCTGGAGAACCAGCATGCTCTCTGGGTGTGGAGAGGCTGGGGTGCCAGATGAAGGTAAGAGTGTAGCGCACACAGGTGAGACATGCGGATTGTGCAACCATTAGTAGTCCCCTCGTTGAAGTGAGCCTCGAACCTGGAGACCCCTTTGATCATTGAAAGTCGATGGCACTGTGATGCAGATCTCCATTGTCTCATCACAGTGACAGTGTGATGACTTTAACTAATGACATGTCCTTGTTCTCTCTTTTAGGTTTGCCAGCAGGCATCCGATCTGCAGACTCTCATCTCATCCGAAGATCCATCCCTGACACCAGAGGACCGCCGGGCGTCCTTGTTACTTGCGTCACACCCGTTCTCTGAAGCAGGCACCTGTGCAGATATCACTGCCTCAGTGGCGGTGAGATCAATGGCTAGTATTTCGGTGCACATTGGTGAGGGCACTTCACACTCGCTTGATGTGCAGGCGGAGGCATAGAGTGCCCAACACACCAGCAGTTGGAGGACTGATGAGGATCAGGACAATGCTCAGTCAAAGGCTGATGATGAGCCTCTGAAGTCGTCCATTAGGCGGCAGATACTGGATGTCCAGTGAGATGTGCGGGAGATCCATGAGGGTATGTATGCCATGGTCTCCATGATGGAGGAGTCCATGCAGAGCGTGACCACTGCGTTGACCAGCACAGGCTCCATGGGCCAGAGGACGACTGCCAAGGTCATCAAGGTCTTAAGACCATAAGACCATAAGACATAGGAGCAGAAATTAGGCCATTTGGCTCATCGAGTCTGCTCTGCCATTCAATCATGGCTGATAAGTTTCTCAACCCCATTCTCCCGCCTTCGCCCCATAACCTTTGATCCCCTTACCAATCAAGAACATATCTATCTCGGTCTTAAATACGCTCAATGACCTGGCCTCCACAGCCTTCTGTGGCAATGAATTCCATAGATTCAAAGGCCAACAGGACAGCAGGGTCAGCTGTCTCCAATGCCGGTGCCAGCGAGGGGGGAGCACCTAGATGGAGCACTCACAAGCATAGGTTAAAGGCACCATGAGCACAAGAGGGACAGGCCATGAGCAATTTTATGTTCATTTATGTTCAATTAACGTATACTGGTTTGGGACTTTAGACCAGAGAAGTTGATGTAAATAGTCTGTATTTGTCAAAATGATATAAATTTTGTTTTTTCATCATGGCCTGAATATGCTTCAACTTTTTATTTTATTGGTGAAGGGTGCGACAGTATGTAATGCTGGACATACGTTGCACAACTGAGTGTTCTTTGTGTTTAAGTGAAAGGGTCCTTTCAGACATCCGGGATGAAGGAGGCAGTCCTGGCATGCGCTTGAAGATGATCGTTGGTAACCTAGCTGAAAGAGCGTTGGATCAAGGTGTCCCTGGTATCCCTGCCACCCTGTAGGTTACCGAGGTCAGCCTCCATGCCCTCAGCATTCTCCTCACCGGGCTCCTCTTCTGACCCACTACTGGATTCATCCTCTGTGGCCTGTACAGCTGTGTCAAGATCCTCTTCCTCCAGTGGGTCCCCCCTTGCCAGTGCCAGATTGTGGAAAGCGGAGCATGCAACCACTATTAGTGACACCCGCTCTGGGGGGTATTGTAGTGCACCCCTTGAATGGCCTAGGCATCGGAAGTGCATCTTGAGAAGACCCATGGCCCTCTCTACCACTACCCTTGTGGAGGCATGACCCATATTGTAACACTTCTCTGCCTCTGTTCTTGGGTGGTGGAGAGGCGTCATGAGCCATCTCTTCAATGGATAGCCCTTGTCACCTGGCAGCCACCCATCCAGTCGGGCTGGAACACTGAAGAGCCTCGGCACCTGGGAGTGTCTGAGGATGTACGCGTCGTGGGAGCTGCCAGGGTACTTTGCACAGGCTTGTAAAATCTGCATCCTGTGGTCACACACTATCATGGAGTGGAATCTCTTCCTGTTGACGAAGGCACCCAGCTGACCCGCTGGTGCCTTGATGGCCACATGTGTACAGTTGAATGCACCCTGGATGTGGAGGAACCCAGCAATCGCTACAAACCCTCTGTTTCAATCAGCCTGGCTGGCCTTGTCCATACAGTGAAGAATAAAGGTCAGGACCCACCTGAATAGAGCTCCTGTTTGATGCAACTGTGGACAGCTGATTGGGAGACTCCACACAGATCCTCCACTGAACCCTGGAAAGAGCTGGAGACATAGAAGTTGACCTTCAGAGCCACTGGAATGGGGTGCCCGCCCACACAGTCAGAGCTGATCATCTGACAGATGGAGGTCACTGTCTCCCTTGAGAGGCGGAGCCTCCTTTGGCACTGCACCTCAGACATATTGAGGTAGCTGCATCGCCGCCTGTAAACCCTGGTAGCGGGATAGTGGCATCTTCTGTGGCCCCTTGGCCTTGGACTTCTTGCTGGCCCTGCGCCCCTTGTGCTTGCTCCTCTCCTCCTATAGGTCGCTCCCCTGGAAGCTGCATTGGGACACCTGGCCTCCTCTCCCTTCTGCCCCTCTCTTCCTCCTCAGAGGAGGTGCCTCCAGCAGAGACCACAATCTCCATTACCAGGGCAAAGGAAGGCTGTTTGATATCTGAAAGGGTCTACACAGCCTGAATCCTCTGGGGGCCTGGCAGACAGTCCTGAAATGAAGCTTGGAAATGCTAAGAATGAAGCCCTGAATGAAGCTGCCAAGTACCAATAAGCAACCAGCCGCAAACTGACCCTTTTAATCCCGTCCTTGGATGAGGTTTGAGGTTTTGGCTGGCCGCCTGCCTGTTTTACCTGTGCGATGAGCAAAAAATTGCATGGGCAATGAAAAATCTCAGACGATTGCATTATTAAGGGTCTGAAGTGGCCTGTTAATTAATGATGGGTGCCGCTCCGGCACCCGCGCACGCCCCCAACTGAAAGTTCGCAGGAGCGCGTGTTGATGTTGGGGTGCTCTGTCAACGTCATCGTGCACGATTTTACTCTTGTTTTGGTTGGGCACACACCTGCCCGCGGGACAAAAAATTCTGCCCAGGAAGTTGTTGAGGTGAGTAGTGTTTAAGGAGAGGCTATAAAGGACAGGGGAATAGTGGTTCATGCTGAGTAAGTTAGATGAAGAAGGATGGAAGGGGATTCAAGTGCAGCAATAACACCAGCATGGACTGGTTGGACTGAATGGTCCATTTCCATACTTTATAAAATGTAATTGTATGAATTATTGAGGAGGTCATAGAATTTATCAGAAATATAATTCTTGTCTGTGTAGAATGGGGAAAATTGTTATGCACACGACCAAATATTACAATATTTAAAGGCTGGCATAGTTTGGAATAACGCATAGGGAAATCCTTGTTCTTATTTTTCAGGACCATCTATCCGAACCTCAATCCCCTCTGAATGGCAATTATGTAGACACTGGAATGGTTCTTGTCAATCCTTTTTGCCAAGAAACAGTCTTCTCAGCGAACACAGATTTTCTGAGTTGTAGTCATGAAAAAAAAACCTGAGTACATCTATGTTTACCAATAGTAGCTGTATAAAGTACCTCAATGTTAATTTTACGAGAGCAAGCTGACTCAGATAATGGACTTATTTTCCAAAACTTCACAGATCATTTTTATATGTGAAGAAGACTTTACAAGACTGTTTTAACAAATAAAAGCATTTGTCAACAGACAACTTCTGGCCTATTTGTCTACTTTTTGTGATTTTTCTGGTTTTCACATGTATGTTTTCTCACTGATGTGATATTTTATGTTTACTTGTACGTTGTAATTTTAAGAAAACCTGAAATTAAAATTGGTGCATTAGGCCAGAACAATAAATGTTTTTATACACAGCTGTAGTAACCTGAAGTTAAAATTACTGAACAATATAAACATTTTCATTGATTCACTGGAGGAGGAGGCTTCACAAATATCCCCATCCTCAATCATGGGGGAGCCCAGCACATCAGTACAAAAGATGAGGCTGAGGCATTTGCCACACTCTTCAGCCAGAAGTGCCGAGTGGATGATCTTGGCCTCCTCTGGAGGTCCCCAGCATCACAGATGCCAGTCTTCAGCAATTCAATTCACTCGACATGATATCAAGAAATGGCTGAAGGCACTGGATACTGCAAAGGCTATGGGCCCTAATAATATTCCGGCAATAGTACTGAAGACTTGTGCTGCAGAACTTGCCGCTCCCCTAGCCAAGCTGTTCCAGTATAGCTACAACACTGGCACCTACCCGGCTTTGTGGAAAATTGCCCAGGTATGTCCTGTTCACAATAAAAAGGACTAATCCAAACCAGCCATCCATCAACTACTCTTCATTATCAGTAAAGTAATGGAAGGGGTCATTAACATTGCTATCAAGTGGCACATGCTTAGCAATAACCTGCTCACAGATGCCCGGTTTGGAGTCCGCCAGGGCCACTCAGCTCCTGAACTCATTACAGCCTTGGTTCAAACATGGACAAAAGAGCTGAACTCCCGAGGTGAGGTGAGGTGAGATTGACTGCCCTTAACATCAAGGCAGCATTTGACAGTGTGGCATCAAGGAGCTCAACCAAAACTGGAGTCAATGGGAATCGGAGGGAAATCTCTCCACTGATTGGAGTCATACCGAGTACAAAGGTTGTGGTTGTTGGAAGTCAGTCACCTGAGCTCCAGGACATTACTGCAGGAGTTCCTCAGGGTAGTGCCCTAGGCCCAACCATCTTCAGCTGCTTCAATTACCTTCTTTCCATCATAAGGTCAGAAGTGAGGATGTTTGCTGATGATTGCACAATGTACAGCACCATTTGCAACAGCTCAGATACTGAAGCAGTCCATGTCCAAATGCAGCAATACGTGGACAATATCCAGCCTTGGGCTGACATGTGGCAAGAAACATTCACGCCAAACAAGTGTCAGGAAATGACCATCTCCAACAAGAGAGAATCCAACCATCGCTCCTTGACATTCAACAGCATTACCATCACTGAATCCTCCACTATCAACATTCTGGGGGTTACCAATGACCAGAAGCTGAACTGGACTAGCCATATAAATACTGTGGCTACAAGAGCAGGTCAGAGGCTAGGAACCATGTGATGAATAACAACTCCTGACTCTCGCAAAGCCTGTCCACCATCTACAAGGCACAAGTCAAGAGTGTGATGGAATATTCCCCACTTGCCTGGCTGAGTGTAGCTCCCAGAACACTCAAGAAGCTTGACACCACCCAAGACAAAACGGCACCATATTTATATTACTGGAGAGGGAGAAATTCATTGAAATGGAGAAACTTGTGCTGTCAGTGAAAGCGCAGAAGCTACAAGCAGTGAATTTCATAGAAATGGGAGCTTTTCCAAATGTGGGGAATGAGATATATCTGCAGATAGGCAAAATGCTGGAATTTGATCAATTGTTAGAAATTGATATAATGCCAAATACAAAGGAGTCAGGATTGCATCAGTTGAAGCAGATGGAGAAATTGAAGTTTCGGTGAATGCAGAGAAGCTGGCATTGTGCAGAATTTAAATAACAGCAAGAAACTGAATACTTGATGGATAGAGAGCAGCAGATTGGTTAAAAAGAGATAAATTGAGCAATTGAAGGCTGAGTTGAACAATAAACATTTAGATATGTGGTGATTGTTAGAAATAGATGTATTAATGTAGATCGAAGGTAGAATTTACTGCAGTTGGAGAAATTGATTGAGAAGCAGAAACCTGTTCAGTCAGTGAAAGCGCAGATGATACAAACAGTGAATTTCATGGAAATGAGAGATTTTACAAATATTGTGAATGAGATATAACAGCAGATAGAGAAAATGCTTGAATTTGTTCAATTGCTCGAAATCGACAGTTTGAAAGTTGCAGAGTGCCAGGTTTGCTTAAATTGAAGGATATGGAGAAATTGAACTTGTGGTGAATGTGGTAAACCTGCAAATGTGCTGAATCTAACAAATTGCAGGATATTGAGAATTTGATTAATACAGAGAACTAGTTTTGCTGATAAAGGGAGAAATTGAGAAATAAGTGTTTCAGGTTAATGCGAGGTAGCTGGAAATGAGCCGATTGTTTGATATGGAGAAATTTATGTGGATTCGCAGTGGAAATTAATAGTGATAGCGAGATTATTGGAAATGGAGGGATGTCTACATTCAGAGCAAGAGCAGAAGCTACAAGCAAGGAATTTCATGGAAATGAGAGATTTTACAACTATGGGAATGAGAAATATCAGCAGATTGAGAACATGCAAGAATCTGATCAATCACTAGAAATTGATACTATCCTAAATACAAAAAAGCCAGGTTCCCTCAAATGGAAGGATCTGGAGAAATTGATCAAGTGGTCAACGCAGAGAATCTGGAAATGTGCAGAATTTGATTACTTGCAAGAAACTGAGTACTTGTTGGATACAGTAAACAGGTTTGTTGAAAAGAGACAAATTGAGCACAATTAACATTTAGAAATGTGTGGATTCTTAGAAATAGAGATATTACTGGAGAAGGAGAAATTCATTGAAATGGAGAAACTTGTGCTGTCAGTGAAAGCGCAGAAGCTACAAGCAGTGAATTTCATAGAAATGGGAGATTTTACAAATATGGGAATGAGAAATATCAGCAGGTAGAGAACATGCAAGAATCTGATCAATTACTAGAAATTGATACCATCCTAAATACCAAAGAGCCAGGTTCCCTCAAATCGAAGGATCTGGAGAAATTGATGAAGTGATCACTGCAGAGAATCTGGAAATGTCTGGAATTTGATTAATTGCAAGAAACTTGTTGGATACAGTAAACAGGTTTGTTGAAAAGAGAGAAATGGAGCACAATGAACATTTAGAAATGTGTGGATTCTTAGAAATATGGATATTAATGAAGATGGACATGACTGGAGAGGGAGAAATTCATTGAAATGGAGATACCTGTTCTGTCAGTGAAAGCGCAGAAGCTACAAGCAGTGAATTTCATAGAAATGGGAGATTTTCCAAATGTGGGGAATGAGATATATCTGCAGATAGGCAAAATGCTGGAATTTGATAAATTGTTAGAAATTGAGATAATGCTATATGCAAAGGAATCAAGTTTGCACCAGCTGAAGCAGATGGAGAAATTGAAGTTTCAGCAAATGCAAAGAAATGTGCAGAATTTAAACAACTGCAAGAAACCGAGTACTTGTTGGATAGAGAGAAGCGGATTTGTTAAAAAGAGTAAAATGGAGAAATTGAAGGCTGAGTTGAACAATGAACAGTTGGATATGTGGTGATAGTTAGAAATTGATGTATTAATGTAGATCGAAGGTAGAAATTACTGCAGAGGGACAAATTGATTGAGAAGCAGAAACCTGTCCAGTCAATGAAAGCGCAGATGATACAAACAGCGAATTTCATGGAAATGGGAGATTTTACAAATATTGGGAATGAGATATACCTGCAGATAGAGAAAATGCTTGAATTTGTTCAATGGCTAGAAATCGACAGTTTGAAAGATGCAGAGAGCCAGGTTTGCTTAAATTGAAAGATATGGAGAAATTGAACTTGTGGTGAAAGTGGTAAACCTGCAAATGTGCTGAATCTAACAAATTGCAGGATATTGAGAAGTTGATTAATACAACGAACTAGTCTTGCTGATAAAGGGAGAAATTGAGAAATAAGTGTTTCTGCTTAATGCGAGGTAGCTGGAAATGAGCTGATTGTTTGATATGGAGAAATTTATGTGGATTGGCAGTAGAAATTAATAGTGATAGCGGGATTATTGGAAATGGAGGGATGTCTACATCCAGACAAGGAGTAGAAGCTACAAGCAATGAATTTCATGGGAATGGGAGATTTTACAAATATGAGAATGAGAAATATCAGCAGATAGAGAACATGCAAGAATCTGATCAATTACTAGAAATTGATATCATCCTAAATACAAAAGAGCCATGTTCCCTCAAATTGAAGTATCTGGAGAAATTGATGAAGTGGTCAATGCAGAGAATCTGGAAATATCCGGAATTTGATTAATTGGAAGAAAATGTGTACTTGTTGGATACAGTAAACAGGTTTGTTGAAAAGAGAAGTGGATCACAATGAACTTTTAGAAATGTGTGGATTCTTAGATATTGAGATGTTAATGTAGATCGACATTACTGGAGAGAGGGAAATTCATTCAAATGGAAAAACTTGTGCTGTCAGTGAAAGCGCAGAAGCTAGAAGCAGTGCATTTCATGGAAATGGGAGATTTTACAAATGTGGGGAATGAGATACATCTGTAGATAGGCAGAATGCTGGAATTTGATTAATTGTAAGAAATTGATATAATGCTATATGCAAAGGAGTCAGGTTTGCACCAGTTGAAGCAGATGGAGAAATTGAAGTTTCGGCGAATGGAGAGAAATGTGCAGAATTTATACAACAGCAAGAAACTAAATACATGTTGGATAGAGAGAAGCAGATTTGTTAAAATGAGAGAAATGGTGCAATTGAAGGCTCAGTTCAACAATGAACATTTGCATATGTGGGGATGGTTAGAAATAAATGTATTAATGTATATCGAATGACTGCAGATGGAGAAATTGATTGAGAAGCAGAAACCTGTCCACTCAGTGAAAGGGCAGATGATACAAACAGTGAATTACATGGAAATGGGAGATTTTACAAATATTGGGATGGAGATATACCTGCAGATGGAGAAAATGATTGAATTTGTTCAATTGCTAGACATCAACAGTTTGAAAGATGCAGAGAGCCAGGTTTGCTTAAATTGAAGGATACGGAGAAATTGAACTTGTGGGGAATGAGGTAAACCTGCAAATGTGCTGAATCTCACAAATTGCAGGATATTGAGAATTTGATTAATACAGAGAGCTAGTTTTGCTGATAAAGGGAGAAATTGAGAATTAAGTGCTTCAGGTTAATGCGAGGTAGCTGGAAATGAGCCGATTGGTTGATATGGAGAAATTTATGTGGATCGGCAGTAGAAATTAATAGTGATAGCAGGGTTATTGGAAATGGAGGGATGTCTACATTCAGACAAAGAGTAGAAGCTACAGGCAACGAACTTCATGGAAATGGAAGATTTTCCAAATATGGGAATGAGAAATATCAGCAGATAGAGAACATGCAAGAATCTGATCGATGACTAGAAATAGATACTATCATATATACAAAAGAGCCAGATTCCCTCAAATTGAAGGATCTGGAGAAATTGGTGAAGTGGTCAACGCAGAGAATCTGGAAATGTGCAGAATTTGATTACTTACAAGAATCTGTGTACTTCTTGCATTCAGTAAACAGGTTTGTTGAAAAGAGAGAAATGGAGCACAATGAACATTTAGAAATGTGTGGAATCTTAGAAATAGAGATAGTAATGTAGATCAACATTACTGGAGAGAGAGAAATTCATTGAAATGGAGAAACTTGTGCTGTCCATGAAAGCGCAGAATGTACAAGCAGTGAATTTCATGTAAATGGGAGATTTTAGAAATGTGAGGAATGAGATATATCTGCAGATAGGCAAAATGCTGGAATTTGATCAATTGTTAGAAATTGATATAATGCTATATGCAAAGGAGTCAGGTTTGCATCAGTTGAAGCAGATGGAGAAATTGAAGTTTAGGCGAACGCAGCAAAGCTATCCATGTGCAGAATTACATAAGAGCAAGAAACTAAATACATGTTGGATAGAGAGAAGCAGATTTGTTAAAATGAGAGAAATGGTGCAGTTGAAGGCTCAGTTGAACAATGAACCTTTGGATATGTGGGGATGGTTAGAAATAGATGTATTAATGTATGTCGAATGACTGCAGATGGAGAAATTGATTGAGAAGCAGAAACCTGTCCAGTCAGTGAAAGGGCAGATGATACAAACATCGAATTTCATGGAAATGGGAGATTTTACAAATATTGGGATTGAGATATACCTGCAGGTGAAGAAAATGATTGAATTTGTTCAATTGCTAGACATCGACAGTTTGAAAGATGCAGAGAGCCTGGTTTGCTTAAATTGAAGGATATAGAGAAATTGAACCTGCAAATGTGCTGAATCTAACAAATTGCAAAATATTGTGAAGTTGATTAATACAGAGAACTAGTTTTGCTGATAAAGGGAGAAATTGAGCAATAAGTGTTTCAGGTTAATGTGAGGTAGCTGGAAATTAGCCGAATGTTTGATATGGAGAAATTTAAGTGGATTGGCAGTAGAAATTAATAGTGATAGCGAGATTATTGGAAATGGAGGGATGTGTACATTCATAGAAAGAGCAGAAGCTACAAGCAACGAAATTTCATGGAAGTAGGAGATTTTACAAATATGGGAGTGATAAACATCAGCAGATAGAGAACATGCAAGAATCTGATCAATTATTAGAAATTGATATCATCCTAAATACAAAAGAGCCAGGTTCCCTCAAATCGAAGGATCTGGAGAAATTGATCAAGTGATCACACTAGAGAATCTGGAAATGTCCAGAATTTGAATACTTACAAGAAACCTGCTGGATGCAGTAAACAGGTTTGTTGAAAGGAGAGAAATGAAGCACAATGATCAATTAGAAATGTGTAGATTCTTAGCAATAGGGATATTAATGAAGATCGACACTACTGGAGAGGGAGAAATTCGTTGAAATGGAGAAACTTGTGGTATCAGTGAAAGCGCAGAAGCTACAAGCAGTGAATTTCATAGAAATGGGGGATTTTCCAAATGTGGGGAATGAGATATATGTGCAGATAGGCAAAATGCTGGAATTTGATCATTTGTTAGAAATTGATATAATGGAATATGCAAAGGAGTCAGGTTTGCCGCATTTGAAGCAGATGGAGAAGTTGAAGTTTCGGCGAATGCAGAGAAGCTGGCAATATGCAGTATTTAAATAACAGCAATAAACTGAATACTTGATGGATACAAAGAAGCAGATTTTTTATAAAGAGAGAAATGGAGCAATTGAAGGCTGAGTTGAACAATGAACCTTTGGATATGTGGGGATTGTTAGAAATAGATGTATTAATGTAGATCGAAATTACTGCAATGGAGAAATTGATTGAGACGCAGAAACCTGTCCAGTCAGTGAAAGCGCAGATGATACAAACAGCGAATTTCATGGAAATGGGAGATTTTACAAGTATTGGGAATGACATATATCTGCAGGTGGAGAAAATGCTTGAACTACTTCAATTGCTAGAAATCGACAGTTTGAAAGATG
Organism: Cetorhinus maximus; assembly: GCF_964194155.1. Taxonomy (NCBI): domain Eukaryota; kingdom Metazoa; phylum Chordata; class Chondrichthyes; order Lamniformes; family Cetorhinidae; genus Cetorhinus; species Cetorhinus maximus. The sequence continues at coordinate 158,678,253 of NC_135881.1, forward strand.
CAGAGAGCCAGGTTTGCTTCAATTGAAGGATACGGAGAAATTGAACTTGTGCTCAGTGAGGTAAACCTGCAAATGTGCTGAATCTAACAAATTGCAGGATATTGTGAATTTGATTAATACAGAGAACTAGTTTTGTTGATAAAGGGAGAAATTGAGAATAAGTGTTTCAGGTTAATGCGAGGTAGTTGGAATTGAGCAGATTGTTTGATATGGAGAAATTTACGTGGATTGGCAGTAGAAATTAATAGTGATAGCGGTGTTATTGGAAATGGAGGGATGTCTACATTCAGACAAAGAGTAGAAACTACAGGAAACGAATTTCATGGAAATGGGAGATTTTACAAATATGGGAATGAGAAATATCAGCAGGTAGAGAACATGCAAGAATCCGATCAATGACTAGAAATTGATACTATCATAAGTACAAAAGAACCAGCTTCCCTCAAATTGAAGGATCTGGAGAAATTGATGAAGTGGTCAAGGCAGAGAATTTGGAAATGTGCAGAATTTGATTACTTGCAAGAATCTGAGTACTTATTTGATTCAGTAAACAGGTTTGTTGAAAAGAGAGAAATGGAGCACAATGAACATTTAGAAATGTGTGGATTCTTAGAAATAGAGAAAGTAATGTAGATCAACATTGCTGGAGAGAGAGAAATTCATTGAAATGGAGAAACTTGTGCTGTCAGTAAAAGCGCCGAATGTACAAGCAGCGAATTTCATGGAAATGGGAGATTTTCCAAATGTGGGGAATGAGATATATCTGCAGATAGGCAAAATGCTGGAATTTGATCAATTGTTAGAAATTGATATAATGCTATACGCAAAGGAGTCAGGTTTGCATCAGTTGAAGCAGATGGAGAAATTGAAGTTTCGGCGAATGCAGAGAAGCTGGCAATGTGCAGTATTTAAATAACTAGAAGAAACTGAGTATTTGTTGGATAGAGAGAAGCAGATTTGTTAAAAAGAGAGAAATGGAGCAATTGAAGGCTGAGTTGAAGAATGAACATTTGGATATGTGGGGATTATTAGAAATAGATGTATTAATGTAGAACGAAATGACTGCAGATGGAGAAATTGATTGAGAAGCAGAAACCTGTCCAGTCAGTGAAAGCGCAGATGATACAAACAGCGAATTTCATGGAAATGGGAGATTTTACAAATTTTGGGAATGACATATATCTGCAGATAGAGAAAATGCTTGAATTTGTTCAATTGCTAGAAATCGACAGTTTGAAAGATGCAGAGAGCCAGGTTTGCTTCAATTGAAGGATACGGAGAAAATGAACTTGTGCTGAATGAGGTAAACATGCAAATGTGCTGAATCTAACAAATTGCAGGATATTGAGAATTTGATTAATACAGAGAACTAGTTTTGCTGATAAAGGGAGAAATTGAGAAATAAGTGTTGGGAGATTTTACAAATATTGGGATTGAGATATACCTGCAGATGGAGAAAATGTTTGAATTTGTTCAATTGCTAGATATCGACAGTTTGAAAGATGCAGAGAGCCTGTTTTGCTTTAATTGAAGGATATAGAGAAATTGAACCTGCAAATGTGCTGAATCTAAGAAATTGCAGGATTAGGTGAAGTTGATTAATACAGAGAACTAGTTTTGCTGATAAAGGGAGAAATTGAGCAATAAGTGTTTCTGGTTAATGCGAGGTAGCTGGAAAAGAGCCGATTGTTTGATACGGAGAAATTTATGTGGATTGGCAGTAGAAATTAATAGTGATAGCGAGATTATTGGAAATGGAGGGATGTCTACATTCAGAGAAAGAGCAGAAGCTACAAGCAACGAAATTTCATGAAAATGGGAGATTTTACAAATATGGGAGTGATAAATATCAGCAGATAGAGAACATGCAAGAATCTGATCAATGACTAGAAATTGACATCATCCTATATACAAAAGAGCCAGGTTCCCTCAAATCGAAGGATCTGGAGAAATTGATGAAGTGATCACAGTGGAGAACCTGGAAATATCCAGAATTTGATTACTTACAAGAAACCTGCTGGATGCAGTAAACAGGTTTGTTGAAAGGAGAGAAATGGAGCACATTGAACATTTAGAAATGTGTCGATTCTTAGCAATAGGGATATTAATGAAGATCGACACTACTGGAGAGGAAGAAATTCGTTGAAATGGAGAAACTTGTGCTATCAGTGAAAGCGCAGAATGTACAAGCAGCGCATTTGATAGAAATGGGAGATTTTCCAAATGTCGGGAATGAGATGTATGTGCAGATGGGCAAAATGCTGGAATTTGATCAATTGTTAGAAATTGATATAATGCTATATGCAAAGGAGTCAGGTTTGCATCAGTTGAAGCAGATGGAGAAATTGAAGTTTCAGCGAACGGAGACAAGTTGGCAATGTGCAGTATTTAAATAACAGCAATAAACTGAGTATTTGTTGGATAGAGAGAAGCAGATTTGTTAAAAAGAGAGAAATGGAGCAAATGAAGACTGAGTTGAACAATGTACATTTGGATATATGGGGATTGTTCAAAATAGATGTATTAATGTAGATCGAATTACTGCATGTGGAAAAATTGAATGAGAAGCAGAAACCCGTCCTGTCAGTGAAAGGGCAGATGATACAAGGAGCGAATTTCATGGAAATGGGATATTTTACAAATATTGGGAATGAGGTAAAACTGCAGATAGATAAAATGCTTGAATTTGTTCAATTGCTAGAAATCGACAGTTTGAAAGTTGTAGAGAGCCAGGATTGCTTAAACAGAACTATATGGAGAAATTGAACTTGTGGTGAATGCAGTAAATCTGCAAATGTGCGGTATCTAACAAATTACAGAATATTGAGAATTTGATTTATACAGAGAACTAGTTTGCTGATAAAGGTAGAAATTGAGAAATAAGATTTTCGGGTTAATGCGAGGCAGCTGGAAACGAGCCTATTAAAGTGGTCAATGCAGAGAATATGGAAATGTGCAGAATCTGATTACTTGCAAGAATCTGACTACTTGTTGGATACAGTAAACAGGTTTTTTGAAAAGAGAGAAATGGAGCACAATGAACATTTAGAAATATGTAGATTCTTAGAAATCGAGATATTAACGTAGATGGACATTACTGGAGAGGGAGAAATTCATTGAAATGTTTCTACCTGTGAAAGGATTCTACCTGTGCTGTCAGTGAAAGCGCAGAAGCTACAAGCAGTGAATTTCATGGGAATGGGAGATTCTACGAATGTGGGGAATGAGATATATCTGCAGATAGGCAAAATGCTGGAATTTGATCAATTGTTAGAAATTGATATAATGCTATATACAATAGTGTCAGGTTTGCCTCAGTTGAAGCAGATGGAGAAATTGAAGGTTCGGCGAATGCAGAGAAGCTGGAAATGTGCAGAATTTAAATAACTACAAGAAACTGAGTATTTGTTGGAGAGACAGAAGCAGATTTGTTAATGGAGTGAAATGGAACAATTGAAGGCTGAGTTGAACATAAACATTTGGATATGCGGGGATTGTTCAAAATAGATGTATTAATGTAGATCGAATTACTGCACATGGAAAAATTGAAAGAGAAGCAGAAAACGTCCAGTCAGTGAAAGGGCAGTTGATACATACAGCGAATTGCATGGAAATGGGAGATTTCACAAAGATTGGGAATGAGTTAAAACTGCAGATAGAGAAAATGCTTGAATTTGTTCAATTGCTAGAAATCGACAGTTTGAAAGATGCAGAGAGCCAGGTTTGCTTAAACTGAAGGATATGGAGAAATTGAACTTGTGGTCAATGCGGTAAACCTGCAAATGTGCTGAATCGAACAAATTGCAGGATATTGAGAATTTGGTTAATACAGAGAACTAGTTTTGCTGCTAAAGGGAGAAATCGAAAAATAAGATTTGAGGTTAATGCGAGGTAGCTGGAAATGAACCGATTGTTTGATTTGGAGAAAGTTGTCAGGATTGGCAGTAGAAATTAATAGTGATAGCGAGAGTACTGGAAATGGAGGGATGTCTACATTCAGAGAAGGAGCAGAAACTACAAGCAAGGAAATTCATGGAAATGGGAGATATTACAAATGTGGGGAATGAGATACATCTGCAGATAGGCAAAATGCTGCAAGTTGATCAATTGTTAAAAATTGATATAATGCTTAATGGAAAGGAGTCAGGCTTGCATCAGTTGAAGAAGATAGAGAAATTGAAGTTTCGGCGATTGCCGAGACGCTGGAAATGTGCAGAATTTGATTACTTGCATGAAACTGAGTACTTGTTGGATACAGTAAACAGTTTTTTGAAAAGAGAGAAATGGAGCACAATGAACATTTAGAAATATGTAGATTCTTAGAAATCTAGATATTAACGTAGATGGACATTACTGGAGAGGGAGAAATTCATTGAAATGGAGAAACTGTGCTGTCAGTGAAAGCGCAGAAGCTACAAGCAGTGAATTTCATGGTAATGGGAGATACTACAAATGTGGCGAATGAGATATATCTGCAGATAGTAAAATACTGGAATTTGATCAATTGTTAGAAATTGATATAATGCTACATGCCAAAGACTCAGGTTTGCCTCAGTTGAAGCAGATGGAGAAATTGAAGTTTCGGCGAATGCAGAGAAGCTGGAAATGTGAAGAATTTAAATATCTACACGAAACTGAGTATTAGTTGGATATAGAGAAGCAGATTTGTTAACGAGAGAGAAATGGAGCAATTGAAGGCTGAGTTGAAGAATGAACATTTAGATATGTGGGGATTGTTCCAAATAGATGTATTAATGTAGATCGAAATTACTGCAGATGGAGGAATTGATTGAGAAGCAGAAATCCGTCCAGTCAGTGAAAGGGCATTTGATACAAACAGCGAAATTCATGGAAATGGGAGATTTCACAAAGATTGCGAATGAGATAAAACTGCACATAGAGAAAAAGCTTGAATTTGTTCAATTGCTAGAAATCGACAGTTTGAAAGATGCAGAGAGTCATGTTTGCTTAAATTGAAGGATATAGAAAAATTGAACTTGTGGTGAATGCGGTAAACCTGCAAATGTGCTGAATATAACAAATTGCAGGATATTGAGAATTTGATTAATACAGAGAACTAGTTTCGCTCCTAAAGGGAGAAATTTAACAATAAGATTTTGAGGTTAATGCCAGGTAGCTGGAAATGAACCGATTGTTTGACATGGAGAAAGTTGTCTGGATTGGCAGTAGAAATTAATAGTGACAGCGAGAGTATTGAAAATGGAGGGATGTCTACATTCAAAGAAAGAGCAGAAGCTACAAGCATGGAATTTCATGGAAATGGGAGGTTTTACAAAGGTGGGGAATGAGATACATCTGCAGATAGGCAAAATGCTGGAAGTTGATCAATTGTTATAAATTGATATAATGCTATATGGAAAGGAGTCAGGATTGCAGCAGTTGAAGCAGATCAAGAAATTGAAGTTTTGGCGAATGCAGAGAAGCTGGAAATGTGCAGAATTTGATTACTTGCAAGAAACTGAGTATTTGTTGTATACAGTAAACAGGTTTTTTGAAAAGAGAGAAATGGAGCACAATGAACATTTAGAAATATGTAGATTCTTAGAAATCGAGATATTAACGTAGATGGACATTACTGGAGAGGGAGAAATTCATTGAAATGGAGAAACCTGTGCTGTCAGTGAAAGCGCAGAAGCGACAAGCAGTGAATTGCATGGTAATGGGAGATTCTACGAAAGTGGGGAATGAGATACATCTGCAGATAGGTAAAATGCTGGAATTTGATCATTTCTTAGAAATTGATATAATGCTATATGCCAAAGACTCAGGTTTGCCTCAGTTGAAGCAGATGGAGAAATTGAAGCAGGAAATATGAAGAATTTAAATTACCACAAGAAACTGAGTATTTGTTGGGTATAGAGAAGCAGATTTGTTAAAAAGAGAGAAATGGAGCAATTGAAGGCTGAGTTGAAGAACGAACATTTGGATATGTGGGGATGGTTCCAAATAAATGTAGATCGAATTGCTGCATATGGAAAAATTGAATGAGAAGCAGAAACCCGTCCTGTCAGTGAAAGGGCAGTTGATACAAACAGCGAATTTCATGGAAATGGGAGATTTCATGAAGATTGGGAATGAGATAAAACTGCAGATAGAGAAAAAGGTTGAATTTGTTCAATTGCTTGAAATTGACAGTTTGAAAGATGCAGAGAGCCAGGTTTGCTTAAATTGAAAGATATGGAGAAATTGAAGTTGTGGTGAATGCGGTAAACCTGCAAATGTGCTGAATCTAACAAATTACTGGGTATTGAGACTTTGATGAATACAGTTTTGCAGCTAAAGGGAGAAATTGAAAAATAAGATTTTGAGGTGAATGCGAGGTAGCTGGAAATGAAGCGATTGTTTGATATGGAGAAACTTCTCTGGATTGTCAGTAGAAATTAATAGTGATAGCGAGAGTATTGGAAATGGAGGGATGTCTACATTCAGAGATGGAGTAGAAGCTACAAGCAAGGAAGTTGATGGAAATGGGTGATTTTAGATATGTGGGGAATGAGATACATCTGCAGATAAGCAAAATGATGGAAGTTGATCAATTGTTGGACAATGATATAATGCAATATGGAAAGGTGTCAGGCTTGCATCAGTTGAAGCAGATGGAGAAATTGAAGTTTCGGCAAATGCAGAGAAGCTGCAAATGTGCAGAATCTGATTACTTTCAAGAAACTGAGTACTTGTTGGATACAGTAAACAGTTTTTTTGAAAAGAGAGAAATGGAGCCCAATGAACATTTAGAAATATGTAGATTCTTAGAAATCGAGATATTAACGTAGATGGACATTACTGGAGAGGGAGAATTTCATTGAAATGGAGAAACCTGTGTTGTCAGTGAAAGCGCAGAAGCTACAAGCAGTGAATTTCATGGTAATGGGAGATTCTACGAATGTGGGGAATGAGATATGTCTGCAGATAGGCAAAATGCTGGAATTTGAACAATTGTTAGAAATTGATATAATGCTATATGCAAAAGAGTCAGGTTTGCCTCAGCTGAAGCAGATGGAGAAATTGAAGTTTCGGCGAATGCAGAGAAGCTGGAAATGTGCAGAATTTAAATAACTACAAGAAACTGAGTATTAGTTGGATATAGAGAAGCAGATTTGTTAAAAAGAGAGAAATGGAGCAATTGAAGGCTGAATTGAAGAATGAACATTTGGATATGTGGGGATTGTTCCAAATAGATGTATTAATGTAGATCGAATTACTGCATATGGAAAAATTGAATGAGAAGCAGAAACCCGTCCAGTCAGTGAAAGGGCCTTTGATACAAACAGCGAATTTCATGGAAATGGAAGATTTCCCAAAGATTGGGAATGAGATAAAACTGCAGATAGAGAAAATGCTTGAATTTGTTCAATTGCTAGAAAATGACAGTTTGAAAGATGCAGAGAGCCAGGTTTGCTTAAATTGAAGGATATGGAGAAATTGTACTTGTGGTGAATACGGTAAACCTGCAAATGTGTTGAATCTAACAAATTGCAGGATATTGAGAGTTTGATTGATAAAGAGAACTGGTTTCGCTCCTAAAGGGTGAAATTGAACAATAAGATTTTGAGGTTAATGCGAGGTAGCTGGTAAAGAACCGATTGTTTGACATGGAGAAAGTTGTCTGGATTGGCAGTAGAAATTAATAGTGACAGTGAGAGTATTGGAAATGGAGGGATGTCTACATTCAAAGAAAGAGCAGAAGCTACAAGCATGGAATTTCATGGAAATGGGAGGTTTTACAAATGTGGGGAGTCAGATACATCTGCAGATAGGCAAAATGCTGGAAGTTGATCAATTGTTAGAAATTGATATAATGCTATATGGAAAGGAATCAGATTTCAGCAGTTGAAGCAGTTGAAGAAATTGAAGTTTCGGCGAATGCATAGAAGCTGGAAATGTGCAGAATTTGATTACTTGCAAGCAACTGAGTACTTGTTGTATACAGTAAACAGGATTTTTGAAAAGAGAGAAATTGAGCACAATGAACATTTAGAAATATGTAGATTCATAGAAATCGAGATATTAACGTAGAAGGACATTACTGGAGAGGGAGAAATTCAATGAAATGGAGAAACCTGTGCTGTCAATGAAAGCGCAGAAGCTACAAGCAGTGAATTCCATGGTAATGGGAGATTCTACGAATGTGGGGAATGAGATATATGTGCAGATAGGTAAAGTACTGGAATTTGATCAATTGTTAGAAATTGATTTAATGCTATATGCCATAGACTCAGGTTTGCCTCAGTTGAAGCAGATGGAGAAATTGAAGTTTCAGCAAATGCAGAGAAGCTGGAAATGTGAAGAATTTGAATAACTACAAGATACTGAGTATTTGTTGGATAGAGAGTAGCAGATTTGTTAACAAGAGAGAAATGGAGCAATTGAAGGCTGAGTTGAAGAATGAACATTTGGATATGTGGGGATTGTTCCAAATAAATGTAGATCGAATTACTGCATATGGAAAAATTGAATGAAAAACAGAAACCCGTCCAGTCAGTGAAAGGGCAGTGGATCCAAACAGCGAATTTCATGGAAATGGGACATTTCACAGAGATTGGGAATGAGATAAAACTGCACAAAAAAAAGCTTGAATTTGTTCAATTGCTAGAAATCGACAGTTTGAAAGATGCAGAGAGCCAGGTTTGCTTAAATTGAAGGATATTGAGAAATTGAACTTGTGGTGAATGCGGTAAACCTGCAAATGTGCTGAATCTAACAAATTGCAGGGTATTGAGAATTTGATTAATACAGAGAACTAGTTTTGCTGGAAAAGGGAGAAAGTGAAAAATAAGATTTTGAGGTAAGTGCGAGGTAGCTGGAAATGAACCGTTTGTTTGATATGGAGAAAGTTGTCTGGATTGGCAGTAGAAATTAATAGTGATAGCGAGAGTATTGGAAATGGAGGGTTGTCTACATTCAGAGAAAGAGCAGAAGCTACAAGCATTGAATTTGATGGAAATGGGAGATTTTACAAATGTGGGGAATGAGATACATCTGCAGATAGGCAAAATGCTGGAAGTTGATCAATTGTTGGAAAATGATATAATGCTATATGGAAATGAGTCAGGCTTGCATCAGTTGAAGCAGATGAAGAAATTGAAGTTTCGGCGAATGCAGAGAAGCTGCAAATGTGCAGAATCTGATTACTTGCAAGAAACTGAGTGCTTGTTGGATACAGTGAACAGGTTTTTTGAAAAGAGAGAAATGGAGCACAATGAGCATTTGTAAATATGTAGATTCTTAGAAATAGAGATATTAACGTAGATGGACATTACTGGAGAGGGAGAAATTCATTGAAATGGAGTAACCTGTGCTGTCAGTGAAAGCGCTGAAGCTACAAGCAGTGAATTTCATGGTAATGGGAGATTCTACGAATGTGGGGAATGAGATATATCTGCAGATAGGTAAAACACTGGAATTTGACCAATTGGTAGAAATTGATATAATGCTACATGCCAAAGACTCAGGTTTGCCTCAGTTGAAGCAGATAGAGAAATTGAAGTTTTGGCGAATGCAGAGAATCCGGAAATGTGAAGAATTTAAATAACTACAAGAAACTGAATATTTGTTGGATAGAGAGAAGCAGATTTGTTAAAAAGAGAGAAATGGAGCAATTGAAGGCTGAATTGAAGAATGAACATTTGGATGTGTGAGAATTGTTCAAAATAGATGTATTAATGTAGATCGAATTACTGCATATGAAAAAATTGAATGAGAAGCAGAAACCCGTCCAGTCAGTGAAAGGGCAGTTGCTACAAAGAGCGAATTTCATGCAAATGGGAGATTTCACAAAGATTGGGAATGAGATAAAACTGTACATTGAGGAAAAGCTTGAATTTGTTCAATTGCTAGAAATCGACAGTTTGAAAGATGTAGAGAGCCAGGTTTGCTAAAATTGAAGGATATGGAGAAATTGAACTTGTGGTGAATGTGGTAAACCTGCAAATCTGTTGAATCTAACAAACTGCACGGTATTGAGAATTTGATTAATACAGAGAACTAGTTTCGCTCCTAAAGGGAGAAATTGAACAATAAGATTTTGAGGTTAATGCGAGGTAGCTGGTAATGAACCGAATGTTTGATATGGAGAATGTTGTCTGGATTGGCAGTAGAAATTAATAGTGTTGGTGAGAGTATTGGAAATGGAGAGATGTCTACATTCAGAGAAAGAGCAGAAGCTACAAGCAAGGAATTTCATGGAAATGGGAGATTTTACAAATGTGGGGAATGAGATACATCAGCAGATAGGCAAAATGCTGGAAATTGATCAATTGTTGGAAAATGACATAATGCTATATGGAAAGGAGTCAGGTTTGCCTCAGTTGAAGCAGATGGAGAAATTGAAGTTTCGGCGAATGCAGAGAAGCTGGAAATGTGAAGAATCTGATTACTTGCAAGAAACTGAGTACTTGTTGGATACAGTGAACAGGTTTTTTCAAAAGATAGAAATGGAGCACAATGAACATTTAGAAATATGTAGATTCTTAGAAGTAGAGATATTAACGTAGATGGACATTACTGGAGAGGGAGAAATTCATTGAAATGGAGAAACCTGTGCTGTCAGTGAAAGCGCAGAAGCTACAAGCAGTGATTATCATGGTAATGGGAGATTCTACGAATGTGGGGAATGAGATATATCTGCAGATAGGTAAAATACTGGAATTCGATCAATTGTTAGAAATTGATATAATGCTATATGCGAAAGACTCAGGTTTGCCTCAGTTGACGCAGATGGAGAAATTGAAGTTTCGGCGAATGTAGAGTAGCTGGAAATGTGAAAAATTTAAATAACTACAAGAAACTGAGTATTTGTTGGATAGAGAGAAGCAGATTTGTTAACAAGAGAGAAATGGAGCAATTGAAGGCTGAGTTGAAGAATGAACATTTGGATATGTGAGGATTGTTCAAAATAGATGTATTAATGTAGATCGAAATACTGCATATGGAAAAATTGAATGAGAAGCAGAAACCCGGCCAGTCAGTGAAAGGGTAGTTGATACAAACAGCGAAATTCATGGAAATGGGAGATTTCCCAAAGATTGGGAATGAGATAAAACTGCACATAGAGAAAGAGCTTCAATTTTTTCAATTGCTAGAAAACGACAGTTTGAAAGATGCAGAGAGCCAGGTTTGCTTAAATTGAAGGATATGGAAAAATTGAACTTGTGGTGAATGCGCTAAACCTGCAAATGTGTTGAATCTAACAAATTGCAGGATATTGAGAATCTGATTAATACAGAGAACTAGTTTCGCTCCTAAAGGGAGAAATTGAACAATAAGATTTTGAGGTTAATGTGAGGTAGCTGGTAATGAATCGAATGTTTGATATGGAGATAGTTGTCTGGATTAGCAGTAGAAATTAATAGTGATAGCGAGAGTATTGGAAATGGAGGGATGTCTACATTCAGAGAAAGAGCAGAATCTACAAGCAAGGAACTTCATGAAAATGGGAGATTTTACAGATGTGGGGAATGAGATACATCTGCAGATAGGCAAAATGCTGGTAGTTGATCAATTGTTGGAAAATGATATAATGCTATATGGAAACGAGTCAGGCTTGCATCAGTTGAAGCAGATGGAGAAATTGAAGTTTTGGTGAATGCAGAGAAGCTGCAAATGTGCAGAATCTGATTACTTGCAAGAAACTGAGTACTTGTTGGATACAGTGAACAGGTTATTTGAAAAGAGAGAAATGGAGCACAATGAACATTTAGAAATATATAGATTGTTAGAAATAGAGATATTAACGTAGATGGACATTACTGGAGAGGGAGAAATTCATTGAAATGGAGAAACCTGTGCTGTCAGTGAAAGCGCAGAAGCTACTAGCAGTGAATTTCACGGTAATGGGAGATTCTATGAAAGTGGGGAATGAGATATATCTGCAGATAAGTAAAATACTGGAATTTGATCAATTGTTAGAAATTGATATAATGCTACATGCCAAAGCCTCAGGTTTGCATCAGTTGAAGCAGATGGAGAAATTGAAGTTTCGGTGAATGCAGAGAAGCTGGAAATGTGACGAATTTAAATAATTACAAGAAACTGAGTATTTGTTGGATAGAGAGAAGCAGATTTGTTAACAAGAGAGAATTGGAGCAATTGAAGGCTGAGTTGAATAATGAACATTTGGATATGTGGGGATTGTTCCAAATAGATGTATTAATGTAGATCGAATTACTGCATATGGAAAAATTGAATGAGAAGCAGAAACCCGTCCAGTCAGTGAAAGGGCAGTTGATACAAACAGCGAATTTCATGGAAATGGGAGATTTCAAAAAGATTGGGAATGAGATAAAACTGCGCATAGAGAAAAAGCTTGAATTTGTTCAATTGCTAGAAATCGATAGTTTGAAAGATGCAGAGAGCCAGGTTTGCTTAAATTGAAAGATATGGAGAAATTGAACTTGTGGTGAATGCGGCAAAGCTGCAAATGTGCTAAACCTAACAAATTGCAGGATATTGAGAATTTGATAAATGCAGAGAACTAGTTTTGCTGCTAAAGGGAGAAATTGAAAAATAATATTTTGAGGTAAATGCGAGGTATCTGCAAATGAACCGATTGTTTCATGTGGAGAAAGTTGTCTGGATTGGCAGTAGAAATTAATATAGATAGCGAGAGTATTGGAAATGGAGGGATGTCTACATTCAGAGATAGAGCTGAAGCTACAAGCAAGGAATTTCATGGAAATGGGAGATTTAACAAATGTGGGGAATGAGATACATCTGCAGATAGGCAAAATGCTGGTAGTTGATCAATTCTTGGAAAATGAAATAATGATATATGGAAAGGAGTCAGGCTTGCATCAGTTGATGCAGATTGAGAAATTGAAGTTTCTGCGAATGCAGAGATGCTGCAAATGTGCAGAACCTGATTACTTGCAAGAAACTGAGTACTTGTTGGATACAGAAAACAGGTTTTTGAAAAGAGAGAATGGAGCAAAATGAAGATTTAGAAATATGTAGATTCTTAGAAATCGAGATATTAACGTAGATGGACATTACTGGAAAGGGAGAAATTCATTGAAATGGAGAAACCTGTGCTGTCAGTGAAAGCGCAGAAACTACAAGCAGTGAATGTCATGGTAATGGGAGATTCTACGAATGTGGGGAATGAGATATATCTGCAGATAGGTAAAATACTGGAATTTGATCAGTTGTTAAAAATTGATATAATGCTACATGCCAAAGACTCAGGTTTGCCTCAGTTGAAGCAGATGGAGAAATTGCAGTTTCGGCGAATGCAGAGAATCCGGAAATGTGAAGAATTTAAATAACTACTAGAAACTGAGTATTTGTTGGATAGGGAGAAGCAGATTTGTTAACAAGAGAGAAATGGAGAAATTTAAGGCTGAGTTGAAGAATGAACATTTGGATATGTGGGGATTGTTCTAAATAGATGTATTAATGTAGATCGAATTACTGCATATGGAAAAATTGAATGAGAAGCAGAAACCCGTCCAGTCAGTGAAAGGGCAGTTGATACAATCAGCGAATTTCATGGAAATGGGAGATTTCACAAAGATTGGGAATGCGATAAAACTGCAGATAGAGAAAAAGCTTGAATTTGTTCAATTGCTAGAAATCGACAGTTTGAAAGATGCAGAGAGCCAGGTTTGCTTAAATTGAAGGATATGGAGAAATTGTACTTGTGGTGAATGCGTTAAACCTGCAAATATGCTGAATCTAACAAATTGCAGGTTGTTGAGAATTTCATTAATCCAGAGGACTAGTTTGCTGCTAAAGGGAGAAATTGAAAAATAATATTTTGAGGTGAATGAGAGGTAGCTGTCACTGAACCGATTGTTTGATATGGAGAAAGTTGTCTGGATTTGCAGTAGGAATTAAAAGTGATAGCGAGAGTATTGGCAATGGAGGGATGTCTACATTCAGAGAAAGAGCAGAAGCTACAAGCAAGGAATTTCATGGAAATGGGAGATTTTACAAATGTGGGGAATGAGATACAGCTGCAGATAGGCAAAATGCTGGAAGTTGATCAATTGTAAGAAAATGATATAATGATATATGGAATGGAGGCAGGTTTGCATCAGTTGAAGCAGATGGAGAAATTGAAATTTTGGCGAATGCAGAGAAGCTGCAAATGTGCAGAATCTGATTACTTGCAAGAAACTGAGTGCTTGTTGGATACAGTGAACAGGTTTTATGAAAAGAGAGAAATGGAACACAATGAACATTTAGAAATATATAGATTCTAAGAGATAGAGATATTAACATAGATGGACATTACTGGAGAGGGAGAAATTCATTGAAATGGAGAAACCTGTGCTGTCAGTGAAAGCGCAGAAGCTACAAGCAGTGAATGTCATGGTAATGGGAGATTCTACGAATGTGGGGAATGAGATATATCTGCAGGTAGGTAAAATACTGGAATATGATCAATTGTTAGAAATTCATGTAATGCTATTGGCCAAAGAGTCAGGTTTGCCTCAGTTGAAGCAGATGGAGAAATTGAAGTTTCGGCGAATGCAGAGAAGCTGGAAATGTGAATAATTTAAATAACTAAAAGAAACTGAGTATTTGTTGGATAGAGAGAAGCAGATTTGTTAACAAGGCAGAAATGGAGAAATTGAAGACTGAGTTGAACAATCAACATTTGGATAGGTGGGGATTGTTCCAAATAGATGTATTAATGTAGATGGAATTACTGCATATGGAAAAATTGAATGAGAAGCAGAGACCCGTCCAGTCAGTGAAAGGGCAGTAGATACAAACAGCGAATTCGATGGAAAAGGGAGATTTCACAAAGCTTGGGAGATTAAACTGCAGATAGAGAAAAAGCATGAATTTGTTCAATTGCTAGAAATCGACAGTTTGATAGATGCAGAGAGCCAGGTTTGCTTAAATTGAAGGATATGGAAAAATTGAACTTGTGGTGAATGCGGTAAACCTGAAAATGTGATGAATCTAACAAATTGCAGGGTATTGAGAATTTTATTAATAGAGAGAACTAGTTTTGCTGCTAAAGGGAGAAATTGAAAAATAACATTTCGAGGTGAATGCTAGGTAGCTGCAAATCAACCGATTGTTTGATATGGAGAAAATTGTCTGGATTGGCAGGAGAAATTAAAAGTGATAGCGAGAGTATTGGGAATGGAGGGATGTCTACATTCAGAGATAGAGCTGAAGCTACAAGTAAGGAATTTCATGGAAATGGGAGATTTTACAAATGTGGGGAAAGAGATACGTCTGCAGATAGGCAAAATGCTGGAAGTTGATGAATTGTAAGAAATTGATATAATGGTATGTGGAAAGGAGTCAGGCTTGAATCAGTTGAAGCAGATGGAGAAATTGAAGTTTCGGCGAATGCAGAGACGTTGGAAGTGTGCAGAAATTGATTACTTGCAAGAAACTGAATACTTGTTGGATACAGTAAACAGGTTTTTGAAAAGAGAGAAATGGAGTACAATGAACATTTAGAAATATGTAGATTCTTAGAAATCGGGATATTAACGTAGATGGACATTACTGGAGAGGGTGAAATTCATTGAAATGGAGAAACCTGTGCTGTCAGTGAAAGCGCTGAAGATACAAACAGTGAATTTCATGGTAATGGGATATTCTACGAATGTGGGGAATGAGATATATCTGCAGATAGGAAAAATGCTGCAATTTGATCAATTGTTAGAAATTGATATAATGCTTTATGCAAAAGAGTCAGGTTTGCCTCAGTAGAAGCAGATGGAGAAATTGAAGTTTCACCAAATGCAGAGAAGCTGGAAATGTGCAGAATTTAAATAACTACAAGAAACTGAGTATTTGCTGGATAGAGAGAAGCAGATTTGTTAAAAGGAGTGAAATGGAGCAATTGAAGGCTGATTTGAACAATAAACATTTGGATATGCGGGGATTGTTCAAAATAGAAGTATTAATGTAGATGGAATTACTGCATATGGAAAAATTGAATGAGAAGCAGAAACCCGACCAGTCAGTGAAAGGGCAGTTGATACAAACAGTGAATTTCATGGAAAAGGGAGGTTTCACAAAGATTGGGAATGAGATAAAACTGCAGATAGAGGAAATGCTTGAATTTGTTCAATTGCTAGAAATCGACAGTTTGAAAGATGCAGAGAGCCAGGTTTGCTTAAATTGAAGGATATGGAGAAATTGAACTTGTGGTGAATGCGGCAAAGCTGCAAATGTGCTAAATCTAACAAATTGCAGGATATTGAGAATTTGATAAAGACAGAGAACTAGTTTTGCTGCTAAAGGGAGAAATTGAAAAATAAGATTTTGAGGTTAATGCGAGGTAGCTGGAAATGAACCGATTGTTTGATGTGGAGAAAGTTGCCCGGATTGGAAGCAGAAATTAATAGTGATAGTGAGAGTATTGGAAATGGAGGGATGTCTACATTCAGAGAAAGAGCTGAAGCTACAAGCAAGGAATTTCATGGAAATGGGAGATTTTACAAATGTGGGGAATGAGATACAGCTGCAGATAGGCAAAATGCTGGTAGTTGATCAATACTTGGAAAATGAAATAATGATATATGGAAAGGAGTCAGGCTTGCATCAGTTGAAGCAGATGGAGAAATTGAAGTTTCGGTGAATGCAGAGAAGCTGCAAATGTGCAGAATCTGATTACTTGCAAGAAACTGAGTAGTTGTTGGATACAGTGAACAGGTTTTTTGCAAAGAGAGAAATGGAGCACAATGAACATTTGCGAAGATGTAGATTCTTAGAAATCGAGATATTAACGTATATGGACATTACTGGAGAGGGAGAAAATCATTGAAATGGAGAAACCTGTGCTGTCAGTAAAAGCGCAGAAGCTACAAGCAGTGAATTTCATGGTAATGGGAGATTCTACGAATGTAGGGAATGAGATATATCTGCAGATAGGTAAAATACTGGAATTTGATCAATTGTTAGAAATTCATGTAATGCTATACGCCAAAGATTCAGGTTTGCCTCAGTTGAAGCAGATGGAGAAATTGAAGATTCGGCAAATGCAGAGAAGCTGGAAATGTGAATAATTAAAATAACTACAAGAAACTGAGTATTTGTTGGATAGAGAGAAGCAGATTTGTTAACAAGAGAGAAATGGAGAAATTGAAGGCTGAGTTGAAGAATGAACATTTGGATATGTGGGGATTGTTCCAAATAGATGTATTAATGTAGATCGAATTACTGCATATGGATAAATTGAATGAGAAGCAGAAACCTGTCCAGTCAGTGAAAGGGCAGTTGATACAAACAGCAAATTTCATTGAAAAGGGAGATTTCACAAAGATTGGGATTGAGATAAAACTGCAGATAGAGAAAAAGCTTGAATTTGTTCAATTGCTGGAAATCGACAGTTTGAAAGATGCAGAGAGCCAGGTTTGCTTTAACTGAAGGATATGGAGAAATTGAACTTGTGATGAATGCGGTAAACCTGCAAATGTGCTGAATCTAACAAATTGCAGGATATTGAGAATTTGATTAATACAGAGAACTAGTTTTGCTGCTATAGGGAGAAATTGAAAATAATATTTTGAGGTGAATGCCAGGTAGCTGGAAATGAACTGATTGATTGATATGGAGAAAGTTGTCTGGATTGGCAGTAGAAATTAATAGTGATAGCGAGAGTATAGGCAATGGAGGGATGTCCATATTCAGAGAAACAGCAGAAGCTATAAGCAAGGAATTTCAAGGAAATGGGAGATTTTGCAAATGTGGGGAATGAGATACAGCTGCAGATATGTAAAATGCTGGAAGTTGATGAATTGTTAGAAAATGATATAATGCTATATGGAAAGGAGTCAGGCTTGCATCAGTTGAAGCAGATGGAGAAATAGAAGTTTCTGCGAATGCAGAGAAGCTGCACATGTGCAGAATCTGATTACTTGCAAGAAACTGAGTACTTGTTGCATACAGTAAACAGGTTTTTTGAAAAGAGAGAAATGGAGCTAAATGAACATTTAGAAATATGTAGATTCTTAGAAATAGAGATATTAACGTAGATGGACATTACTGGAGAGGGAGAAATTCATTGAAATGGAGAAACCTGTGCTGTCAGCGAAAGCGCAGAAGTTACAAGCCGTGAATTCCATGGTAATGGGAGATTCTACAAATGTGTGGAATGAGATATATCTGCAGATAGGCAAAATGCTGGAATTTGATCAATTGCTAAAAATTGATATAAT